>NC_139990.1:79706590-80066590 GCF_964263955.1 Coregonus lavaretus
GTAGTAGTAGTAGTAGTAGTAGCTAGTAGTAGTAGTAGTAGTAGTATTAGTAGTAGCAGTAGTAGTAGTAGTAGTAGTAGTAGTAATAGTAGTAGTAGTAGTAGTAGTAGTAGTAACAGTAGCATTAGCAGTAGCAGTAGCAGTAGTAGTAGTAGTAGTAGTAGTAGTAGTAGTAGTAGTAGTAGTTGTAGTGGGAGTAGTAGTAGTAGTAATAGTAGTAGTAGTGCTCGGTCCACCTGAGAGGAAGCAATAACAATAGGAAAGGTCAGATCATGGAGCATAGAGAGCACAGGTCCCACAGGGGAACTGACACAATCAATCATTTAGAGAGCAAAAAGCACTGTGTTGGCCAGGACATTGTGTTCTTTAACTCTGACTATTTATTTTGACAATGAATTTTACATGAGTGGCGCAGTAACATTGGGGTGACCACTGGACGAGGGTAATCTCCGATCTATGTAAGTACTTCAACAATGGTGTTCATGACAAACATCTGGCGGAGCACTGAGAAACAATGTATCCTACAGAGAGGCACCTACAAAAGCTAGACAGAACTAAGATATGACACTTCTCATGGTAGCTACAATAGCCATGGTTCTGTTGGGTTAGTGTTACCACTGTTAGTTCCAACATGGGTTAACTATTGTCTCATGGTAGTTACACTAGCCATGGTTCTGTTGGGTTGCTGTTACCACTGTTAGTTCCAACATGGGTTAACTATTGTCTCATGGTAGCTACACTAGCCATGGTTATGTTGGGTTATTGTTACCACTGTTAGTTCCAACATGGGTTAACTATTGTCTCATGGTAGTTACACTAGCCATGGTTCTGTTGGGTTACTGTTACCACTGTTAGTTCCACCATGGGTTAACTATTGTCTCATGGTAGTTACACTATCCATGGTTCTGTTGGGTTACTGTTACCACTGTTAGTTCCAACATGGGTTAACTATTGTCTCATGGTAGTTACACTAGCCATGGTTCTGTTGGGTTACTGTTACCACTGTTAGTTCCACCATGGGTTAACTATTGTCTCATGGTAGTTACACTAGCCATGGTTCTGTTGGGTTACTGTTACCACTGTTAGTTCCCACATGGGTTAACTATTGTCACTTTGATTATGATGGTGATAAGGAGACCCTTACCAATACACAACATACTACATTCTGCCTTAGTAGTTTCCGTTTTCTATAGATGTAATGTGACCATCTTTCTTAGTATTGTCATATTCTATAGATGTGACCATCTTTCTTAGTATTGTCATATTCTATAGATGTGACCATATGTCTTACTAGAGTCATATGCTATAGATGTGATCATCTGTCTTAGTAGTGTAGATATTCTATAAATGTGATGATCTGTTTTTGTAGTGTCCATATTCTATAGATGTGACCATCTGTCTTAATAGTGTCCATATTCTATAAATGTTATGTGACCATCTGTCTTAGTAGTGTCATATTCTATAGATGTGACCACCTGGCTTAGTATTGTCCATTTTCTATAGATGTGTTGTGATCATCTGTCTTTGTACTGTCATATTCTGTAGATATAATCTGCCTTAGTATTGTCCATATTCTATAGATGTGACAATCTGTCTTTGTAGTGTCGTATTACATAGATGTGAGAATCTGTCTTAGTAGAGTCATATTCTATAGATGTGAACATCTGTCTTAGTAAATGAACTTATTCAATAGATATGATCATCTGTCTTATTAGTGTCAATACTCTACAGTTGTGACCATCTGTCTTAATAGTGTCCATATTCTATAGACGTGATGTGACCATATGTCTTAGTGGTGTCCATATTCTATAGATATGACCATCTGTCTTTGTAGTGATATATTCGACAGATGCGCACATTTGTCTTAGTAGAGCCATATTCTATAGATGTGATCATCTGTCTTAGTAGTATAATGTTCTACAGATGTGATCATCTGTCTTAGTTGTGTCGATATTCTATTGATGTGATGATCTGTCTCAGTAGTGTCCATATTCTATATATGTGATCACCTGTCTTAGTAGTTTCAAAATTCTATAGATTTGATCACCTGTTTTAGAAGTGTCATGTTCTATAAATGTGATAATCTGTTTTAGTCGTGTAGATATTCTATAGATGTGATCATCTGTCTCAATAGTGTTCATATTCTACACATGTGATGTGACCATCTGTCAAAGTGGTGTCCATATTCTATAGTTGTGACCATCTGTCTTAGTAGTGTCATTTTCTATAGATGTGACCACCTGTCTTAGTGTTGTCCATTTTCTATAGATGTGATGTGATCATCTGTCTTAGTAGTGTCCATATTCTATAAATGTGACCATCTGTCTTGTTTTTGTCATATTCTATAGATGTGACCATCTGTCTTAGTATTGTCCATATTCTAAAGTTGTGTTGTGACCATCTGTCTTAGTAGTGTCCTTATTCTATAAATATGACCATCTGTCTTCTTAGTGCCATATTCTATAGACGTGACCATCTGTCTTTTTAGTGTTACATTTGATAGATGCGCGCATTTGTCTTAGTAGAGCCATATTCTATAGATGTGATCATCTGTCTTAGTAGTTTCATGTTCTACAGATGTGATCATTTGTCTTAGTAGTGTCGATATTCTATAGATGTGATGTGACCACCTGTCTTAGTAGTGTCATATTCTATAGATGTGACCATATGTCTTAGTAGTGTAATATTCTACAGATGTGATCTGACCATTTATGTTAGTAGTGTCATATTCTATAGATGTGACCACCTGTCTTAGTATTGTCCATTTCCTATAGATGTGGTGTGATCATCTGTCTTTGTAGTGTCCATATTCTATAGATGTGACCATCTGTCTTTGAATTGTCAGATTCTATAGATACCATCTGTCTTAGCAGTGTCCATATTCCATAGATGTGACCAACTGTCTTAGTATTGTCATATTCTATAGATGTGATGATCTGTCTTGTTTGTGTCATGTTCTATAGATGTGACCATCTGTCTTAATATTGTCCATATTCTATAGATGTGATGTGACCCCCTGTCTTAGTAGTGTCATATTCTATATGTGTGACCATATGTCTTAGTAGTGTCATTGTCACGGTTTCGGCCGAGGCTGCCTCTCTTCCTTGCTCGGGCAGGCTTCGGCGTTCGTCGTCTCCGGAATACTAGCTGCCACCGTTGTATGTTTCTATGTTCGTTTGGTCTGGTCTGGTATTGTACACCTGTTATCGTTTAGTGTCATTAGTGTCCTATAAGTTCTCGTTGTGTTTGTCAAGTGTTGTGTGTGATTGTTTTCACTGTCGTGCGTTTGCTTGTACGTATACTGTTTGCTCGGTTGAGCTGTTCTCCATTGTGTTAGAGTGTTTTGTCGCACATGTTTAGTGCGCCCGTTTTATTTTCGCCTGCGTGCGGAGTTCTCGCCTCAGGGCATTTATTTCGTGCTTGTGTTTTGTGCAACCACTAAAGTCTGTTGGACTTACTTTCTGCGTCCTGCGCCTGATTCCACCACCACACCCACCTACAGCAACACTGACAGAATCACACACCTGCTCGAATGGAATCAGTAGGAGCCGCAGCAGCACAGGAGACGTTGGAGGACAGGGTCCGGGAGCAGAATGACCAGATCCTGCGGATGGGGTCCGCACTGCAGGAGGTGATCACCACCCTCCAACGCTGGGAGACCCGAGGGACACCCCCAACGCCATCTTCCCTACCCTCACCATCGGCAAGTCAGCCCATTCCCGCTCCGGAACCAAGAGGAGTTCGACTCTCGCTCCCGAGGGCCTACGATGGGACCGCTGCCGGGTGTCAGGGCTTCCTTCTCCAGGTGGAGCTTTACCTGGCCACCGTGCACCCGGCGCCCTCGGGACACGAGAGCGTGTCCGCCCTGATCTCCTGCCTTTCCGGCAAGGCGTTAGAATGTGCCAACGCCGAGTGGAGGAGAATAGACGCTACCACCATCACGTACGACGAGTTCTCCCGCCGCTTCAGGGCGGTGTTTGACCATCCCCCGGAGGGGAAAGCGGCGGGGGAGCGTCTGTTCTGCCTCCGGCAGGGGAGGAGGAGTGCCCAGGAGTTCGCGTTGGAATTCCGTACTCTAGCGGCGGATGCAGGGTGGAATGAGCGGGCCGTCCGTTGGGTGCGGGCTTGATCAGGGAGGTCACGGCGCCACTTAGGATGTGTGCGCAGGGGGGTCATCAGGAGATGATCCAGCTATTTCTGATCGACTCGCCTGCGTATCCGGTGGTGCTGGGCATGCCCTGGTTGAGTACCCATAACCCGTCTATTTCGTGGCAGGAGAGGGCTCTGATGGAGTGGTCTGCCCAGTGTGTGGGTCGATGTTTAGGCGTTTCCGTAGGGGCTACCTCGGTGGAGAGTCCAAACCAGGTGCCCGCATTGCACGTTCCCCCTGAGTATGGGGATTTGGCTATTGTGTTCAGTAAGTCGAGGGCGACGCAGTTGCCTCCCCATAGGCAGGGAGATTGTGCGATAGACCTCCAGGCAGGAGCTGCGCTCCCACGGAGCCATGTGTATCCTCTGTCTCAGGAGGAGAAGAGAGCTATGGAGACTTACATAGACGAATCTCTGAGACAAGGATACATACGGCCCTCCACTTCCCCTGCGTCCTCGAGTTTCTTTTTTGTGAAGAAAAAGGATGGTGGGTTACGCCCGTGCATTGATTACCGTGGTCTCAATCAGATCACGGTGAAGTACAGTTATCCACTCCCGCTGATTGCGACCATGACGGAGTCATTGCACGGGGCGCGTTTCTTCACTAAATTAGATCTCAGGAGCGCGTACAACTTGGTGCGCATTAGGGGGGGGCGATGAATGGAAGACAGCCTTTAGTACCACCTCAGGCCATTACGAGTATCTTGTCATGCCATACGGGTTGATGAACGCTCCTTCAGTTTTCCAATCATTCGTGGATGAGATCTTCAGGGACATGCAGGGGCAGGGGGTGGTCGTGTACATAGATGACATTCTCGTGTACTCGTCTACCCGAGTCGAGCATGTGGCCCTGGTGCGCCGAGTGTTGCGGAGGCTGTTGGAGCACGACCTGTATGTCAAGGCAGAGAAGTGTCTGTTTTTCCAGGAGTCGGTCTCCTTTTTGGGTTATCAGTTGTCTGCGTCAGGGGTGAAGATGGAGGTAGACCGCGTGTCAGCCGTGCGTAATTGGCAAACGCCAACCACTGTGAAGGAGGTGCAGCAGTTTTTGGGGTTTGCGAATTACTACCGGAGGTTTATTCGGGGTTTTGGACAGGTGGCAGCTCCCATAACGTCTCTGTTGAAGGGGGGTCCGGTACGTCTGCAGTGGTCAGCCGAGGTGGACAGGGCGTTTGGGAGGCTGAAGGACCTGTTTACCTCGGCCCCGGTGCTGGCGCATCCGGATCCCTCTTTACCATTTCAGGTAGAGGTGGACGCGTCAGAGGCCGGTATTGGAGCCGTGCTTTCGCAACGGTCCAGCGCGCCACCTAAACTCCGCCCCTGTGCTTTTTATTCTAAGAAGCTCAGTCCGGCGGAGCGAAATTCTGACGTAGGGGACAGGGAGCTGTTAGCCGTGGTACAGGCCCTAAAGGTGTGGAGGCACTGGCTTGAGGGGGCTCAACACCCTTTCCTCATTTTGACGGACCACCGTAACCTGGAGTACATCCGGGCAGCGAGGAGACTGAACCCTCGCCAGGCGCGGTGGAATATGTTTTTGACCCGGTTCATATTTAAGATCACGTACATCCCTGGGTCACAGAACGGTAAGGCAGATGCGCTGTCTCGGTGGTATGACACGGAGGAGAGGTCCGTGGAGCCCACTCCCATACTGCCAGAGTCTTGTCTGGTGGCACCGGTATTGTGGGAGGTCGATGCTGAACTCGAGCGGGCGTTACGCACCGACCCAAGTCCACCTCAATGCCCGGAGGGTCGGAAGTACGTTCCGCTCGAGGTTCGGGATCGATTGATCTATTGGGCTCACACGTCACCCTCCTCTGGACACCCTGGTATCGGCCGGACAGTGCACTGTCTTAGTGCTAAGTACTGGTGGCCCACGTTGGCGAGGGATGTGAGGGTTTATGTTTCCTCCTGCTCGGTGTGCGCCCAGTGTAAGGCGCCTAGACATCTGCCTAGGGGTAAGTTACTACCCCTGCCCGTTCCACAACGACCATGGTCTCACCTCTCTGTGGATTTCATCACTGACCTTCCTCCTTCACAGGGGAATACCACTATACTGGTCGTTGTGGACCGGTTCTCTAAGGCCTGTCGTTTGCTCCCTATGCCGGGCCTTCCTACTGCCCTGCAGACCACCAAAGCGCTATTCACCCATGTGTTCCGGCACTACGGGGTACCCGAGGATATTGTGTCTGATCGAGGTCCCCAATTTACCTCCAGAGTCTGGAGAGCTTTTATGGAGCGGTTGGGGGTCTCGGTGAGCCTCACCTCGGGTTACCACCCGGAGAGTAATGGGCAGGTGGAACGTGTGAACCAGGATGTGGGTAGGTTTCTTAGAACATACTGCCAGGACCGGCCGGAGGAGTGGGCAAGGTACGTTCCCTGGGCCGAAATGGCCCAGAATTCCCTACGCCATTCCTCCACTAACCTAACCCCTTTCCAATGTGTGTTAGGTTACCAGCCGGTTCTGGCACCTTGGCAGCAGAGCCAGATCGAGGCTCCTGCGGTGGATGAGTGGGTGCGGCGCTCGGAGGAGACATGGAACGCTGCACACGTCCACCTGCAGCGGGCCCTCCGTCGTCAAAAGGCGAGCGCCGATCTCCACCGCAGTGAGGGACCGGTGTACGCACCTGGTGATCAAGTCTGGCTCTCTACCAGAAACCTGCCCCTCCGCCTGCCCTGTCGGAAACTGGGTCGGCGGTTTGTAGGGCCATTTAAAGTCCTGAGAAGATTGAACGAGGTGTGTTACAGATTACAACTACCTGTTGAGTATAAAAGTATTAACCCCTCGTTCCATGTGTCTCTTCTCATGCCGGTGGTAGCTGGCCCACTCCAAGAAAATGAGATCAGGGAGACTCCTCCGCCCCCATTGGACATCGAGGGGGCACCGGCGTACTCCGTGCGGTCCATCTTGGATTCGAGACGTCGGATGGGGGGTCTCCAATATCTAGTGGAGTGGGAGGGGTACGGCCCGGAGGAACGGTGCTGGGTGCCGAGGAGAGACATTTTGGACCCGTCTCTCCTGACGGAATTCCATCGTGGTCACCCGACGCACCCTGCTCCGCGTCCTCCTGGTCGTCCCCGAGGCCGGAGTCGGCGCACGTCTGGAGCCACGCGTCAAGGGGGGGGTACTGTCACGGTTTTGGCCGAGGCTGCCTCTCTTCCTTGCTCGGGCAGGCTTCGGCATTCGTCGTCTCCGGAATACTAGCTGCCACCGTTGTATGTTTCTATGTTCGTTTGGTCTGGTCTGGTATTGTACACCTGTTATCGTTTAGTGTCATTAGTGTCCTATAAGTTCTCGTTGTGTTTGTCAAGTGTTGTGTGTGATTGTTTTCACTGTCGTGCGTTTGCTTGTACGTATACTGTTTGCTCGGTTGAGCTGTTCTCCATTGTGTTGGAGTGTTTTGTCGCACATGTTTAGTGCGCCCGTTTTATTTTCGCCTGCGTGCGGAGTTCTCGCCTCAGGGCATTTATTTCGTGCTTGTGTTTTGTGCAACCACTAAAGTCTGTTGGACTTACTTTCTGCGTCCTGCGCCTGATTCCACCACCACACCCACCTACAGCAACACTGACAGTCATATTCTATAGATTTGATCATCTGTCTTGGTAGTGTCCATAATCTATAGATGTGATGTTACCATCTTCCTTAGTAGTGTCAATATTCTATAGATTTTATCATATGTCTTAGTAGGAGCCATATTCTATAGATGTGATGTTACTATATGTCCTAGTCTTCTTCATATTCTATAGATGTGACCATGTCTTAATAGTGTCCATATTCTACAAATGTGGAAGATTCTGTATTCAACGTTTTCAGCTGTGCGATTACACATTTCCTGTTGGAAAATATGACTAGGAACCCTATCTCAGAGCGTGCATATCATTTTCAACCAGATCCAGTTACCAGGACTGTTGGAGTATAATATCCTTTTCAACCAGATCCAGTTACCAGGACTGTTGGAGTATCATATCCTTTTCAACCAGATCCAGTAACCATGCCTGTTGAAGTATCCTGCTGTTGGAGTATCATATCCTTTTCAACCAGATCCAGTCACCAGGCCTGTTGGAGTATCCTGCTGTTGGAGTATCATATCCTCTTCAACCAGATCCAGTCACCAGGCCTGTTGGACTATCCTGCTGTTGGAGTATCATATCCTTTTCAACCAGATCCAGTCATCAGGCCTGTTGGAGTATCCTGCTGTTGGAGTATCATATCATTTTCAACCAGATCCAGTAATCAGGCCTGTTGGAGTATCCTGCTGTTGGAGTATCATATCCTTTTCAACCAGATCAAGTCACCAGGCCTGTTGGAGTATCATATCCTTTTCAACCAGATCCAGTCACCAGTCACCAGGCCTGTTGGAGTATCATATCCTTTTCAACCAGATCCAGTCACCAGTCCTGTTGGAGTATCCTGCTGTTGGAGTATCATATCCTCTTCAACCAGATCCAGTTACCAGGCCTGTTGGAGTATCCTGTTGTTGGAGTATCATATCCTTTTCAACCAGATCCAGTCACCAGGCCTGTTGGAGTATCATATCCTTTTCAACCAGGTCCAGTCACCAGGCCTGTTGGAGTGTCATATCTTGTTGAAGTATCATAGCCTGTTGGAGTATCATATCCTTTTGGAGTATCATATCTTGTTGAAGTATCATATCCTGTTGGAGTATCATATCCTGTTGGAGTATCATATCCTGTTGGGGCATCATGCTGTTGGAGTATCATATCCTGTTGTAGTGTCATTTCCTGTTAGGGTATCATATCCTGTTAAAGTATTACATCCTGTTGGAGTATCATATCCTGTTGGAGTATCATATCCTGTTGGAGTATCATATCCTGTTGGAGTATCATATCTTGTTGAAGTATCATATCCTGTTGAAGTATCATATCCTGTTGGAGCATCATATCCTGTTGGGGAATCATGCTGTTGGAGTATCATATCCTGTTGTAGTGTCATATCCTGTTAGGGTATCATATCCTTTTTAGAGTATTACATCCTGTTGGAGTATCATATCCTGTTTGAGTATCATATCCTGTTGTAGTATCGTATCCTGTTGGAGTATCATATCCTTTTGGAATATCATATCCTGTTGTAGTGTCATATCCTGTTGGAGTATCATATCCTGTTGGAGTATCATATCCTGTTGGAGTATCATATCCTGTTGGGGTATCATGCTGTCGGAGTATCATATCCTGTTGTAGTGTCATATCCTATTGGGGTATCATATCCTGTTAGAATATTACATCCTGTTGGAGTATCATATCCTGTTGGGTTATCATATCATGTTGGAGTATCATATCTTTTTGAAGTATCATATCCTGTTGGAGTATCATATCCTGTTGGAGTATCATATCCTGTTGGAGTATCATATCTTGTTGAAGTATCATATCCTGTTGGAGTATTATATCTTGTTGGAGTATCATATCCTGTTGTAGTATCATATCCTGTTGGGGTATCATATCCTGTTGGGGTATCATATCCTGTTGGAGTATCACATCCTGTTGGAGTATCATATCCTGTTGGAGTATACTCCTGTCTATATATCCCACTCTATCTTTTCTGCTGTCTAAAACATTAGTTCAGTCCAGTGTTCTGGAACACAATGAGAGTAGACTCTTTTCTATTCTGTGTTTAGAGCCAGCGGGGAAATCATCTGGTCAAGGTAGTGTCGAGCCAGGAAATAATAAGATCAGACTCTGTCGCCTATCAAACTTTAGACAAAAGCTATAGCTTTGCTTTCAATATCCAGGAAGTTGGAATAAAGAACTTGACAAAGCAGCATGCCTTGACTGATACATAATGTATGGCTTCTAGCATTTAGCCTTTGAAACACGTCACGCCCACAGATAACCACGTTAGTTTATGCCTACCCAGGCTGCCAACTAGAACTGACTACTGAGTTTGTGTTGGGGATGGAAGAAACATGTACAACTTTGAAGACTTAGTGAAATGTATAAAGCTAGGCATTTCTGCATGATATAGCTACACATTTTAAAGTGGTCTTTTTCACAAATGGCAAGCATGATAGAAATGGCTTGTTGTCTCTATCTAACAAGAAAGTAGGAGAACAGCAGGAGGACAGCAGGAGGACAGCAGGAGGATAGCAGGAGGACAGCAGAAGGACAGAAGAAGGACAACAGAAGAACAGCAGGAGGACAGCAGGAGGACAGCAGGAGGACAGCAGGAGGACAGCAGAAGGAAAGGTAGCCATTGTTGCCAGTTGGTTTCCCATAGATAAATAAGTGGTTATATCAAACCACAGCCCGTTATAAGGATACACAGCCACCTCGTCTTGACTGGATATGTTTCTCTCTTGACTGTTTTCTCAAGGACATCTGGATCCCAGAACAACAGAAATCATTCAGTATTTCTGGCAACAGCTGCTCTGCATATGGCTGGGTCTCCGGCATGGGAACCACATCATAACGCTCACTACAGAAATATATTGTAAAACACACTGCACACACGGACAGAACAACTCAAAGAAACCAGGAGAGACTAACCTGTTTATAAAACATGGTCCACCAATCGAGGAACACAAGTAAAGTGAAATATCTAATTTAAGAGTATAATTTAGTGTATATGTCAGGAATTATGTATTTCATTTACCCCAGGCCCGTAGAGCCTGGTAGGGTCAGAGAGAGAGAAAGAGAGAGAGAGAGAGAGAGAGAGAGAGAGAGAGAGAGAGAGAGAGAGAGAGAGAGAGAGAGAGAGAGAGAGAGAGAGAGAGAGAGAGAGAGAGAGAGAGAGAGAGAGAGAGAGAGAGAGAGAGAGAGAGAGAGAGAGAGAGAGAAGGTACGTTCCAAATGGCACTCTATTCTCTATACTAAAACTGGGTTAAATATGGGTAAAAAAAGATATAGGACAGACACTTCAAAACATACTTACTTTTGATTTATTTTTCGACGAATGTAATGTTTAATCAATACTAAGTTTTGGGGAATGCTTACAGGGGTCCTTCAAATTCAAATCAAATAGTTAAATTATCCTTGGTATGACCATCTTTAAACAATTCCATATGTTATCTTTGTAGAAACCCAGGCCCAGGTCCTTGGCATGACCATCTTAAAACAATGCCATATGTTATCTTAGTAGAAACCCAAGCCCAGGCCCCTTGTTAAGACCATCTTAAAACAATTCCATATGTTATCTTAGTAGAAACCCAGGCCTTAGTAGAAACCCAGGCCCCTTGGTATGACCATCTGATGCCTGGTTCCCAAACTGATGCCTGGTTCCCTAACTGATGCCTTGTTCCCAAACTGATGCCTTGTTCCAAACTGATGACTGGTTCCCAAACTGATGCCTGGCTCCAAACTGATGCCTGGTTCCCAAACTGATGCCTTGTTCCCAAACTGATGCCTGGTTCCCAAACTAATGCCTGGTTCCCAAACTAATGTTTGGTTCCCAAACTGATGCCTGGTTCCCAAACTGATGCCTGGTTCCCAAACTAAAGCCTGGTTCCAAACTGATGCCTGGTTCCAAACTGATAACTGGTTCCAAACTGATGCCTGGTTCCCAAAATGATGCCTGGTTCCCAAACTGATGCCTTGTTCCCAAACTGATGCCTGGTTCCCAAACTGATGCCTGGTTCCCTAACTGATGCCTGGTTCCCAAACTGATGCCTGGTTCCCTAACTGATGCCTGGTTCCCAAACTGATGCCTGGTTCCAAACTGATGCCTGGTTCCCAAAATGATGCCTTGTTCCCAAACTGATGCCTGGTTCCCAAACTGATGCCTGGTTCCCAAACTGATGCCAGGTTCTTAAACTGGTGCCTGGTTCCCTAACTGATGCCAGGTTCCAAACTGATGCCTGGTTCCATACTGATGCCAGGTTCCCAAACTGATGCCTGGTTGCCAAACTGATGCCTGGTTCTAAACTGATGCCTTGTTCCCAAACTGATGCTTGGTTCCCAAACTGATGCCTGGTTCCCAAACTGATGCCTGGTTCCCAAACTGATGCCTGGTTCCCTAACTGATGCCTGGTTCCCAAACTGATGCCTGGCTCCAAACTGATGCCTGGTTCCCAAAATGATGCCTTGTTCCCAAACTGATGCCTGGTTCCCAAACGGATGCCAGGTTCCCAAACTGATGCCTGGTTCCCAAACTGATGCCAGGTTCTTAAACTGGTGCCTGGTTCCCTAACTGATGCCAGGTTCCAAACTGATGCCTGGTTCCATACTGATGCCAGGTTCCCAAACTGATGCCTGGTTGCCAAACTGATGCCTGGTTCTAAACTGATGCCTTGTTCCCAAACTGATGCTTGGTTCCCAAACTGATGCGTGGTTCCCAAACTGATGCCTTGTTCCCAAACTGAAGCCTGGTTCCAAGTGTGGCTAAGAGGTGAAGGCTTCATCAGCATATTCAAACGGGACTTCTATAAAACCTGTGTTACAGATTGTACAGTGCTTTAGGTAGGCTACGTTTAGTGATGGAACAGACCTTGGCATATAGAACAGGGACAATACAGGAACACACAGGAACATATTGTGTATTTCAACAATACTGGATATATACATGTCTGTATATATATATGGACTGAAGACATGAAAAAAACAGGTGACTTTTAAGTAGCTCAACCTTAATACATCAGTAGCTTTCAACAGTCTCTGGCGCTCCGCCATGCTCTTTTCCCTCTCCTCTCCTCTCCGCCTGTCTGCTGCCTGCCTGACAGAGAGAGACACTGCTGCCATTATTACAAATACATATTGGTTGGAATATATGGCCTGTCAGTGCAATGCATTATGGTTTTGGGTTCACAAATAATGGAATGTGTGATGATTATGATCTGACTGAATTAATATATATTGTTCTAGGAGGTGTGGTGAGTTAGGGGAGCGGGACAACAGACTGACGGACAGAGATTCATTTCACCGTACAGCGCTACTGCAATGCATATTGGGAAACAGGAGTGTGGCGTCCATTGGCATATGTCAGCGTTAGTTTTATCATGAGCAGAAGATGAACCTCCGCCGGCTGGATGAGAAATAATACCTGGTCTTATCTCTGAGGATTCATCACAGCAATTATTCAAACCTCAACACTTCTTAGGCTTTTGTTTGTGTACCGTAGATATATGCAAAGTTATTCATGACGTTTTTATATTATTTTACATTAAATTACTTAAAATCAAGACATAACCGTGGAATTACTGTTATTCATTGATCCATTGTAGTGAAGAATAGCAAACACACGTCTAAATCTCAGCTCAGAGACCCTCACAGAGTGAAGGACTCATACAGTAAAGACTGAGCGACACTCACAGAGTGAAGGACTCGTACAGCGGAGACAGAGTGAAGAACTCATACAATACAGACTGAGAGACACTCACAGAGTGAAGTCCTCAAACAGTACAGACTGAGAGAGACTCACAGAGTGAAGGACTCATACAGTACATACTGAGAGACACTCACAGAGTGAAGGACTCATACAGTACAGACTGAGAGAGACTCACAGAGTGAAGGACTCATACAGCATTGACTGGAAGACACTCACAGAGTGAAGGACTCTAACAGTACAGACTGAGAGAGTGATGGACTCATACAGTACAGAATGAGAGACACTCAGAGTGAAGGACTCAAAAAGTACAGACTGAGTGAAACTCGCAGAGTGAAGGACTCACTAAGTAGAGACTGAGAGACACTCACAGAGTGAAGGAATCATACAGTACAGACTGCGAGACAGAGTGAAAGATGCATACTTGACAGACTGCGAGACAGAGTGAAGGACACATACTAGACAGACTGAAAGATAGAGTGAAGGACTCATACAGGACAGACTGAGAGACAAAGTGAAGGACTCATGCAGGACACACTAAGATACAGAGTGAAGGAGTGATACCGGACAGAGTGAGAGACAGAGTGAAGGACTCATACAGGACATACTGAAAGACAGAATAAAACTCTTACAATAAGGACTGAGAGACAGAGTGAAGGACTCATACATGACAGATAGAGAGACAGAGTGAAGTACACATAGAGGATAGACTGAGAGACAGAGTGAAGGACTCATACAGGAAAGACTGAGAGACTCATACTGGACAGACTCAGATACAGAGTGAAGGACTAATACAGTACAGTTTAAGACAGAGTGAAGGACACATACAGGTCAGACTGAGAGACAGAGTGAAGGACTCATTTAGGACAGACTGAGAGACAGAGTGAATGACTCATACAGGAGAGACTGAGAGTCAGAGTGAAGGACTCATACAGGACAGACTGAGAGACAGAATGAAGGACTCATACAGGACAGACTGAGAGACTGAGTGAAGGACTAATACAGTACAGTTTTTGAGACAGAGTGAAGGACTCCTAGAGGAAAGACTGAGAGACAGAGTGAAGCACTCATACAGGACAGACTGAGAGACAGAGTTAAGGACTCATAAAAGACAGACTGAGAGACAGAGTGAAGGACTCATAGTGTACAGACTGAGAGACAGAGTGAAGGACTCATACAGGAGAGACTGAGAGTCAGAGTGAAGGACTCATACAGGACAGACTGAGAGACAGAATGAAGGACTCATACAGGAAAGACTGAGAGACTCATACTGGACAGACTCAGATACAGAGTGAAGGACTAATACAGTACAGTTTAAGACAGAGTGAAGGACACATACAGGTCAGACTGAGAGACAGAGTGAAGGACTCATTTAGGACAGACTGAGAGACAGAGTGAATGACTCATACAGGAGAGACTGAGAGTCAGAGTGAAGGACTCATACAGGACAGACTGAGAGACAGAATGAAGGACTCATACAGGACAGACTGAGAGACTGAGTGAAGGACTAATACAGTACAGTTTTTGAGACAGAGTGAAGGACTCCTACAGGAAAGACTGAGAGACAGAGTGAAGCACTCATACAGGACAGACTGAGAGACAGAGTTAAGGACTCATAAAAGACAGACTGAGAGACAGAGTGAAGGACTCATAGTGTACAGACTGAGAGACAGAGTGAAGGACTCATACAGGAGAGACTGAGAGTCAGAGTGAAGGACTCATACAGGACAGACTGAGAGACAGAATGAAGGACTCATACAGGACAGACTGAGAGACTGAGTGAAGGACTAATACAGTACAGTTTTTGAGACAGAGTGAAGGACTCCTACAGGAAAGACTGAGAGACAGAGTGAAGAACTCATACAGGACAGACTGAGAGACAGAGTTAAGGACTCATAAAAGACAGACTGAGAGACAGAGTGAAGGACTCATAGTGTACAGACTGAGAGACAGAGTGAAGGACTCATACAGGACAGACTGAGAGACAAAGTGAAGAACTAATACAGGACAGACTGAGAGACAGAGTGAAGGACTATTACAGAGCAGACTAAGAGACAGAGTGAAGGACTCATACAGGACAGACTGAGACAGAGTGAAGAACCAATACAATATAGACAGAGCGACAGAGTGAAGGACTCATAAAGGACAGACTGAGAAACAGAGTGAAGGACTCATACAGTACAGACTGAGAGACAGAGTGAAGGACTCGTACCGGAGAGACTGAGCAACAGAGTGAAGAACTCAAACAGAACAGACTGAGAGACAATCACAGAGTAATGGGTTAATCGAGTACAGACTGAGAGACAGAGTGAAGGACTCATGCAGGACAGAATAAGATACAGAGTGAAGGATTCATACCAGACAGACTGAGAGACAGAGTGAAGGACTCACACAGCATAGACTGAAAGACATAGTGGAGGACTCATACATGACAGACTGAGAGACAGAGTGAAGGACTCATGCAGGACAGACTAAGATTCAGATGTGAAGGATTCATAGCGGAAAGACTGAGAGACAGAGTGAAGCACTCATAAGGACAGACTGAAGACAGAGTGAAATTCTTACATAACAGATTGAGAGTCAGAGTGAATGACTCATACAGGACAGACTGAGAGAGAGAGTGAAGGACTCATACATAACAGATTGAGAGTCAGAGTGAATGACTCATACAGGACTGACTGAGATACAGAGCGAAGGATTCATACTAGACAGACTGAGAGACAGAGTGAAGGACTCATACAGGACAGATTAAGAGACAGCGTGAAGGACTCATACAGGACAGACTGAGAGATAGAGTGAAGGACTCACACAGGACAGACTTAGACACTGAGTGAAGGACTCATACAGGACAGACAGAGTGAAGAACTCATACATGACAGATAGAGACAGAGTGAAGGACTCATACTGGACAGAATGAGAGTCAGAGTGAAGGTCTCATACAGTACCACTACAGACTGAGAGACAGAGTGAAGGACTCGTACTTGAGAGACTGAGCGACAGAGTGAAGAACTCAAACAGAACAGACTGAGAGACAATCACAGAGTAATGGGTTAATCGAGTACAGACTGAGATACAGAGTGAAGGACACATGCAGGACAGAAAAGAGACAGAGTGAAGGAATCATGCAGGACAGACTAAGATTCAGATGTGAAGGATTCATAGCGGACCGACTGAGAGACAAATTGAAGCACTCATAAGGACAGACTGAAGACAGAGTGACATTCTTACAATATAGATTGAGAGACAGAGTGAAGGACTCATACAATACAGGCTGAGAGAGAGAGTGAAGGACTCATGCAGGACAGACTAAGATTCAGATGTGAAGGATTCATAGCGGACAGACTGAGAGACAAATTGAAGCACTCATAAGGACAGACTGAAGACAGAGTGACATTCTTACAATATAGATTGAGAGACAGAGTGAAGGACTCATACAGTACAGGCTGAGAGAGAGTGAAGGACTCATACATGACAGATTGAGAGACAGAGTGAATGACTCATACAGGACAGACTGAGACACAGAGTGAAGGACTTAAACAGTACAGACTTAGAGACACTCAAAGAGTGATGAACTCATAGAGAACCGACAGAGAGACAGAGTGAAGGACTCATACAGGACAGACTGAGACAGAGTGAGTGCCTCATAAAGTACAGGCTGAGAGACAGAGTGAAGAATTCATACTAGACAGACTGAGAGACAGAGTGAAGGACTCATACAGGACAGATTAAGAGACAGAGTGAAAAACTCATACGTTACAGACTGAGAGACAGAGTGAAGGACTCATACAGGACAGACTGAGAGACAGAGTGAAGGACTCATACAGGACAGACTGATAGATAGAGTAAAGGACTCACACAGGACAGACTTAGAGACTGAGTGAAGGACTCATACATGACAGATAGAGACAAAGTGAAGGACTCATTCAGGACAGACTGAGAGACAGATTGAAGGACTCATGCAGGAGAGACTAAGATTCAGAGTGAAGGAATCATACCGGACAGACTGAGAGACAGAGTGAAGGACTCATATAGGACAGACTGAGAGACATAGTGAATGACTCATACAGGAGAGACTGAGAGACAGAGTGAAGGACTCATACAGGACAGACTGAGAGACAGAGTGAAGGACTCATACAGGACAGACTGAGAGACAGACTGAAGGACTCATACAGGACAGACTGAGAGACAGACTTAAGGACTCATACAGGACAGACTGGGAGACAAAGTGAAGAACTCATAAAGTTCAGACTGAGAGACAATGTGAAGGAATCATAGTGTACAGACTGAGAGACAGAGTGAACGACTCATACAAGACAGACTGAGAGACAGAGTGAAGGACTAATACAGAACAGACTAAGAGACAGAGTGAAGGACTCATACAGGACAGACTGAGACAGAGTGAAGAACCAATACAATATAGACAGAGTGACAGAGTGAAGGACTCATACAGGACAGACTGAGAGACAGACTGAAGGACTCATACAGGACAGACTGAAAGACAATCACAGAGTAATGGGTTAATCGAGTACAGACTGAGAGACAGAGTGAAGGACTCATGCAGGACAGAATAAGATACAGAGTGAAGGATTCATACCAGACAGACTGAGAGACAGAGTGAAGGACTCACACAGCATAGACTGAAAGACAGAGTGAAGGACTCATACATGACAGACAGAGAGACAGAGTGAAGGACTCATGCAGGACAGACTGAGAGACAGAGTGAAGAACTAAAAAGGACAGACTGAAGACAGAGTGAAATTCTTACAATATAGATTGAGAGACAGAGTGAAGGACTCATACAGTACAGACTGATAGAGAGAGTGAAGGACTCATACATAACAGATTGAGAGACAGAGTGAATGACTCATATAGGGCAGACTGAGACACAGAGTGAAGGACTTAAACAGTACAGACTTAGAGACACTCAAAGAGTGATGAACTCATAGAGAACCGACAGAGAGACAGAGTGAAGGACTCATACAGGACAGAATGAGAGAGAGAGTGAAGGACTCATACAGGGCAGACTGAGACAGAGCGAGTGCCTCATAAAGTACAGGCTGAGAGACAGAGTGAAGGATTCATACTAGACAGACTGAGAGACAGAGTGAAGGACTCATACAGGACAGATTAAGAGACAGAGTGAAGGACTCATACAGGACTGACTGAGAGACAGAGTGAAGGACTCATACAGGACAGATTAAGAGATAGAGTGAAGGACTCACACAGGACAGACTTAGAGACTGAGTGAAGGACTCATACAGGACAGACAGAGTGAAGAACTCATACATGACAGATTGAGACAGAGTGAAGGACTCATGCAGGACAGACTGAGAGACATAGTGAAATACTCATGCAGGAGAGACTAAGATTCAGAGTGAAGGAATAATACCGGACAGACTGAGAGACAGAGTGAAGGTCTCATACAGTACAGACTAAGAGACAGAGTGAAGGACTTTTACTGGAGAGACTGAGCGACAGAGTGGCGAACTCAAACACAACAGACTGAGAGACAATCACAGACTAATGGGTTAATCGAGTACAGACTGAGAAACAGAGTGAAGGACTCATGCAGGACAGAATAAGATACAGAGTGAAGGATTCATACCACACAGACTGAGAGACAGAGTGAAGGACTCACACAGCATAGACTGAAAGACAGAGTGAAGGACTCATACATGACAGACTGAGAGACAGAGTGAAGGACTCATGCAGGACAGACTAAGATTCAGATGTGAAGGATTCATAGCGGACAGACTGAGAGACAGAGTGAAGCACTCATAAGGACAGACTGAAGACATAGTGAAATTCTTACAATATAGATTGAGAGACAGAGTGAAGGACTCATACAGTACAGACTGAGAGAGAGAGTGAAGGACTCATACAGGACAGATTGAGAGAGAGAGTGAATGACTCAAACAGGACAGACTGAGACACAGAGTGAAAGACTTAAAAAGTACAGACTTAGAAACACTCAAAGAGTGATGAACTCATAGAGAACCGACAGAGAGACAGAGTGAAGGACTCATACAGGACAGAATGAGAGACAGAGTGAAGGACTCATACAGGGCAGACTGAGAGACAGAGTGAGTGCCTCATAAAGTACAGGCTGAGAGACAGAGTGAAGGATTCATACTAGACAGACTGAGAGACAGAGTGAAGGACTCATGCAGGACAGATTAAGAGACAGAGTGAAGGACTCATACGTTACAAACTGAGAGACAGAGTGAAGGACTCATACAGGACAGACTGAGAGACAGAGTGAAGGACTCACACAGGACAGACTTAGAGACTGAGTGAAGGACTCATACAGGACAGACATAGTTAAGAACTCATACATGACATATAGAGACAGAGTGAAGGACTCATGCAGGACAGACTGAGAGACAGATTGAAGGACTCATGCAGGAGAGACTAAGATTCAGAGTGAAGGATTCATACCGGACAGACTGAGAGACAGAGTGAAGGACTCATATAGGACAGACTGAGAGACAGAGTGAATGACTCATACAGGAGAGACTGAGAGACAGATTGAAGGACTCACACAGGACAGACTGAGAGACAGAGTAAAGTACTCATACTGGAGAGACTGAGAGACAGAGTGAAGGACTCAAACAGAACAGACTGAGAGACAATCATAGAGTAATGGGTTAATCGAGTACAGACTGAGAGACAGAGTGAAGGACTCATACATGACAGATTAAGAGACAGAGTGAAGGACTCATACGTTACAGACTGAGAGACAGAGTGAAGGACTCATACAGGATAGACTGAGAGACAGAGTGAAGGACTCATGCAGGACAGAATAAGATACAGAGTGAAGGATTCATACTAGACAGACTGAGAGACAGAGTGAAGGACTCATACATGACAGATTAAGAGACAGAGTGAATGAATCATACGTTACAGACTGAGAGACAGAGTGAAGGACTCACACAGGACAGAATAAGATACAGAGTGAACGATTCATACCAGACAGACTGAGAGACAGAGTGAAGGACTCACACAGTACAGACTGAAGACAGAGTGAAATTCTTACAATATAGATTGAGATACAGAGTGAATGACTCATACAGTACAGACTGAGAGAGAGAGTGAAGGACTCACACAGGACATACTTAGAGACTAAGTGAAGGACTCATACAGGACAGACAGAGTGAAGGACTCATGCAGGAGAGACTAAGATTCAGAGTGAATGATTCATACCAGACAGACTGAGAGACAGAGTGAAGGACTCACACAGCACAGACTGAAAGACAGTGTGAAGGACTCATACAGGACAGACTGAAGACAAAGTGAAATTCTTACAATATAGATTGAGAGACAGAGTGAAGGACTCATACAGGATAGACAGAGTGACACAGTGAATGACTCATGCAGGACAGACTAAGATACGGAGTGAATGATTCATACCAGACAGACTGAGAGACAGAGTGAAGGACTCACACAGCACAGACTGAAAGACAGTGTGAAGGACTCATACAGGACAGACTGAAGACAAAGTGAAATTCTTACAATATAGATTGAGAGACAGAGTGAAGGACTCATACAGTACAGACTGAGAGAGAGAGTGAAGGACTCATACATGACAGATCAAGAGATAGAGTGAATGACTCATACAGGACAGACTGAGACACAGAGTGAAGGACTCAAACAGTACAGACTTAAAGACACTCAAAGAGTGATGAACTCATAGAGAACCAACAGCGAGACAGAGTGAAGGACTCATACAGGACAGAATGAGAGACAGAGTGAAGTACTCAAACTGGACAAACTGAGCCTGAGTGAAGGACTCATAAAGGGCAGACTGAGACAGAGTGAGTGCCTCATAAAGTACAGGCTGAGAGACAGAGTGAAGGATTCATACTAGACAGACTGAGAGACAGAGTGAAGGACTCATACATGACAGATTAAGAGACAGAGTGAAGGACTCATACGTTACAGACTGAGAGACAGAGTGAAGGACTCATACAGGACAGACTGAGAGATAGAGTGAATGATTCACACAGGACAGACTTAGAGACTGAGTGAAGAACTCATATAGGACATACAGAGTGAAGGACTCATACATGACAGATAGAGACAGAGTGAAGGACTCATGCAGGACAGACTGAGAGACGGAGTGAATGACTCATACAGGAGAGACTGAGAGACAGAGTGAAGGCCTCATACAGGACAGACTGAGAGACAGAGTGAAGGACTCATACAGGAGAGACTGAGAGACAGAGTGAAGGCCTCATACAGGACAGACTGAGAGACAGAGTGAAGGATTCATACAGGACAGACTGAGAGACAGAGTGAAGGACTCATATAGGACAGACTGAGAGACAGAGTTAAGGACTCATAAAGGACAGACAGAGACAATCATAGAGTAATGGGTTAATCGAGTACAGACTAAGAGACAGAGTGATGGACTATCACAGGACAGACTGAAAATATAGTGAAGGACTCATACAGGACAGACTGAGAGACAGAGTGAAGAACTCATACATGACAGACTGAGAGACAGAGTGAAAGACTCATGCAGGAGAGACTAAGAGACAGAGTGAAGTATTCATACCAGACAGACTGAGAGACAGAGTGAAGGACTCATATAGGACATACTGAGAGACAGTGTGAATGACTCATACAGGAGAGACTGAGAGACAGAGTGAAGGACTCATACAGGACAGACTTAGAGCCAGATTGAAGGACTCATACTAGACATACTGAGAGACAGAGTTAAGGACTCATACTGGACATGTTGTGAATGGAGAATATACAAAGAGCCTGTCTCCTTCAAGTTTGAGAGAAGACAGACAGAATAGAGAGAAGAGAGAGAGAAGAAATGGTGAATAGAGAGACTAGAGAGAAGAGAGAGAGAAGAGATGGTGAATAGAGAGAGAGAGAGAGAGAGAGAGAGAGAGAGAGAGAGAGAGAGAGAGAGAGAGAGAGAGAGAGAGAGAGAGAGAGAGAGAAGAGATGGTGAATATATAGACTAGAGAAAAGAGAGAGAGAACAGATGGTGAATAGAGAGACTAGAGAGCATAGAGAGAGAAGATATGTGAATAGAGAGACTAGAGAGAAGAGAGAGAAGAGATTGTGAATAGGGAGACTAGAGAGAATAGAGAGAGAAGAGATGGTGAATAGAGAGAGAGAAGAGTGAGGGAAGATATGGTGAATCGAGAGACTAGAGAGAAGAGAGAGAAGAGATGGTGAATAGAGAGACTAGAGAGAAGAGAGAGAAGAGATGGTGAATAGAGAGACTAGAGAGAAGAGAGAGAATAGATGGTGAATAGAGAGAGAGAAGAGAGAGAGAAGAGATGGTGAATAGAGAGAGAGAAGAGAGAGAGAAGAAATGGTGAATAGAGAGAGAGAAGAGAGAGAGAATAAATTGTGAATTGAGAGACTAGAGAGAAGAGAGAGAGAAGATATGGTGAATAGAGAGAAAGATTGAGAGAAGAGAGAGAAGAGATGGTGAATAGAGAGAAAGAGAGAGAAGAGAGAGAGAAGTGATGGTGAATAGAGAGAGAGGAGAGAGAAGAAATGGTGAATAGAGAGAGAGAAGAGAGAGAGAAGAGATGGTGAATAGAGAGAAAGAGAGAGAGAAGAGAGAGAAGAGATGGGCAATAGAGAGAAAGAGAGAGAAAAGAGAGAGAAGAGATGGTGAATAGAGAGACTAGAGAGAAGAGAGAGAGAGTACTGGGTAATCTTTAAGTAATGTTGTTTACTAGCCAGGCATTGGAAACCCTCCAGGCTCCAGTCTATTCCACAAAACTCAGTAAATTGCTATCTTTGCTTCATTTCTCTCTCAGTGAGCTCTCTCTCTCTCTCACCTGGGACAGGCAGGAGAATTGCCTTGTAGACCTGAACTGCAAACAGCTCCTCTCTGATCCACTCCTTCACACAGCTTCACTCCACTGCTATTTGAACAGTGTTCTCCCTTGGTGCTGAGAGAAACATTTGGCCCTCCTCTCTGTGGAGAAAGAAAGGCAGTGTTCTTCTGTGTTCTTCATACATGTTTGAAGCCTTTCCCCTCTCCCCTCTGCTCTCATCAGTGCTTTCAGGCCAGGCAGGAAGTAGACGCTGGGTTGGAAAGCTAAAGGCCTGACACACTCCGATTTGTAAACTAGTTTGAGCGACATGAACACATTAGTGTAACTTCTTGGTAAATTCAGTGTTAAGAAATGGCAGGTATGTATTCAACACAACGCTCTGATGAAGCCGCGGCCAGATCAATAATTCATCACAACACAACCTGCACCAATACTCCAGTAGAACGACTGTAACAGACATCTCAATACAGCCCTAACCACTACTGAAAATAATCAACAGCAACGTGTTCAGTTTTAATGGTGTTGGAAATGCCACCGTGTTCAGGGTCAGCATGTCTGGAGCAGACCAGACGGAGGAGAACACAACTCCACAGCCTGCTTTGTTCTCATCTCTTATTCAGCTTCAAGGAAAACTGCTGGGGCCACCATTACTGTTAATCTGTGCCCCCTGTGTGGGTTGATGTAGGTTGTATGGTCAAGCAAAGCTAGTCTGTGTAGGTTGTATGGTCAGGCAAAGCCATGCCACGACAGCAGTCCAGTCTGAAAACAAGCCTCTAATCCGGTAACCTTCAGAACAAGAAGCTGTAGCTGAGCAAGAGATAGAGAGAGAGAGATGCTGAGTGACTGAGTGGCTGCAGGGCTGAGACGACAGACAGGGACACTGATATTCACCCCCCGGTTGGAAAATGGATTTCTATTTCTGGGTTCATATCGCTGATCATGGTTCATAGCCTCCTTTCAGGCTGTGAGTTAACATCACTGGCTGATGTCAGGGGGCCGCTGATCGCAGCCTGGAGATCCTCTGATGGCCTCCAATCTGCCAAAGCGATGACGGCTGTTGGGCTGATACTATCTGGTAAATTCTATCACTGTCACTGTCTGTTTCGATCCAGCTGCACTCAGGGTGTCAAGGCCGGCCCCAACTATCCACAACACGACATGGGAACGGCTTCTACTCCCTCTGTGCATCTCACATCTGTTATTTCCAAGCAACAGAGGGGAAATCATATTATTAAGGATGTGAATTGGCTTCATGTTGTACTTGAATCTTTTGATCTGAGTATGACATTACCAAGCCGACCTAAAACTCCAGGACCTGGTGTCCCTGGAGTTTAAAGGACCAATAGGTGAACAGGTTGTTGAGACATGTAGTTGTTTCTAGTTGTCACTAGTTTGTGTTGCCTTCTGGAAAGAAGCATGTTATTTTATTTCACAAAGACCACACACTTCCACTGTATGTTTGCTGTTGTATTGGTGCTGTTGCCAGAGTCTTCTGTCTGGGTTGTCCGTTTTGTCTTACATAGTTTTTTTATTCCAGACACAGTCCCCACAGGAGGCCTTTTGCCTCTTGCCACCATTGTAAATAAGAATTTGTTCTTAATTGACTAGCCAGGTTAAATAAAGGTTAAATAAATAAAGGTTCAGTAAAATAAAAAAAAACTATAAGGTTACATACAGATGTGAGCAGTTCTCTATAAGAATACGGAGAGGTAAAACTGTACATTATTCTTCCAGAGTGGTAAAAACACTCTTCAACATGACAGATCAACTCCCTACTGACGCTCTACTCTTTCATCTAAAACCTCCAATAAACACAGCCAGAGATTCTATACCACTTGGCTGGAGTGGCAGGGAGACACGACAAAGAAAGGTACCTGTACTGTTATCATGACAACGTAGTGAGACAGGTACCTATTCTGTTATCATGATAACATAGTGAGAAATGGTACCTGTACTGTTGTCATGACAACATAGTGAGACAGGTACCTGTACTGTTTTCATAATAACATAATGAGACAGGTATATGTACTGTTATCATGACAACGTAGTGAGACAGGTACCTGTACTGTTATCATGACAACGTAGTGAGACAGGTACCTGTACTGTTATCATGATAACGTAGTGAGAAAGGTACCTGTACTGTTGTCATGACAACATAGTGAGACAGGTACCTGTACTGTTGTCATGACAATGTAGTGAGACAGGTATCTGTACTGTTATCATGATAACATAGTGAGACAGGTTCCTGTACTGTTGTCATGACAACGTAGTGAGACAGTTACCTGTACTGTTATCATGATAACGTAGTGAGACAGGTATCTGTACTGTTATCATGACAACATAGTGAGACAGGTACCTGTACTGTTATCATGACAACGTAGTGAGACAGGTACCTGTACTGTTATCATGACAATGTAGTGAGACAGGTATCTGTACTGTTATCATGATAACGTAGTGAGACAGGTATCTGTACTGTTGTCATGACAACATAGTGAGACAGGTACCTGTACTGTTATCATGACAATGTAGTGAGACAGGTACCTGTACTGTTATCATCATAACATAGAGAGACAGGTACCTGTACTGTTATCATGATAACATAGTGAGACAGGTACCTGGACTGTTATCATGACAACATAGTGAGACAGGTATCTGTACTGTTATCAACATAACATAGTGAGACAGGCACCTGTACTGTTATCATGACAACGTAGTGAGAAAGGTATCTGTACTGCTGTCATGACAACGTAGTGAGACAGGTACCGTTACTGTTATCATGATAAAGTAGTGAGACTGGTACCTGTACTGTTATCATGATAACATAATGAGACAGGTACCTGTACTGTTATCATGACAACATAGTGAGACAGGTACCTGTACTGTTATCATGATAACATAGTGAGACAAAAATATGTACTGTTATAATGACAACATAGTGAGACAGGAACCTGTACTGTTATCATGACAACGTAGTGAGACAGGTACCTGTACTGTTATCATGACAACGTAGTGAGACAGGTACCTGTACTGTTATCATGATACAATTAGTGAGACAGGTATATGTACTGTTATCATGACAACGTAGTGAGACAGGTACCTGTACTGTTATCATCATAACATAGAGAGACAGGTACCTGTACTGTTATCATGATAACATAGTGAGACAGGTACCTGGACTGTTATCATGACAACATAGTGAGACAGGTATCTGTACTGTTATCACCATAACATAGTGAGACAGGCACCTGTACTGTTATCATGACAACGTAGTGAGAAAGGTATCTGTACTGCTGTCATGACAACATAGTGAGACAGGTACCTGTACTGTTATCATTACAACGTAGTGAGACATGTATCTGTACTGTTGTCATGACAATGTAGTGAGACAGGTACCATTACTGTTATCATGATAAAGTAGCGAGACTGGTACCTGTACTGTTATCATGATAACATAGTGAGACAGGTACCTGTACTGTTATCATGACAACATAGTGAGACAGGTACCTGTACTGTTATCATGATAACATAGTGAGACAAAAATCTGTACTGTTATCATGACAACGTAGTGAGACAGGAACCTGTACTGTTATCATGACAACGTAGTGAGACAGGTACCTGTACTGTTATCATCATAACATAGAGAGACAGGTACCTGTACTGTTATCATGATAACATAGTGAGACAGGTACCTGGACTGTTATCATTACAACATAGTGAGACAGGTATCTGTACTGTTATCACCATAACATAGTGAGACAGGCACCTGTACTGTTATCATGACAATGTAGTGAGAAAGGTATCTGTACTGCTGTCATGACAACGTAGTGAGACAGGTACCTGTACTGTTATCATTACAATTTAGTGAGACATGTATCTGTACTGTTGTCATGACAACGTAGTGAGACAGGTACCGTTACTGTTATCATGATAAAGTAGTGAGACTGGTACCTGTACTGTTATCATGATAACATAGTGAGACAGGTACCTGTACTGTTATCATGACAACATAGTGAGACAGGTACCTGTACTGTTATCAACATAACATAGTGAGACAGGCACCTGTACTGTTATCATGACAACGTAGTGAGAAAGGTATCTGTACTGCTGTCATGACAACGTAGTGAGACAGGTACCTGTACTGTTATCATTACAACGTAGTGAGACATGTATCTGTACTGTTGTCATGACAACGTAGTGAGACAGGTACCGTTACTGTTATCATGATAAAGTAGTGAGACTGGTACCTGTACTGTTATCATGACAACGTAGTGAGACAGGTACCTGTACTGTTATCATGATAAAACTAGTGAGACAGGTATATGTACTGTTATCATGAAAACGTAGTGAGACAGGTACCTATTCTGTTATCATGATAACATAGTGAGAAATGGTACCTGTACTGTTGTCATGACAACATAGTGAGACAGGTACCTGTACTGTTTTCATAATAACATAATGAGACAGGTATATGTACTGTTATCATGACAACGTAGTGAGACAGGTACCTGTACTGTTATCATGACAACGTAGTGAGACAGGTACCTGTACTGTTATCATGATAACGTAGTGAAAAAGGTACCTGTACTGTTGTCATGACAACGTAGTGAGACAGGTACCTGTACTGTTGTCATGACAATGTAGTGAGACAGGTATCTGTACTGTTATCATGATAACATAGTGAGACAGGTACCTGTACTGTTGACATGACAACGTAGTGAGACAGTTACCTGTACTGTTATCATGATAACGTAGTGAGACAGGTATCTGTACTGTTATCATGACAACATAGTGAGACAGGTACCTGTACTGTTATCATGACAACGTAGTGAGACAGGTACCTGTACTGTTATCATGACAATGTAGTGAGACATGTATCTGTACTGTTATCATGATAACGTAGTGAGACAGGTATCTGTACTGTTGTCATGACAACATAGTGAGACAGGTACCTGTACTGTTATCATGACAACGTAGTGAGACAGGTACCTGGACTGTTATCATGACAACATAGTGAGACAGGTATCTGTACTGTTATCAACATAACATAGTGAGACAGGCACCTGTACTGTTATCATGACAACGTAGTGAGAAAGGTATCTGTACTGCTGTCATGACAATGTAGTGAGACAGGTACCGTTACTGTTATCATGATAAAGTAGTGAGACTGGTACCTGTACTGTTATCATGATAACATAGTGAGACAGGTACCTGTACTGTTATCATGACAACATAGTGAGACAGGTACCTGTACTGTTATCATGATAACATAGTGAGACAAAAATCTGTACTGTTATAATGACAACGTAGTGAGACAGGAACCTGTACTGTTATCATGACAACATAGTGAGACAGGTACCTGTACTGTTATCATGACAACGTAGTGAGACAGGTACCTGTACTGTTATCATGATACAATTAGTGAGACAGGTATATGTACTGTTATCATGACAACGTAGTGAGACAGGTACCTGTACTGTTATCATCATAACATAGAGAGACAGGTACCTGTACTGTTATCATGATAACATAGTGAGACAGGTACCTGGACTGTTATCATGACAACATAGTGAGACAGGTATCTGTACTGTTATCACCATAACATAGTGAGACAGGCACCTGTACTGTTATCATGACAACGTAGTGAGAAAGGTATCTGTACTGCTGTCATGACAACGTAGTGAGACAGGTACCTGTACTGTTATCATTACAACGTAGTGAGACATGTATCTGTACTGTTGTCATGACAATGTAGTGAGACAGGTACCGTTACTGTTATCATGATAAAGTAGCGAGACTGGTACCTGTACTGTTATCATCATAACATAGAGAGACAGGTACCTGTACTGTTATCATGATAACATAGTGAGACAGGTACCTGGACTGTTATCATGACAACATAGTGAGACAGGTATCTGTACTGTTATCACCATAACATAGTGAGACAGGCACCTGTACTGTTATCATGACAACGTAGTGAGACAGGTACCTGTACTGTTATCATCATAACATAGAGAGACAGGTACCTGTACTGTTATCATGATAACATAGCGAGAGAGGTACCTGGACTGTTATCATGACAACATAGTGAGACAGGTATCTGTACTGTTATCACCATAACATAGTGAGACAGGCACCTGTACTGTTATCATGACAACATAGTGAGACAGGTACCTGTACTGTTATCATTACACCGTAGTGAGACATGTATATGTACTGTTGTCATGACAACGTAGTGAGACAGGTACCGTTACTGTTATCATGATAAAGTAGTGAGACTGGTACCTGTACTGTTATCATGATAACATAGTGAGACAGGTACCTGTACTGTTATCATGACAACATAGTGAGACAGGTACCTGTACTGTTATCATGATAACATAGTGAGACAAAAATCTGTACTGTTATCATGACAATGTAGTGAGA
Organism: Coregonus lavaretus; assembly: GCF_964263955.1. Classification (NCBI taxonomy): domain Eukaryota; kingdom Metazoa; phylum Chordata; class Actinopteri; order Salmoniformes; family Salmonidae; genus Coregonus; species Coregonus lavaretus. The sequence continues at coordinate 79,736,240 of NC_139990.1, forward strand.
CAGGAACCTGTACTGTTATCATGACAACGTAGTGAGACAGGTACCTGTACTGTTATCATGACAACGTAGTGAGACAGGTACCTGTACTGTTATCATGATAACATAGTGAGACAGGTATATATACTGTTATCATGACAACGTAGTGAGACAGGTACCTGTACTGTTATCATGACAACGTAGTGAGACAGGTATCTGTACTGTTATCATGACAACGTAGTGAGACAGGTACCTGTACTGTTATCATGACAATGTAGTGAGACAGGTACCGTTACTGTTATCATGATAAAGTAGTGAGACTGGTACCTGTACTGTTATCATGATAACATAGTGAGACAGGTACCTGTACTGTTATCATGACAACGTAGTGAGACAGGAACCTGTACTGTTATCATGACAACGTAGTGAGACAGGTACCTGTACTTTTATCATGACAACGTAGTGAGACAGGTACCTGTACTGTTATCATGATAAAATTAGTGAGACAGGTATATGTACTGTTATCATGACAACGTAGTGAGACAGGTATCTGTACTGTTATCATGACAACGTAGTGAGACAGGTACCTGTACTGTTATCATGACAATGTAGTGAGACAGGTATCTGTACTGTTATCATGATAACGTAGTGAGACAGGTATCTGTACTGTTGTCATGACAACATAGTGAGACAGGTACCTGTACTGTTATCATGACAACGTAGTGAGACAGGTACATGTACTGTTATCATCATAACATAGAGAGACAGGTACCTGTACTGTTATCATGACAACATAGTGAGACAGGTATCTGTACTGCTATCACCATAACATAGTGAGACAGGCACCTGTACTGTTATCATGACAACGTAGTGAGAAAGGTATCTGTACTGCTGTCATGACAACGTAGTGAGACAGGTACCTGTACTGTTATCATTACAACGTAGTGAGACATGTATCTGTACTGTTGTCATGACAACATAGTGAGACAGGTACCTGTACTGTTATCATGACAACATAGTGAGACAGGTCCTGTACTGTTATCATGATAACATAGTGAGACAAAAATCTGTACTGTTATCATGACAACGTAGTGAGACAGGTACCTGTACTGTTATCATGACAACGTAGTGAGACAGGTACCTGTACTGTTATCATGACAACATAGTGAGACAGGTACCTGTACTGTTATCATGATAACATAGTGAGACAGGTATATATACTGTTATCATGACAACGTAGTGAGACAGGTATCTGTACTGTTATCATGATAACATAGTGAGACAGGTATCTGTACTGTTATCATGACAACATAGTGAGACAGGTACCTGTACTGTTATCATGACAACGTAGTGAGACAGGTATATGTACTGTTATCATGATAACATAGTGAGACAAAAATCTGTACTGTTATCATGACAACGTAGTGAGACAGGAACCTGTACTGTTATCATGACAACGTAGTGAGACAGGTACCTGTACTGTTATCATGACAACGTAGTGAGACAGGTACCTGTACTGTTATCATGATAAAATTAGTGAGACAGGTATATGTACTGTTATCATGACAACGTAGTGAGACAGGTATCTGTACTGTTATCATGACAACGTAGTGAGACAGGTATATGTACTGTTATCATGACAACGTAGTGAGACAGGTATCTGTACTGTTATCATGACAACGTAGTGAGACAGGTACCTGTACTGTTGTCATGACAACGTAGTGAGACAGGTACCTGTACTGTTATCATGACAACGTAGTGAGACAGGTACCTGTACTGTTATCATGATAAAATTAGTGAGACAGGTATATGTACTGTTATCATGACAATGTAGTGAGACAGGTATCTGTACTGTTATGATGACAACGTAGTGAGACAGGTACCTGTACTGTTGTCATGACAACGTAGTGAGACAGGTATCTGTACTGTTATCATGACAACGTAGTGAGACAGGTACCTGTACTGTTGTCATGACAACGTAGTGAGACAGGTACCTGTACTGTTATCATGATAAAATTAGTGAGACAGGTATATGTACTGTTATCATGACAACGTAGTGAGACAGGTATCTGTACTGTTATCATGATAACGTAGTGAGACAGGTACCTTTACTGTTATCATGATAAAGTAGTTAGACTGGTACCTGTACTGTTATCATGATAACATAGTGAGACAGGTACCTGTACTGTTATCATGACAACGTAGTGAGACAGGAACCTGTACTGTTATCATGACAACGTAGTGAGACAGGTACCTGTACTTTTATCATGACAACGTAGTGAGACAGGTACCTGTACTGTTATCATGATAAAATTAGTGAGACAGGTATATGTACTGTTATCATGACAACGTAGTGAGACAGGTATCTGTACTGTTGTCATGACAACGTAGTGAGACAGGTACCGTTACTGTTATCATGATAAAGTAGTGAGACTGGTACCTGTACTGTTATCATGATAACATAGTGAGACAGGTACCTGTACTGTTATCATGACAACATAGTGAGACAGGTCCTGTACTGTTATCATGATAACATAGTGAGACAAAAATCTGTACTGTTATCATGACAACGTAGTGAGACAGGTACCTGTACTGTTATCATGACAACGTAGTGAGACAGGTACCTGTACTGTTATCATGACAACATAGTGAGACAGGTACCTGTACTGTTATCATGATAACATAGTGAGACAGGTATATATACTGTTATCATGACAACGTAGTGAGACAGGTATCTGTACTGTTATCATGATAACATAGTGAGACAGGTACCTGTACTGTTATCATGACAACATAGTGAGACAGGTACCTGTACTGTTATCATGACAACGTAGTGAGACAGGTATTTGTACTGTTATCATGATAACATAGTGAGACAAAAATCTGTACTGTTATCATGACAACGTAGTGAGACAGGAACCTGTACTGTTATCATGACAACGTAGTGAGACAGGTACCTGTACTGTTATCATGACAACGTAGTGAGACAGGTACCTGTACTGTTATCATGATAAAATTAGTGAGACAGGTATATGTACTGTTATCATGACAACGTAGTGAGACAGGTATTTGTACTGTTATCATGACAACGTAGTGAGACAGGTACCTGTACTGTTGTCATGACAACGTAGTGAGACAGGTACCTGTACTGTTATCATGACAATGTAGTGAGACAGGTACCTGTACTGTTATCATGACAACGTAGTGAGACAGGTACCTGTACTGTTATCATGATAACATAGTGAGACAAAAATCTGTACTGTTATCATGACAACATAGTGAGACAGGTACCTGTACTGTTATCATGACAACGTAGTGAGACAGGTACCTGTACTGTTATCATGACAACATAGTGAGACAGGTACCTGTACTGTTATCATGATAACATAGTGAGACAGGTATATATACTGTTATCATGACAACGTAGTGAGACAGGTATCTGTACTGTTATCATGATAACATAGTGAGACAGGTACCTGTACTGTTATCATGACAACATAGTGAGACAGGTACCTGTACTGTTATCATGACAACGTAGTGAGACATGTATCTGTACTGTTATCATGATAACATAGTGAGACAAAAATCTGTACTGTTATCATGACAACGTAGTGAGACAGGAACCTGTACTGTTATCATGACAACGTAGTGAGACAGGTACCTGTACTGTTATCATGACAACGTAGTGAGACAGGTACCTGTACTGTTATCATGACAACGTAGTGAGACAGGTACCTGTACTGTTATCATGATAAAATTAGTGAGACAGGTATATGTACTGTTATCATGACAATGTAGTGAGACAGGTATCTGTACTGTTATGATGACAACGTAGTGAGACAGGTACCTGTACTGTTGTCATGACAACATAGTGAGACAGGTATCTGTACTGTTATCATGACAACGTAGTGAGACAGGTACCTGTACTGTTGTCATGACAACGTAGTGAGACAGGTACCTGTACTGTTATCATGATAAAATTAGTGAGACAGGTATATGTACTGTTATCATGACAACGTAGTGAGACAGGTATCTGTACTGTTATCATGATAACGTAGTGAGACAGGTACCTTTACTGTTATCATGATAAAGTAGTGAGACTGGTACCTGTACTGTTATCATGATAACATAGTGAGACAGGTACCTGTACTGTTATCATGACAACGTATTGAGACAGGAACCTGTACTGTTATCATGACAACGTAGTGAGACAGGTACCTGTACTTTTATCATGACAACGTAGTGAGACAGGTACCTGTACTGTTATCATGATAAAATTAGTGAGACAGGTATATGTACTGTTATCATGACAACGTAGTGAGACAGGTATCTGTACTGTTATCATGACAACGTAGTGAGACAGGTACCTGTACTGTTATCATGACAATGTAGTGAGACAGGTATCTGTACTGTTATCATGATAACGTAGTGAGACAGGTATCTGTACTGTTGTCATGACAACATAGTGAGACAGGTACCTGTACTGTTATCATGACAACGTAGTGAGACAGGTACATGTACTGTTATCATCATAAAATAGAGAGACAGGTACCTGTACTGTTATCATGACAACATAGTGAGACAGGTATCTGTACTGCTATCACCATAACATAGTGAGACAGGCACCTGTACTGTTATCATGACAACGTAGTGAGAAAGGTATCTGTACTGCTGTCATGACAACGTAGTGAGACAGGTACCTGTACTGTTATCATTACAACGTAGTGAGACATGTATCTGTACTGTTGTCATGACAACGTAGTGAGACAGGTACCGTTACTGTTATCATGATAAAGTAGTGAGACTGGTACCTGTACTGTTATCATGATAACATAGTGAGACAGGTACCTGTACTGTTATCATGACAACATAGTGAGACAGGTCCTGTACTGTTATCATGATAACATAGTGAGACAAAAATCTGTACTGTTATCATGACAACGTAGTGAGACAGGTACCTTTACTGTTATCATGACAACGTAGTGAGACAGGTACCTGTACTGTTATCATAACAACATAGTGAGACAGGTACCTGTACTGTTATCATGATAACATAGAGAGACAGGTATATATACTGTTATCATGACAACGTAGTGAGACAGGTATCTGTACTGTTATCATGATAACATAGTGAGACAGGTACCTGTACTGTTATCATGACAACATAGTGAGACAGGTACCTGTACTGTTATCATGACAACGTAGTGAGACAGGTATCTGTACTGTTATCATGATAACATAGTGAGACAAAAATCTGTACTGTTATCATGACAACGTAGTGAGACAGGAACCTGTACTGTTATCATGACAACGTAGTGAGACAGGTACCTGTACTGTTATCATGACAACGTAGTGAGACAGGTACCTGTACTGTTATCATGATAAAATTAGTGAGACAGGTATATGTACTGTTATCATGACAACGTAGTGAGACAGGTATCTGTACTGTTATCATGACAACGTAGTGAGACAGGTACCTGTACTGTTGTCATGACAACGTAGTGAGACAGGTACCTGTACTGTTATCATGACAATGTAGTGAGACATGTACCTGTACTGTTATCATGACAACGTAGTGAGACAGGTACCTGTACTGTTATCATGATAACATAGTGAGACAGGTATATGTACTGTTATCATGACAACGTAGTGAGACAGGTATCTGTACTGTTATCATGACAACGTAGTGAGACAGGTACCTGTACTGTTGTCATGACAACGTAGTGAGACAGGTACCTGTACTGTTATCATGACAACGTAGTGAGACAGGTACCTGTACTGTTATCATGATAAAATTAGTGAGACAGGTATATGTACTGTTATCATGACAATGTAGTGAGACAGGTATCTGTACTGTTATGATGACAACGTAGTGAGACAGGTACCTGTACTGTTGTCATGACAACGTAGTGAGACAGGTATCTGTACTGTTATCATGACAACGTAGTGAGACAGGTACCTGTACTGTTGTCATGACAACGTAGTGAGACAGGTACCTGTACTGTTATCATGATAACATAGTGAGACAGGTATATGTACTGTTATCATGACAACGTAGTGAGACAGGTATCTGTACTGTTATCATGACAACGTAGTGAGACAGGTACCTGTACTGTTGTCATGACAACGTAGTGAGACAGGTACCTGTACTGTTATCATGACAACGTAGTGAGACAGGTACCTGTACTGTTATCATGATAACATAGTGAGACAGGTATATGTACTGTTATCATGACAACGTAGTGAGACAGGTATCTGTACTGTTATCATGACAACATAGTGAGACAGGTACCTGTACTGTTATCATGACAACGTAGTGAGACAGGTACCTGTACTGTTGTCATGACAACGTAGTGAGACAGGTACCTGTACTGTTGTCATGACAACGTAGTGAGACAGGTACCTGTACTGTTATCATGATATCATAATGAGACAATGTATCTGTACTGTTATCATGATAACATAGTGAGACAGGTACCTGTACTGTTGTCATGACAACGTAGTGAGACAGGTACCTGTACTGTTATCATGACAACGTAGTGAGACAGGTACCTGTACTTTTATCATGACAACGTAGTGAGACAGGTACCTGTACTGTTATCATGATAAAATTAGTGAGACAGGTATATGTACTGTTATCATGACAACGTAGTGAGACAGGTATCTGTACTGTTGTCATGACAACGTAGTGAGACAGGTACCGTTACTGTTATCATGATAAAGTAGTGAGACTGGTACCTGTACTGTTATCATGATAACATAGTGAGACAGGTACCTGTACTGTTATCATGACAACATAGTGAGACAGGTCCTGTACTGTTATCATGATAACATAGTGAGACAAAAATCTGTACTGTTATCATGACAACGTAGTGAGACAGGTACCTGTACTGTTATCATGACAACGTAGTGAGACAGGTACCTGTACTGTTATCATGACAACATAGTGAGACAGGTACCTGTACTGTTATCATGATAACATAGTGAGACAGGTATATATACTGTTATCATGACAACGTAGTGAGACAGGTATCTGTACTGTTATCATGATAACATAGTGAGACAGGTACCTGTACTGTTATCATGACAACATAGTGAGACAGGTACCTGTACTGTTATCATGACAACGTAGTGAGACAGGTATCTGTACTGTTATCATGATAACATAGTGAGACAAAAATCTGTACTGTTATCATGACAACGTAGTGAGACAGGAACCTGTACTGTTATCATGACAACGTAGTGAGACAGGTACCTGTACTGTTATCATGACAACGTAGTGAGACAGGTACCTGTACTGTTATCATGATAAAATTAGTGAGACAGGTATATGTACTGTTATCATGACAACGTAGTGAGACAGGTATTTGTACTGTTATCATGACAACGTAGTGAGACAGGTACCTGTACTGTTGTCATGACAACATAGTGAGACAGGTACCTGTACTGTTATCATGACAATGTAGTGAGACAGGTACCTGTACTGTTATCATGACAACGTAGTGAGACAGGTACCTGTACTGTTATCATGATAACATAGTGAGACAAAAATCTGTACTGTTATCATGACAACGTAGTGAGACAGGTACCTGTACTGTTATCATGACAACGTAGTGAGACAGGTACCTGTACTGTTATCATGACAACATAGTGAGACAGGTACCTGTACTGTTATCATGATAACATAGTGAGACAGGTATATATACTGTTATCATGACAACGTAGTGAGACAGGTATCTGTACTGTTATCATGATAACATAGTGAGACAGGTACCTGTACTGTTATCATGACAACATAGTGAGACAGGTACCTGTACTGTTATCATGACAACGTAGTGAGACAGGTATCTGTACTGTTATCATGATAACATAGTGAGACAAAAATCTGTACTGTTATCATGACAACGTAGTGAGACAGGAACCTGTACTGTTATCATGACAACGTAGTGAGACAGGTACCTGTACTGTTATCATGACAACGTAGTGAGACAGGTACCTGTACTGTTATCATGATAAAATTAGTGAGACAGGTATATGTACTGTTATCATGACAACGTAGTGAGACAGGTATTTGTACTGTTATCATGACAACGTAGTGAGACAGGTACCTGTACTGTTGTCATGACAACGTAGTGAGACAGGTACCTGTACTGTTATCATGACAATGTAGTGAGACAGGTACCTGTACTGTTATCATGACAACGTAGTGAGACAGGTACCTGTACTGTTATCATGATAACATAGTGAGACAGGTATATGTACTGTTGTCATGACAACGTAGTGAGACAGGTACCTGTACTGTTATCATGACAACGTAGTGAGACAGGTACCTGTACTGTTATCATGATAAAATTAGTGAGACAGGTATATGTACTGTTATCATGACAATGTAGTGAGACAGGTATCTGTACTGTTATGATGACAACGTAGTGAGACAGGTACCTGTACTGTTGTCATGACAACATAGTGAGACAGGTATCTGTACTGTTATCATGACAACGTAGTGAGACAGGTACCTGTACTGTTGTCATGACAACGTAGTGAGACAGGTACCTGTACTGTTATCATGATAAAATTAGTGAGACAGGTATATGTACTGTTATCATGACAACGTAGTGAGACAGGTATCTGTACTGTTATCATGATAACGTAGTGAGACAGGTACCTTTACTGTTATCATGATAAAGTAGTGAGACTGGTACCTGTACTGTTATCATGATAACATAGTGAGACAGGTACCTGTACTGTTATCATGACAACGTATTGAGACAGGAACCTGTACTGTTATCATGACAACGTAGTGAGACAGGTACCTGTACTTTTATCATGACAACGTAGTGAGACAGGTACCTGTACTGTTATCATGATAAAATTAGTGAGACAGGTATATGTACTGTTATCATGACAACGTAGTGAGACAGGTATCTGTACTGTTATCATGACAACGTAGTGAGACAGGTACCTGTACTGTTATCATGACAATGTAGTGAGACAGGTATCTGTACTGTTATCATGATAACGTAGTGAGACAGGTATCTGTACTGTTGTCATGACAACATAGTGAGACAGGTACCTGTACTGTTATCATGACAACGTAGTGAGACAGGTACATGTACTGTTATCATCATAAAATAGAGAGACAGGTACCTGTACTGTTATCATGACAACATAGTGAGACAGGTATCTGTACTGCTATCACCATAACATAGTGAGACAGGCACCTGTACTGTTATCATGACAACGTAGTGAGAAAGGTATCTGTACTGCTGTCATGACAACGTAGTGAGACAGGTACCTGTACTGTTATCATTACAACGTAGTGAGACATGTATCTGTACTGTTGTCATGACAACGTAGTGAGACATGTACCGTTACTGTTATCATGATAAAGTAGTGAGACTGGTACCTGTACTGTTATCATGATAACATAGTGAGACAGGTACCTGTACTGTTATCATGACAACATAGTGAGACAGGTCCTGTACTGTTATCATGATAACATAGTGAGACAAAAATCTGTACTGTTATCATGACAACGTAGTGAGACAGGTACCTGTACTGTTATCATAACAACATAGTGAGACAGGTACCTGTACTGTTATCATGATAACATAGAGAGACAGGTATATATACTGTTATCATGACAACGTAGTGAGACAGGTATCTGTACTGTTATCATGATAACATAGTGAGACAGGTACCTGTACTGTTATCATGACAACATAGTGAGACAGGTACCTGTACTGTTATCATGACAACGTAGTGAGACAGGTATCTGTACTGTTATCATGATAACATAGTGAGACAAAAATCTGTACTGTTATCATGACAACGTAGTGAGACAGGTACCTGTACTGTTGTCATGACAACGTAGTGAGACAGGTACCTGTACTGTTATCATGACAACGTAGTGAGACAGGTACCTGTACTGTTATCATGATAACATAGTGAGACAGGTATATGTACTGTTATCATGACAACGTAGTGAGACAGGTATCTGTACTGTTATCATGACAACATAGTGAGACAGGTACCTGTACTGTTATCATGACAACGTAGTGAGACAGGTACCTGTACTGTTGTCATGACAACGTAGTGAGACAGGTACCTGTACTGTTGTCATGACAACGTAGTGAGACAGGTACCTGTACTGTTATCATGATATCATAATGAGACAATGTATCTGTACTGTTATCATGATAACATAGTGAGACAGGTACCTGTACTGTTGTCATGACAACGTAGTGAGACAGGTACCTGTACTGTTGTCATGACAACGTAGTGAGACAGGTACCTCTACTGTTATCATGATAACATAGTGAGACAATGTATATGTACTGTTATCATGATAACATAATGAGACTGGTACCTGTACTGTTGTCATGACAACGTAGTGAGACATGTACCTATACTGCTGTCATGACAATGTAGTGAGACAGGTATCTGTACTGTTATCATGATAACATAGTGAGACAGGTATATGTACTGTTATCATGACAACGTAGTGAGACAGGTATCTGTACTGTTATCATGACAACGTAGTGAGACAGGTACCTGTACTGTTATCCTGACAACGTAGTGAGACAGGTACCTGTACTGTTGTCATGACAACGTAGTGAGACAGGTACCTGTACTGTTATCATGACAACGTAGTGAGACAGGTACCTGTACTGTTATCATGATAACATAGTGAGACAATGTATCTGTACTGTTATCATGATAACATAGTGAGACAGATACCTGTATTGTTATCATGACAATGTAGTGAGACAGGTACCTGTACTGTTATCATGACAATGTAGTGAGACAGGTACCTGTACTGTTATCATGATAACGTAGTGAGAAAGGTATCTGTACTGCTGTCATGACAACGTAGTGAGAGAGTTACCTGTACTGTTATCATGATAACATAGTTAGACATGTACCTGTACTGTTGTCATGACAACGTAGTGAGACATGTATCTGTACTGTTATCATGACAACGTAGTGAGACAGGTACCTGTACTGTTATCATGACAACATAGTGAGACAGGTACCTGTACTGTTATGATGACAACATAGTGAGACAGGTACCTGTACTTTTGTCATGACAACATAATGAGACAGGTATCTGTACTGTTATCATAACAACGTAGTGAGACAGGTATCTGTACTTTTATCATGACAACGTAGTGAGACAGGTACCTTTACTGTTGTCATGACAACGTAGTGAGACAGGTACCTGTACTTTTATCATGATAACCTAGTGAGACAGGTACCTGTACTTTTGTCATGACAACGTAGTGAGACAGGTATCTGTAATGTTATCATGACAACATAGTGAGACACATACCTGTACTGTTGTCATGACAACGTAGTGAGACAGGTACCGGTACTGTTATCATGATAACATAGTGAGACAGGTATCTGTACTGTTATCATGACAACGTAGTGAGACAAGTACCTGTACTGTTATCATGACAACGTATTGAGACAGGTACCTGTACTGTTTTCATGACAATGTAGTGAGACAGGTACCTGTACTGTTATCATGATAACATAATTAGACAGGTATCTGTACTGTTAACATAACAACGTAGTGAGACAGGTACCTGTACTGTTATCATGACAACAAAGTAAGACAGGCACCTGTACTGTTATCATGATAACATAGTGAGACAGGTATCTGTACTGTTATCATGACAACGTAGTGAGACAGATACCTGTACTGTTGTCATGACAACGTAGTGAGACAGGTACCTGTACTGTTATCATGATAACATAATTAGACAGGTATCTGTACTGTTAACATGACAACGTAGTTAGACATGTACCTGTACTTTTGTCATGACAATGTAGTGAGACAGGTATCTGTACTGTTATCATGACAACATAGTGAGACAGGTATCTGTACTGTTATCTTGACAACGTAGTGAGACAGGTACCTGTACTGTTATGATGACAACGTAGTGAGACAGGTTCCTGTACTGTTATCATGACAATGTAGTGAGACAGGTACCTGTACTGTTATCATGATAACATAGTGAGACATGTTCCTGTACTGTTGTCATGACAAAATAGTGAGACAGGTACCTGTACTGTTGTCATGACAACGTAGTGAGACAGATACCTGTACTGTTGTCATGACAATGTAGTGAGACAGGTACCTGTACTGTTATCATGATAACATATTGAGACAAATTATATGTACTGTTATCATGAAAACATAGTGAGACAGATACCTGTACTGTTGTCATGATAACATAGTGAGACATGTACAGTGGGGAAAAAAAGTATTTAGTCAGCCACCAATTGTGCAAGTTCTCCCACTTAAAAAGATGAGAGAGGCCTGTAATTTTCATCATAGGTACACGTCAACTATGACAGACAAAATGAGGAAAAAAAATCCAGAAAATCACATTGTAGGATTTTTTATGAATTTATTTGCAAATTATGGTGGAAAATAAGTATTTGGTCAATAACAAAAGTTTCTCAATACTTTGTTATATACCCTTTGTTGGCAATGACACAGGTCAAACGTTTTCTGTAAGTCTTCACAAGGTTTTCACATACTGTTGCTGGTATTTTGGCCCATTCCTCCATGCAGATCTCCTCTAGAGCAGTGATGTTTTGGGGCTGTCGCTGGGCAACACGGACTTTCAACTCCCTCCAAAGATTTTCTATGGGGTTGAGATCTGGAGACTCCAGGACCTTGAAATGCTTCTTACGAAGCCACTCCTTCGTTGCCCGGGCGGTGTGTTTGGGATCATTGTCATGCTGAAAGACCCAGCCACGTTTCATCTTCAATGCCCTTGCTGATGAAAGGAGGTTTTCACTCAAAATCTCACGATACATGGCCCCATTCATTCTTTCCTTTACACGGATCAGTCGTCCTGGTCCCTTTGCAGAAAAACAGCCCCAAAGTATGATGTTTTCACTCCCATGCTTCACAGTAGGTATGGTGTTCTTTGGATGCAACTCAGCATTCTTTGTCCTCCAAACACGACGAGTTGAGTTTTTACCAAAAAGTTATATTTTGGTTTCATCTGACCATATGACATTCTCCCAATCCTCTTCTGGATGCACTCTAGCAAACTTCAGACGGGCCTGGACATGTACTGGCTTAAGCAGGGGGACACGTCTAGCACTGCAGGATTTGAGTCCCTGGCGGCGTAGTGTGTTACTGATGGTAGGCTTTGTTACTTTGGTCCCAGCTCTCTGCAGGTCATTCACTAGGTCCCCCCGTGTGGTTCTGGGATTTTTGCTCACCGTTCTTGTGATCATTTTGACCCCACGGGGTGAGATCTTGCGTGGAGCCCCAGATCGAGGGAGATTATCAGTGGTCTTGTATGTCTTCCATTTCCTAATAATTGCTCCCACAGTTGATTTCTTCAAACCAAGCTGCTTACCTATTGCAGATTCAGTCTTCCCAGCCTGGTGCAGGTCTACAATTTTGTTTCTGGTGTCCTTTGACAGCTCTTTGGTCTTGGCCATAGTGGAGTTTGGAGTGTAACTGTTTGAGGTTGTGGACAGGTGTCTTTTATACTGATAACAAGTTCAAACAGGTGCCTTTAATACAGGTAACGAGTGGAGGACAGAGGAGCCTCTTAAAGAAGAAGTTACAGGTCTGTGAGAGCCAGAAATCTTGCTTGTTTGTAGGTGACCAAATACTTATTTTCCACCATAATTTGCAAATAAATTCATTAAAAATCCTACAATGTGATTTTCTGGATTTCTTTCCCTCAATTTGTCTGTCATAGTTGACGTGTACCTATGATGAAAATTACAGGCCTCTCTCATCTTTTTAAGTGGGAGAACTTGCACAATTGGTGGCTGACTAAATACTTTTTTTCCCCACTGTACCTGTACTGTTGTCAAGACAAAATAGTGAGACAGGTATCTGTAATGTTATCATGACAACGTAGTGAGACAGGTATCTGTACTGTTGTCATGACAACATAGTGAGACAGGTACCTGTACTGTTATCATGAAAACATAGTGAGACAGATACCTGTACTGTTGTCATTATAACATAGTGAGACAGGTACCTGTACTGTTGTCAAGACAAAATAGTGAGACAGGTACCTGTAATGTTATCATGACAACGTAGTGAGACAGGTACCTGTACTGTTATCATGATAACATAGTGAGACAAAGTATCTGTACTGTTATCATGAAAACATAGTGAGACAGATATCTGTACTTTTAACATGACAACGTAGAGAGACAGGTACCTGTATGGTTATCATGATAACATAGTGAGACAATGTATATGTAATGTTATCATGATAACATAGTGAGACAGGTACCTGTACTGTTACCATGACAATGTAGTGAGACAGGTACCTGTACTGTTATCATGACAACATAGTGAGACAGGTTCCTGTACTGTTATCATGACAATGTAGTGAGACAGGAGACAAATTATATGTACTGTTATCATGAAAACATAGTGAGACAGATACCTGTACTGTTGTCATGATAACATAGTGAGACATGCACCTGTACTGTTATCATAACAACATAGTGAGACAGGTATCTGTACTGTTATCATAACAACGTAGTGAGACAGGTACCTGTACTGTTGTCATGACAACATAGTGAGACAGGTACCTGTACTGTTATCATGACAACGTAGTGAGACAGGTTCCTGTACTGTTATCATGACAATGTAGTGAGACAGGTACCTGTACTGTTATCATGATAACATAGTGAGACATGTTCCTGTACTGTTGTCATGACAAAATAGTGAGACAGGTATCTGTACTGTTATCATGACAACATAGTGAGACAGGTAACTGTACTGTTGTCATGACAACGTAGTGAGACAGATACCTGTACTGTTGTCATGACAATGTAGTGAGACAGGTTCCTGTACTGTTATCATGATAACATAGTGAGACAAATTATATGTACTGTTATCATGAAAACATAGTGAGACAGATACCTGTACTGTTGTCATGATAACATAGTGAGACATGTACCTGTACTGTTGTCAAGACAAAATAGTGAGACAGGTATCTGTAATGTTATCATGACAACGTAGTGAGACAGGTACCTGTACGGTTATCATGATAACATAGTGAGACAGGTATCTGTACTGTTATCATGACAATGTAGTGAGACAAGTACCTGTACTGTTATCATGACAACGTTGTGAGACAGGTACCTGTACTGTTATCATGACAACGTAGTGAGACAGGTACCTGTACTGTTATCATGACAACGTAGTAAGACAGGTACCTGTACTGTTATCATGACAACGTAGTGAGACAATGTATCTCTAATGTTATCATGATAACATATTGAGACAGGTACCTGTACTGTTACCATGACAATGTAGTGAGACAGGTACCAGTACTGTTATCATGACAACGTAGTGAGACAGGTACCTGTACTGTTATCATGATAACATAGTGAGACAAATTATATGTACTGTTATCATGAAAACATAGTGAGACAGATACCTGTACTGTTGTCATGATAACATAGTGAGACAGGTATCTGTAATGTTATCATGACAACGTAGTGAGACAGGTACCTGTACTGTTATCATGATAACATAGTGAGACAGGTACCTGTACTGTTATCATGACAACGTAGTGAGACAGGTACCTGTACTGTTGTCATGACAACGTAGTGAGACAGGTACCTGTACTGTTATCATGACAACGTAGTAAGACAGGTACCTGTACTGTTATCATAACAACATAGTGAGACAGGTATCTGTACTGTTATCATAACAACGTAGTGAGGCAGGTACCTGTACTGTTGTCATGACAACGTAGTGAGACAGGTACCTGTACTGTTGTCATGACAACGTAGTGAGACAGATATATGTACTGTTATCATGATAACATAGTGAGACAGCTTCCTGTACTATTGTCATGACAACGTAGTGAGACAGGTATCTGTACTTTTAACATGACAACGTAGTGAGACAGGTACCTGTACTGTTATCATGATAACGTAGTGAGACAATGTATCTGTAATGTTATCATGATAACATAGTGAGACAGGTACCTGTACTGTTACCATGACAATGTAGTGAGACAGGTACCTGTACTGTTATCATGACAACGTAGTGAGACAGGTACCTGTACTGTTATCATGATAACATAGTGAGACAGGTACCTGTACTGTTGTAATGACAACGTAGTGAGACAGGTATCTGTACTGTTATCATGATAACATAGTGAGACAGGTATCTGTACTGTTATCATGACAACATAGTGAGACAGGTACCTGTACTGTTGTCATGATAACATAGTGAGACATGTACCTGTACTGTTGTCAAGACAAAATAGTGAGACAGGTATCTGTAATGTTATCATGACAACGTAGTGAGACAGGTATCTGTACTGTTGTCATGACAACATAGTGAGACAGGTACCTGTACTGTTATCATGAAAACATAGTGAGACAGATACCTGTACTGTTGTCATTATAACATAGTGAGGCAGGTACCTGTACTGTTGTCAAAACAAAATAGTGAGACAGGTACCTGTAATGTTATCATGACAACGTAGTGAGACAGGTACCTGTACTGTTATCATGATAACATAGTGAGACAGGTATCTGTACTGTTATCATGACAATGTAGTGAGACAAGTACCTGTACTGTTATCATGACAACGTAGTGAGACAGGTACCTGTACTGTTATCATGATAACATAATTAGACAGGTATCTGTAATGTTATCATGACAACGTAGTGAGACAGGTACCTGTACTGTTATCATGACAACGTAGTGAGACAGGTACCTGTACTGTTATCATGACAACGTAGTAAGACAGGTACCTGTACTGTTATCATGACAACGTAGTGAGACAATGTATCTCGAATGTTATCATGATAACATATTGAGACAGGTACCTGTACTGTTACCATGACAATGTAGTGAGACAGGTACCAGTACTGTTATCATGACAACGTAGTGAGACAGGTACCTGTACTGTTATCATGATAACATAGTGAGACAGGTATCTGTACTGTTATCATGACAACGTAGTGAGACAGGTACCTGTACTGTTGTCATGACAACGTAGTGAGACAGGTACCTGTACTGTTATCATGACAACGTAGTAAGACAGGTACCTGTACTGTTATCATAACAACATAGTAAGACAGGTACCTGTACTGTTATCATAACAACATAGTGAGACAGGTACCTGTACTGTTGTCATGACAACGTAGTGAGACAGGTACCTGTACTGTTATCATGACAACGTAGTAAGACAGGTACCTGTACTGTTATCATAACAACATAGTGAGACAGGTATCTGTACTGTTATCATAACAACGTAGTGAGACAGGTACCTGTACTGTTGTCATGACAACGTAGTGAGACAGGTACCTGTACTGTTGTCATGACAACGTAGTGAGACAGATATATGTACTGTTATCATGATAACATAGTGAGACAGCTTCCTGTACTATTGTCATGACAACGTAGTGAGACAGGTATCTGTACTTTTAACATGACAATGTAGTGAGACAGGTACCTGTACTGTTATCATGATAACGTAGTGAGACAATGTATCTGTAATGTTATCATGATAACATAGTGAGACAGGTACCTGTACTGTTACCATGACAATGTAGTGAGACAGGTACCTGTACTGTTATCATGACAATATAGTGAGACAGGTACCTGTACTGTTATCATGACAACGTAGTGAGACAGGTACCTGTACTGTTATCATGACAACGTAGTGAGACAGGTACCTTTACTGTTGTCATGACACCGTAGTGAGACACATACCTGTACTGTTGTCATGACAACGTAGTGAGACAGGTACCGGTACTGTTATCATGATAACATAGTGAGACAGGTATCTGTACTGTTATCATGACAACGTAGTGAGACAAGTACCTGTACTGTTATCATGACAACGTAGTGAGACAGGTACCTGTACTGTTGTCATGATAACATAGTGAGACAGGTACCTGTACTGTTGTCATGACAACGTATCTGTAATGTTATTGGGACAGGTATCTGTACTGTTATCATGACAACATAGTGAGACAGGTACCTTTACTGTTGTCATGACAACGTAGTGAGACAGGTACCTTACTGTTATCATGACAACGTAGTGAGACACATACCTGTACTGTTGTCATGACAACGTAGTGAGACAGGTACCGGTACTGTTATCATGATAACATAGTGAGACAGGTATCTGTACTGTTATCATGACAACGTAGTGAGACAAGTACCTGTACTGTTATCATGACAACGTAGTGAGACAGGTACCTGTACTGTTGTCATGACAACGTAGTGAGACAGGTACCTGTACTGTTATCATGATAACATAATTAGACAGGTACCTGTACTGTTAACATGACAATGTAGTGAGACAAGTACCTGTACTGTTATCATGACAACGTAGTGAGACAGGTACCTGTACTGTTATCATGATAACATAATTAGACAGGTATCTGTACTGTTAACATGACAACGTAGTGAGACAAGTACCTGTACTGTTATCATGACAACAAAGTAAGACAGGTACCTGTACTGTTGTCATGACAACGTAGTGAGACAGGTATCTGTAATGTTATCATGACAACGTAGTGAGACACATACCTGCACTGTTGTCATGACAACGTAGTGAGACAGGTACCGATACTGTTATCATGATAACATAGTGAGACAGGTATCTGTACTGTTATCATGACAACGTAGTGAGACAAATACCTGTACTGTTATCATGACAACGTAGTGAGACAGGTACCTGTACTGTTGTCATGACAACGTAGTGAGACAGGTACCTGTACTGTTATCATGATAACATAATTAGACAGGTATCTGTACTGTTAACATGACAACGTAGTGAGACAGGTACCTGTACTGTTATCATGACAACAAAGTAAGACAGGTACCTGTACTGTTATCATGATAACATAGTGAGACAGGTATCTGTACTGTTATCATGACAACGTAGTGAGACAGATACCTGTACTGTTAACATGACAATGTAGTGAGACAAGTACCTGTACTGTTATCATGACAACGTAGTGAGACAGGTACCTGTACTGTTATCATGATAACATAATTAGACAGGTATCTGTACTGTTAACATGACAACGTAGTGAGACAGGTACCTGTACTGTTGTCATGACAACGTAGTGAGACAGGTATCTGTAATGTTATCATGACAACGTAGTGAGACACATACCTGCACTGTTGTCATGACAACGTAGTGAGACAGGTACCGGTACTGTTATCATGATAACATAGTGAGACAGGTATCTGTACTGTTATCATGACAACGTAGTGAGACAAGTACCTGTACTGTTATCATGACAACGTAGTGAGACAGGTACCTGTACTGTTGTCATGACAACGTAGTGAGACAGGTACCTGTACTGTTATCATGATAACATAATTAGACAGGTATCTGTACTGTTAACATGACAACGTAGTGAGACAGGTACCTGTACTGTTATCATGACAACAAAGTAAGACAGGTACCTGTACTGTTATCATGATAACATAGTGAGACAGGTATCTGTACTGTTATCATGACAACGTAGTGAGACAGATACCTGTACTGTTGTCATGACAACGTAGTGAGACAGGTACCTGTACTGTTATCATGATAACATAATTAGACAGGTATCTGTACTGTTAACATGACAACGTAGTTAGACATGTACCTGTACTTTTGTCATGACAATGTAGTGAGACAGGTATCTGTACTGTTATCATGACAACATAATGAGACAGGTATCTGTACTGTTATCATGACAACGTAGTGAGACAGGTACCTGTACTGTTGTCATGACAACATAGTGAGACAGGTACCTGTACTGTTATCATGACAACGTAGTGAGACAGGTTCCTGTACTGTTATCATGACAATGTAGTGAGACAGGTACCTGTACTGTTATCATGATAACATAGTGAGACATGTTCCTGTACTGTTGTCATGACAAAATAGTGAGACAGGTATCTGTACTGTTATCATGACAACGTAGTGAGACAGGTACCTGTACTGTTGTCATGACAACGTAGTGAGACAGATACCTGTACTGTTGTCATGACAATGTAGTGAGACAGGTACCTGTACTGTTATCATGATAACATAGTGAGACAAATTATATATACTGTTATCATGAAAACATAGTGAGACAGATACCTGTACTGTTGTCATGATAACATAGTGAGGCATGTACCTGTACTGTTGTCAAGACAAAATAGTGAGACAGGTATCTGTAATGTTATCATGACAACGTAGTGAGACAGGTACCTGTACTGTTGTCATGACAACGTAGTGAGACAGGTACCTGTACTGTTATCATGAAAACATAGTGAGACAGATACCTGTACTGTTGTCATTATAACATAGTGAGACAGGTACCTGTACTGTTGTCAAGACAAAATAGTGAGACAGGTATCTGTAATGTTATCATGACAACGTAGTGAGACAGGTACCTGTACTGTTATCATGATAACATAGTGAGACAAAGTATCTGTACTGTTATCATGAAAACATAGTGAGACAGATATCTGTACTTTTAACATGACAACGTAGAGAGACAGGTACCTGTACGGTTATCATGATAACATAGTGAGACAATGTATATGTAATGTTATCATGATAACATAGTGAGACAGGTACCTGTACAGTTACCATGACAAAGTAGTGAGACAGATACCTGTACTGTTATCATGACAACGTAGTGAGACAGGTACCTGTACTGTTATCATGACAACGTAGTGAGACAGGTACCTGTACTGTTATCATGATAACATAGTGAGACAGGTATCTGTACTGTTATCATGACAATGTAGTGAGACAAGTACCTGTACTGTTATCATGACAACGTAGTGAGACAGGTACCTGTACTGTTATCATGATAACATAATTAGACAGGTATCTGTACTGTTAACATGACAACGTAGTGAGACAGGTACCTGTACTGTTGTCATGACAACGTAGTGAGACAGGTACCTGTACTGTTGTCATGACAACGTAGTGAGACAGGTACCTGTACTGTTGTCAAGACAAAATAGTGAGACAGGTATCTGTAATGTTATCATGACAACGTAGTGAGACAGGTACCTGTACTGTTATCATGATAACATAGTGAGACAAAGTATCTGTACTGTTATCATGAAAACATAGTGAGACAGATATCTGTACTTTTAACATGACAACGTAGAGAGACAGGTACCTGTACGGTTATCATGATAACATAGTGAGACAATGTATATGTAATGTTATCATGATAACATAGTGAGACAGGTACCTGTACAGTTACCATGACAAAGTAGTGAGACAGATACCTGTACTGTTATCATGACAACGTAGTGAGACAGGTACCTGTACTGTTATCATGACAACGTAGTGAGACAGGTACCTGTACTGTTATCATGATAACATAGTGAGACAGGTATCTGTACTGTTATCATGACAATGTAGTGAGACAAGTACCTGTACTGTTATCATGACAACGTAGTGAGACAGGTACCTGTACTGTTATCATGATAACATAATTAGACAGGTATCTGTACTGTTAACATGACAACGTAGTGAGACAGGTACCTGTACTGTTGTCATGACAACGTAGTGAGACAGGTACCTGTACTGTTGTCATGACAACATAGTGAGACAGGTACCTGTACTGTTATCATGATAACATAATTAGACAGGTATCTGTACTGTTAACATGACAACGTAGTTAGACATGTACCTGTACTTTTGTCATGACAATGTAGTGAGACAGGTATCTGTACTGTTATCATGACAACATAATGAGACAGGTATCTGTACTGTTATCATGACAACGTAGTGAGACAGGTACCTGTACTGTTGTCATGACAACATAGTGAGACAGGTACCTGTACTGTTATCATGACAACGTAGTGAGACAGGTTCCTGTACTGTTATCATGACAATGTAGTGAGACAGGTACCTGTACTGTTATCATGATAACATAGTGAGACATGTTCCTGTACTGTTGTCATGACAAAATAGTGAGACAGGTATCTGTACTGTTATCATGACAACGTAGTGAGACAGGTACCTGTACTGTTGTCATGACAACGTAGTGAGACAGATACCTGTACTGTTGTCATGACAATGTAGTGAGACAGGTACCTGTACTGTTATCATGATAACATAGTGAGACAAATTATATGTACTGTTATCATGAAAACATAGTGAGACAGATACCTGTACTGTTGTCATGATAACATAGTGAGACATGTACCTGTACTGTTGTCAAGACAAAATAGTGAGACAGGTATCTGTAATGTTATCATGACAATGTAGTGAGACAGGTACCTGTACTGTTGTCATGACAACGTAGTGAGACAGGTACCTGTACTGTTATCATGAAAACATAGTGAGACAGATACCTGTACTGTTGTCATTATAACATAGTGAGACAGGTACCTGTACTGTTGTCAAGACAAAATAGTGAGACAGGTATCTGTAATGTTATCATGACAACGTAGTGAGACAGGTACCTGTACTGTTATCATGATAACATAGTGAGACAAAGTATCTGTACTGTTATCATGAAAACATAGTGAGACAGATATCTGTACTTTTAACATGACAACGTAGAGAGACAGGTACCTGTACGGTTATCATGATAACATAGTGAGACAATGTATATGTAATGTTATCATGATAACATAGTGAGACAGGTACCTGTACTGTTACCATGACAAAGTAGTGAGACAGATACCTGTACTGTTATCATGACAACGTAGTGAGACAGGTACCTGTACTGTTATCATGACAACGTAGTGAGACAGGTACCTGTACTGTTATCATGATAACATAGTGAGACAGGTATCTGTACTGTTATCATGACAATGTAGTGAGACAAGTACCTGTACTGTTATCATGACAACGTAGTGAGACAGGTACCTGTACTGTTATCATGATAACATAATTAGACAGGTATCTGTACTGTTAACATGACAACGTAGTGAGACAGGTACCTGTACTGTTGTCATGACAACGTAGTGAGACAGGTACCTGTACTGTTATCATGACAACGTAGTAAGACAGGTACCTGTACTGTTATCATGACAACAAAGTAAGACAGGTACCTGTACTGTTATCATGATAACATAGTGAGACAGGTATCTGTACTGTTATAATGACAACGTAGTGAGACAGGTACCTGTACTGTTGTCATGACAACGTAGTGAGACAGGTACCTGTACTGTTATCATGACAACGTAGTAAGACAGGTACCTGTACTGTTATCATAACAACATAGTGAGACAGGTATCTGTACTGTTATCATAACAACGTAGTGAGACAGGTACCTGTACTGTTGTCATGACAACGTAGTGAGACAGGTACCTGTACTGTTGTCATGACAATGTAGTGAGACAGATATATGTACTGTTATCATGACAACATAGTGAGACAGCTTCCTGTACTGTTGTCATGACAACGTAGTGAGACAGGTATCTGTACTTTTAACATGACAACGTAGTGAGACAGGTACCTGTACTGTTATCATGATAACATAGTGAGACAATGTATCTCTAATGTTATCATGATAACATATTGAGACAGGTACCTGTACTGTTATCATGACAACGTAGTGAGACAGGTTCCTGTACTGTTATCATGACAATGTAGTGAGACAGGTACCTGTACTGTTATCATGATAACATAGTGAGACATGTTCCTGTACTGTTGTCATGACAAAATAGTGAGACAGGTATCTGTACTGTTATCATGACAACGTAGTGAGACAGGTACCTGTACTGTTGTCATGACAACGTAGTGAGACAGATACCTGTACTGTTGTCATGACAATGTAGTGAGACAGGTACCTGTACTGTTATCATGATAACATAGTGAGACAAATTATATGTACTGTTATCATGAAAACATAGTGAGACAGATACCTGTACTGTTGTCATGATAACATAGTGAGACATGTACCTGTACTGTTGTCAAGACAAAATAGTGACACAGGTATCTGTAATGTTATCATGACAATGTAGTGAGACAGGTACCTGTACTGTTGTCATGACAACGTAGTGAGACAGGTACCTGTACTGTTATCATGAAAACATAGTGAGACAGATACCTGTACTGTTGTCATTATAACATAGTGAGACAGGTACCTGTACTGTTGTCAAGACAAAATAGTGAGACAGGTATCTGTAATGTTATCATGACAACGTAGTGAGACAGGTACCTGTACTGTTATCATGATAACATAGTGAGACAAAGTATCTGTACTGTTATCATGAAAACATAGTGAGACAGATATCTGTACTTTTAACATGACAACGTAGAGAGACAGGTACCTGTACGGTTATCATGATAACATAGTGAGACAATGTATATGTAATGTTATCATGATAACATAGTGAGACAGGTACCTGTACTGTTACCATGACAAAGTAGTGAGACAGATACCTGTACTGTTATCATGACAACGTAGTGAGACAGGTACCTGTACTGTTATCATGACAACGTAGTGAGACAGGTACCTGTACTGTTATCATGATAACATAGTGAGACAGGTATCTGTACTGTTATCATGACAATGTAGTGAGACAAGTACCTGTACTGTTATCATGACAACGTAGTGAGACAGGTACCTGTACTGTTATCATGATAACATAATTAGACAGGTATCTGTACTGTTAACATGACAACGTAGTGAGACAGGTACCTGTACTGTTGTCATGACAACGTAGTGAGACAGGTACCTGTACTGTTATCATGACAATGTAGTAAGACAGGTACCTGTACTGTTATCATGACAACAAAGTAAGACAGGTACCTGTACTGTTATCATGATAACATAGTGAGACAGGTATCTGTACTGTTATCATGACAACGTAGTGAGACAGGTACCTGTACTGTTGTCATGACAACGTAGTGAGACAGGTACCTGTACTGTTATCATGACAACGTAGTAAGACAGGTACCTGTACTGTTATCATAACAACATAGTGAGACAGGTATCTGTACTGTTATCATAACAACGTAGTGAGACAGGTACCTGTACTGTTGTCATGACAACGTAGTGAGACAGGTACCTGTACTGTTGTCATGACAATGTAGTGAGACAGATATATGTACTGTTATCATGACAACATAGTGAGACAGCTTCCTGTACTGTTGTCATGACAACGTAGTGAGACAGGTATCTGTACTTTTAACATGACAACGTAGTGAGACAGGTACCTGTACTGTTATCATGATAACATAGTGAGACAATGTATCTCTAATGTTATCATGATAACATATTGAGACAGGTACCTGTACTGTTACCATGACAATGTAGTGAGACAGGTACCTGTACTGTTATCATGACAACGTAGTGAGACAGGTACCTGTACTGTTATCATGATAACATAGTGAGACAGGTACCTGTACTGTTATCATGACAACGTAGTGAGACAGGTACCTGTACTGTTGTCATAACAACGTAGTGAGACAGGTACCTGTACTGTTATCATGACAACGTAGTAAGACAGGTACCTGCACTGTTATCATAACAACATAGTGAGACAGGTATCGGTACTGTTATCATGACAACGTAGTGAGACAGGTACCTGTACTGTTGTCATGACAACGTAGTGAGACAGGTACCTGTACTGTTGTCATGACAATGTAGTGAGACAGATATATGTACTGTTATCGTGATAACATAGTTAGACAGCTTCCTGTACTGTTGTCATGACAACGTAGTGAGACAGGTATCTGTACTTTTAACATGACAGCGTAGTGAGACAGGTACCTGTACTGTTATCATGATAACATAGTGAGACAATGTATCTGTAATGTTATCATGATAACATAGTGAGACAGGTACCTGTACTGTTACCATGACAATGTAGTGAGACAGGTACCTGTACTGTTATCATGACAACGTAGTGAGACAGGTACCTGTACTGTTATCATGATAACATAGTGAGACAGGTACCTGTACTGTTGTCATGACAACGTAGTGAGACAGGTATCTGTACTGTTATCATGATAACATAGTGAGACAGGTATCTGTACTGTTATCATGACAACATAGTGAGACAGGTACCTGTACTGTTATCATGACAACGTAGTGAGACAGGTATCTGTACTGTTATCATGACAACGTAGTGAGACAAGTACCTGTACTGTTGTCATGACAACGTAGTGAGACAGGTACCTGTACTGTTGTCATGACAACGTAGTGAGACAGGTACCTGTACTGTTATCATGACAACGTAGTAAGACAGGTACCTGTACTGTTATCATGACAACGTAGTAAGACAGGTGTCTGTACTGTTATCATGACAATGTAGTGAGACATGTACCTGTAATGTTATCATGACAACGTAGTGAGACAGGTACCCGTACTTTTATCATGACAACATAATGAGACAGGTATCTGTACTGTTATCATGACAACGTAGTGAGACAGGTATCTGTACTGTTATCATGACAACGTAGTGAGACAGGTACCTTTACTGTTGTCATGACAACGTAGTGAGACAGGTACCTGTACTGTTATCATGACAACGTAGTGAGACACATACCTGTACTGTTGTCATGACAACGTAGTGAGACAGGTACCTGTACTGTTATCATGATAACATAATTAGACAGGTATCTGTACTGTTAACATGACAACGTAGTGAGACAGGTACCTGTACTGTTATCATGACAACAAATTAAGACAGGTACCTGTACTGTTGTCATGACAACGTAGTGAGACAGGTATCTGTAATGTTATCATGACAACGTAGTGAGACACATACCTGCACTGTTGTCATGACAACGTAGTGAGACAGGTACCGGTACTGTTATCATGATAACATAGTGAGACAGGTATCTGTACTGTTATCATGACAACGTAGTGAGACAAGTACCTGTACTGTTATCATGACAACGTAGTGAGACAGGTACCTGTACTGTTGTCATGACAACATAGTGAGACAGGTACCTGTACTGTTATCATGATAACATAATTAGACAGGTATCTGTACTGTTAACATGACAACGTAGTGAGACAGGTACCTGTACTGTTATCATGACAACAAAGTAAGACAGGTACCTGTACTGTTATCATGATAACATAGTGAGACAGGTATCTGTACTGTTATCATGACAACGTAGTGAGACAGATACCTGTACTGTTGTCATGACAACGTAGTGAGACAGGTACCTGTACTGTTATCATGATAACATAATTAGACAGGTATCTGTACTGTTAACATGACAACGTAGTTAGACATGTACCTGTACTTTTGTCATGACAATGTAGTGAGACAGGTATCTGTACTGTTATCATGACAACATAATGAGACAGGTATCTGTACTGTTGTCATGACAACATAGTGAGACAGGTACCTGTACTGTTGTCATGACAACATAGTGAGACAGGTACCTGTACTGTTATCATGACAACGTAGTGAGACAGGTTCCTGTACTGTTATCATGACAATGTAGTGAGACAGGTACCTGTACTGTTATCATGATAACATAGTGAGACATGTTCCTGTACTGTTGTCATGACAACGTAGTGAGACAGATACCTGTACTGTTGTCATGATAACATAGTGAGACAAATTATATGTACTGTTATCATGAAAACATAGTGAGACAGATACATGTACTGTTGTCATGATAACATAGTGAGACATGTACCTGTACTGTTGTCAAAACAAAATAGTGAGACAGGTATCTGTAATGTTATCATGACAACGTAGTGAGACAGGTACCTGTACTGTTGTCATGACAACGTAGTGAGACAGGTACCTGTACTGTTATCATGACAACGTAGTGAGACAGGTTCCTGTACTGTTATCATGACAATGTAGTGAGACAGGTACCTGTACTGTTATCATGATAACATAGTGAGACATGTTCCTGTACTGTTGTCATGACAACGTAGTGAGACAGATACCTGTACTGTTGTCATGATAACATAGTGAGACAAATTATATGTACTGTTATCATGAAAACATAGTGAGACAGATACCTGTACTGTTGTCATTATAACATAGTGAGAAGGGTACCTGTACTGTTGTCAAGACAAAATACTGAGACAGGTATCTGTAATGTTATCATGACAACGTAGTGAGACAGGTACCTGTACTGTTGTCATGACAACATAGTGAGACAGGTACCTGTACTGTTATCATGATAACATAGTGAGACAAAGTATCTGTACTGTTATCATGAAAACATAGTGCGACAGATATCTGTACTTTTAACATGACAACGTAGAGAGACAGGTACCTGTACGGTTATCATGATAACATAGTGAGACAATGTATATGTAATGTTATCATGATAACATAGTGAGACAGGTACCTGTACTGTTACCATGACAAAGTAGTGAGACAGATACCTGTACTGTTATCATGACAACGTAGTGAGACAGGTACCTGTACTGTTATCATGACAACGTAGTGAGACAGGTACCTGTACTGTTATCATGATAACATAGTGAGACAGGTATCTGTACTGTTATCATGACAATGTAGTGAGACAAGTACCTGTACTGTTATCATAACAACATAGTGAGACAGGTATCTGTACTGTTATCATAACAACGTAGTGAGACAGGTACCTGTACTGTTGTCATGACAACGTAGTGAGACAGGTACCTGTACTGTTGTCATGACAATGTAGTGAGACAGATATATGTACTGTTATCATGACAACATAGTGAGACAGCTTCCCGTACTGTTGTCATGACAATGTAGTGAGACAGGTATCTGTACTTTTAACATGACAACGTAGTGAGACAGGTATCTGTAATGTTATCATGACAACGTAGTGAGACAGGTACCTTTACTGTTGTCATGACAATGTAGTGAGACAGGTACCTGTACTGTTATCATGACAACGTAGTGAGACACATACCTGTACTGTTGTCATGACAATGTAGTGAGACAGGTACCGGTACTGTTATCATGATAACATAGTGAGACAGGTATCTGTACTGTTATCATGACAACGTAGTGAGACAAGTACCTGTACTGTTATCATGACAACGTAGTGAGACAGGTACCTGTACTGTTGTCATGATAACATAGTGAGACAGGTACCTGTACTGTTGTCATGACAACGTAGTGAGACAGGTATCTGTAATGTTATCATGACAACGTAGTGAGACACATACCTGTACTTTTGTCATGACAACGTAGTGATACAGGTACCGGTACTGTTATCATGATAACATAGTGAGACAGGTATCTGTACTGTTATCATGACAACGTAGTGAGACAAGTACCTGTACTGTTATCATGACAACGTAGTGAGACAGGTACCTGTACTGTTGTCATGACAACGTAGTGAGACAGGTACCTGTACTGTTATCATGATAACATAATTAGACAGGTACCTGTACTGTTAACATGACAATGTAGTGAGACAAGTACCTGTACTGTTATCATGACAACGTAGTGAGACAGGTACCTGTACTGTTATCATGATAACATAATTAGACAGGTATCTGTACTGTTAACATGACAACGTAGTGAGACAGGTACCTGTACTGTTATCATGACAACAAAGTAAGACAGGTACCTGTACTGTTGTCATGACAACGTAGTGAGACAGGTATCTGTAATGTTATCATGACAACGTAGTGAGACACATACCTGCACTGTTGTCATGACAACGTAGTGAGACAGGTACCGGTACTGTTATCATGATAACATAGTGAGACAGGTATCTGTACTGTTATCATGACAACGTAGTGAGACAAGTACCTGTACTGTTATCATGACAACGTAGTGAGACATGTACCTGTACTGTTGTCATGACAACGTAGTGAGACAGGTACCTGTACTGTTATCATGATAACATAATTAGACAGGTATCTGTACTGTTAACATGACAACGTAGTGAGACAGGTACCTGTACTGTTATCATGACAACAAAGTAAGACAGGTACCTGTACTGTTATCATGATAACATAGTGAGACAGGTATCTGTACTGTTATCATGACAACGTAGTGAGACAGATACCTGTACTGTTGTCATGACAACGTAGTGAGACAGGTACCTGTACTGTTATCATGATAACATAATTAGACAGGTATCTGTACTGTTAACATGACAACGTAGTTAGACATGTACCTGTACTTTTGTCATGACAATGTAGTGAGACAGGTAGCTGTACTGTTATCATGACAACATAATGAGACAGGTATCTGTACTGTTATCATGACAACGTAGTGAGACAGGTACCTGTACTGTTGTCATGACAACATAGTGAGACAGGTACCTGTACTGTTATCATGACAACGTAGTGAGACAGGTACCTGTACTGTTGTCATGACAACGTAGTGAGACAGATACCTGTACTGTTGTCATAACAATGTAGTGAGACAGGTACCTGTACTGTTATCATGATAACATAGTGAGACAAAGTATCTGTACTGTTATCATGAAAACATAGTGAGACAGATATCTGTACTTTTAACATGACAACATAGAGAGACAGGTACCTGTACGGTTATCATGATAACATAGTGAGACAATGTATATGTACTTTTAACATGACAACATAGAGAGACAGGTACCTGTACGGTTATCATGATAACATAGTGAGACAATGTATATGTAATGTTATCATGATAACATAGTGAGACAGGTACCTGTACTGTTACCATGACAAAGTAGTGAGACAGATACCTGTACTGTTATCATGACAACGTAGTGAGACAGGTACCTGTACTGTTATCATGACAACGTAGTAAGACAGGTACCTGTACTGTTATCATGATAACATAGTGAGACAGGTATCTGTACTGTTATCATGACAATGTAGTGAGACAAGTACCTGTACTGTTATCATGACAACGTAGTGAGACAGGTACCTGTACTGTTATCATGATAACATAATTAGACAGGTATCTGTACTGTTAACATGACAACGTAGTGAGACAAGTACCTGTACTGTTATCATGACAACAAAGTAAGACAGGTACCTGTACTGTTATCATGATAACATAGTGAGACAGGTATCTGTACTGTTATCATGACAACGTAGCGAGACAGGTACCTGTACTGTTATCATGACAACGTAGTAAGACAGGTACCTGTACTGTTATCATAACAACATAGTGAGACAGGTATCTGTACTGTTATCATAACAACGTAGTGAGACAGGTACCTGTACTGTTGTCATGACAACGTAGTGAGACATGTACCTGTACTGTTGTCATGACAATGTAGTGAGACAGATATATGTACTGTTATCATGACAACATAGTGAGACAGCTTCCTGTACTGTTGTCATGACAACGTAGTGAGACAGGTAACTGTACTTTTAACATGATAACATAGTGAGACAATGTATCTCTAATGTTATCATGATAACATATTGAGACAGGTACCTGTACTGTTACCATGACAATGTAGTGAGACAGGTACCTGTACTGTTATCATGACAACGTAGTGAGACAGGTACCTGTACTGTTATCATGATAACATAGTGAGACAGGTACCTGTACTTTTATCATGACAACGTAGTGAGACAGGTACCTGTACTGTTGTCATGACAACATAGTGAGACAGGTTCTGTACTGTTATCATAACAACGTAGTGAGACAGGTACCTGTACTGTTGTCATGACAACGTAGTGAGACAGATATATGTACTGTTATCATGATAACATAGTGAGACAGCTTCCTGTACTGTTGTCATGACAATGTAGTGAGACAGGTATCTGTACTTTTAACATGACAACGTAGTGAGACAGGTACCTGTACTGTTATCATGATAACATAGTGAGACAATGTGTCTGTAATGTTATCATGATAACATAGTGAGACAGGTACCTGTACTGTTACCATGACAATGTAGTGAGACAGGTACCTGTACTGTTATCATGACAACGTAGTGAGACAGGTACCTGTACTGTTATCATGATAACATAGTGAGACAGGTACCTGTACTGTTGTCATGACAATGTAGTGAGACAGGTATCTGTACTGTTATCATGATAACATAGTGAGACAGGTATCTGTACTGTTACCATGACAATGTAGTGAGACAGGTACCTGTAATGTTATCATGATAACATAGTGAGACAATGTATCTGTACTGTTATCATTATAACATAGTGAGTCAGGGACCTGTACTGTTATCATGATAATATAGTGAGACAGGTATCTGTACTGTTATCATGACAACGTAGTGAGACAAGTACCTGTACTGTTGTCATGACAACGTAGTGAGACAGGTATCTGTACTGTTATCATGACAACGTAGTGAGACAGGTACCTGTACTGTTATCATGACAACAAAGTAAGACAGGTACCTGTACTGTTGTCATGACAACGTAGTGAGACAGGTATCTGTAATGTTATCATGACAACGTAGTGAGACACATACCTGCACTGTTGTCATGACAACGTAGTGAGACAGGTACCGGTACTGTTATCATGATAACATAGTGAGACAGGTATCTGTACTGTTATCATGACAACGTAGTGAGACAAGTACCTGTACTGTTATCATGACAACGTAGTGAGACATGTACCTGTACTGTTGTCATGACAACGTAGTGAGACAGGTACCTGTACTGTTATCATGATAACATAATTAGACAGGTATCTGTACTGTTAACATGACAACGTAGTGAGACAGGTACCTGTACTGTTATCATGACAACAAAGTAAGACAGGTACCTGTACTGTTATCATGATAACATAGTGAGACAGGTATCTGTACTGTTATCATGACAACGTAGTGAGACAGATACCTGTACTGTTGTCATGACAATGTAGTGAGACAGGTACCTGTACTGTTATCATGATAACATAATTAGACAGGTATCTGTACTGTTAACATGACAACGTAGTTAGACATGTACCTGTACTTTTGTCATGACAATGTAGTGAGACAGGTAGCTGTACTGTTATCATGACAACATAATGAGACAGGTATCTGTACTGTTATCATGACAACGTAGTGAGACAGGTACCTGTACTGTTGTCATGACAACATAGTGAGACAGGTACCTGTACTGTTATCATGACAACGTAGTGAGACAGGTACCTGTACTGTTGTCATGACAACGTAGTGAGACAGATACCTGTACTGTTGTCATAACAATGTAGTGAGACAGGTACCTGTACTGTTATCATGATAACATAGTGAGACAAATTATATGTACTGTTATCATGAAAACATAGTGAGACAGATACCTGTACTGTTGTCATGATAACATAGTGAGACATGTACCTGTACTGTTGTCAAGACAAAATAGTGAGACAGGTATCTGTAATGTTATCATGACAACGTAGTGAGACAGGTACCTGTACTGTTGTCATGACAACGTAGTGAGACAGATACCTGTACTGTTGTCATTATAACATAGTGAGACAGGTACCTGTACTGTTGTCAAGACAAAGTAGTGAGACAGGTATCTGTAATGTTATCATGACAACGTAGTGAGACAGGTACCTGTACTGTTGTCATGACAACGTAGTGAGACAGGTACCTGTACTGTTATCATGATAACATAGTGAGACAAAGTATCTGTACTGTTATCATGAAAACATAGTGAGACAGATATCTGTACTTTTAACATGACAACGTAGAGAGACAGGTACCTGTACGGTTATCATGATAACATAGTGAGACAATGTATATGTAATGTTATCATGATAACATAGTGAGACAGGTACCTGTACTGTTACCATGACAAAGTAGTGAGACAGATACCTGTACTGTTATCATGACAACGTAGTGAGACAGGTACCTGTACTGTTATCATGACAACGTAGTAAGACAGGTACCTGTACTGTTATCATGATAACATAGTGAGACAGGTATCTGTACTGTTATCATGACAATGTAGTGAGACAAGTACCTGTACTGTTATCATGACAACGTAGTGAGACAGGTACCTGTACTGTTATCATGATAACATAATTAGACAGGTATCTGTACTGTTAACATGACAACGTAGTGAGACAAGTACCTGTACTGTTATCATGACAACAAAGTAAGACAGGTACCTGTACTGTTATCATGATAACATAGTGAGACAGGTATCTGTACTGTTATCATGACAACGTAGCGAGACAGGTACCTGTACTGTTGTCATTACAACGTAGTGAGACAGGTACCTGTACTGTTATCATGACAACGTAGTAAGACAGGTACCTGTACTGTTATCATAACAACATAGTGAGACAGGTATCTGTACTGTTATCATAACAACGTAGTGAGACAGGTACCTGTACTGTTGTCATGACAACGTAGTGAGACAGGTACCTGTACTGTTGTCATGACAATGTAGTGAGACAGATATATGTACTGTTATCATGACAACATAGTGAGACAGCTTCCTGTACTGTTGTCATGACAACGTAGTGAGACAGGTAACTGTACTTTTAACATGATAACATAGTGAGACAATGTATCTCTAATGTTATCATGATAACATATTGAGACAGGTACCTGTACTGTTACCATGACAATGTAGTGAGACAGGTACCTGTACTGTTATCATGACAACGTAGTGAGACAGGTACCTGTACTGTTATCATGATAACATAGTGAGACAGGTACCTGTACTTTTATCATGACAACGTAGTGAGACAGGTACCTGTACTGTTGTCATGACAACATAGTGAGACAGGTTCTGTACTGTTATCATAACAACGTAGTGAGACAGGTACCTGTACTGTTGTCATGACAACGTAGTGAGACAGACATATGTACTGTTATCATGATAACATAGTGAGACAGCTTCCTGTACTGTTGTCATGACAATGTAGTGAGACAGGTATCTGTACTTTTAACATGACAACGTAGTGAGACAGGTACCTGTACTGTTATCATGATAACATAGTGAGACAATGTGTCTGTAATGTTATCATGATAACATAGTGAGACAGGTACCTGTACTGTTACCATGACAATGTAGTGAGACAGGTACCTGTACTGTTATCATGACAACGTAGTGAGACAGGTACCTGTACTGTTATCATGATAACATAGTGAGACAGGTACCTGTACTGTTGTCATGACAATGTAGTGAGACAGGTATCTGTACTGTTATCATGATAACATAGTGAGACAGGTATCTGTACTGTTACCATGACAATGTAGTGAGACAGGTACCTGTAATGTTATCATGATAACATAGTGAGACAATGTATCTGTACTGTTATCATTATAACATAGTGAGTCAGGGACCTGTACTGTTATCATGATAATATAGTGAGACAGGTATCTGTACTGTTATCATGACAACGTAGTGAGACAAGTACCTGTACTGTTGTCATGACAACGTAGTGAGACAGGTATCTGTACTGTTATCATGACAACGTAGTGAGACAGGTACCTGTACTGTTATCATGACAACAAAGTAAGACAGGTACCTGTACTGTTGTCATGACAACGTAGTGAGACAGGTATCTGTAATGTTATCATGACAACGTAGTGAGACACATACCTGCACTGTTGTCATGACAACGTAGTGAGACAGGTACCGGTACTGTTATCATGATAACATAGTGAGACAGGTATCTGTACTGTTATCATGATAACATAATTAGACAGGTATCTGTACTGTTAACATGACAACGTAGTGAGACAGGTACCTGTACTGTTATCATGACAACAAAGTAAGACAGGTACCTGTACTGTTATCATGATAACATAGTGAGACAGGTATCTGTACTGTTATCATGACAACGTAGTGAGACAGATACCTGTACTGTTGTCATGACAACGTAGTGAGACAGGTACCTGTACTGTTATCATGATAACATAATTAGACAGGTATCTGTACTGTTAACATGACAACGTAGTTAGACATGTACCTGTACTTTTGTCATGACAATGTAGTGAGACAGGTAGCTGTACTGTTATCATGACAACATAATGAGACAGGTATCTGTACTGTTATCATGACAACGTAGTGAGACAGGTACCTGTACTGTTGTCATGACAACATAGTGAGACAGGTACCTGTACTGTTATCATGACAACGTAGTGAGACAGGTACCTGTACTGTTGTCATGACAACGTAGTGAGACAGATACCTGTACTGTTGTCATAACAATGTAGTGAGACAGGTACCTGTACTGTTATCATGATAACATAGTGAGACAAATTATATGTACTGTTATCATGAAAACATAGTGAGACAGATACCTGTACTGTTGTCATGATAACATAGTGAGACATGTACCTGTACTGTTGTCAAGACAAAATAGTGAGACAGGTATCTGTAATGTTATCATGACAACGTAGTGAGACAGGTACCTGTACTGTTGTCATGACAACGTAGTGAGACAGATACCTGTACTGTTGTCATTATAACATAGTGAGACAGGTACCTGTACTGTTGTCAAGACAAAGTAGTGAGACAGGTATCTGTAATGTTATCATGACAACGTAGTGAGACAGGTACCTGTACTGTTGTCATGACAACGTAGTGAGACAGGTACCTGTACTGTTATCATGATAACATAGTGAGACAAAGTATCTGTACTGTTATCATGAAAACATAGTGAGACAGATATCTGTACTTTTAACATGACAACGTAGAGAGACAGGTACCTGTACGGTTATCATGATAACATAGTGAGACAATGTATATGTAATGTTGTCATGATAACATAGTGAGACAGGTACCTGTACTGTTACCATGACAAAGTAGTGAGACAGATACCTGTACTGTTATCATGACAACGTAGTGAGACAGGTACCTGTACTGTTATCATGACAACGTAGTAAGACAGGTACCTGTACTGTTATCATGATAACATAGTGAGACAGGTATCTGTACTGTTATCATGACAATGTAGTGAGACAAGTACCTGTACTGTTATCATGACAACGTAGTGAGACAGGTACCTGTACTGTTATCATGATAACATAATTAGACAGGTATCTGTACTGTTAACATGACAACGTAGTGAGACAAGTACCTGTACTGTTATAATGACAACAAAGTAAGACAGGTACCTGTACTGTTATCATGATAACATAGTGAGACAGGTATCTGTACTGTTATCATGACAACGTAGCGAGACAGGTACCTGTACTGTTGTCATTACAACGTAGTGAGACAGGTACCTGTACTGTTATCATGACAACGTAGTAAGACAGGTACCTGTACTGTTATCATAACAACATAGTGAGACGGTCATCTGTACTGTTATCATAACAACGTAGTGAGACAGGTACCTGTACTGTTGTCATGACAACGTAGTGAGACAGGTACATGTACTGTTGTCATGACAATGTAGTGAGACAGATATATGTACTGTTATCATGACAACATAGTGAGACAGCTTCCTGTACTGTTGTCATGACAACGTAGTGAGACAGGTATCTGTACTTTTAACATGACAACGTAGTGAGACAGGTACCTGTACTGTTATCATGATAACATAGTGAGACAATGTATCTCTAATGTTATCATGATAACATATTGAGACAGGTACCTGTACTGTTACCATGACAATGTAGTGAGACAGGTACCTGTACTGTTATCATGACAACGTAGTGAGACAGGTACCTGTACTGTTATCATGATAACATAGTGAGACAGGTACCTGTACTGTTATCATGACAACGTAGTGAGACAGGTACCTGTACTGTTGTCATGACAACATAGTGAGACAGGTACCTGTACTGTTATCATGACAACGTAGTAAGACAGGTACCTGTACTGTTATCATAACAACATAGTGAGACAGGTATATGTACTGTTATCATAACAACGTAGTGAGACAGGTACCTGTACTGTTGTCATGACAACGTAGTGAGACAGATATATGTACTGTTATCATGATAACATAGTGAGACAGCTTCCTGTACTGTTGTCATGACAATGTAGTGAGACAGGTATCTGTACTTTTAACATGACAACGTAGTGAGACAGTTACCTGTACTGTTATCATGATAACATAGTGAGACAATGTGTCTGTAATGTTATCATGATAACATAGTGAGACAGGTACCTGTACTGTTACCATGACAATGTAGTGAGACAGGTACCTGTACTGTTATCATGACAACGTAGTGAGACAGGTACCTGTACTGTTATCATGATAACATAGTGAGACAGGTACCTGTACTGTTGTCATGACAATGTAGTGAGACAGGTATCTGTACTGTTATCATGATAACATAGTGAGACAGGTATCTGTACTGTTACCATGACAATGTAGTGAGACAGGTACCTGTAATGTTATCATGATAACATAGTGAGACAATGTATCTGTACTGTTATCATTATAACATAGTGAGTCAGGGACCTGTACTGTTATCATGATAACATAGTGAGACAGGTATCTGTACTGTTATCATGACAACGTAGTGAGACAAGTACCTGTACTGTTGTCATGACAACGTAGTGAGACAGGTATCTGTAATGTTATCATGACAACGTAGTGAGACACATACCTGCACTGTTGTCATGACAACGTAGTGAGACAGGTACCTGTACTGTTATCATGATAACATAGTGAGACAAAGTATCTGTACTGTTATCATGAAAACATAGTGAGAAAGATACCTGTACTGTTGTCATGACAACGTAGTGAGACAGGTACCTGTACTGTGATCATGATAACATAGTGAGACAGGTATATGTACTGTTATCATGACAACGTAGTGAGACAGGTACCTGTACTGTTGTCATGACAACGTAGTGAGACAAGTAACTGTACTGTTATCATGATAACAAAGTGAGACAGGTACCTGTACTGTTGTCATGACAACGTAGTGAGACAGGTATCTGTACTTTTAACATGACAACGTAGTGAGACAGGTACCTGTACGGTTATCATGATAACATAGTGAGACAATGTATATGTAATGTTATCATGATAACATAGTGAGACAGGTACCTGTACTGTTACCATGACAATGTAGTGAGACAGGTACCTGTACTGTTATCATGACAATGTAGTGAGACAGGTACCTGTACTGTTATCATGACAACGTAGTGAGACAGGTACCTGTACTGTTATCATGATAACATAATTAGACAGGTATTTGTACTGTTAACATGACAACGTAGTGAGACAGGTACCTGTACTGTTATCATGACAACAAAGTAAGACAGGTACCTGTACTGTTATCATGATAACATAGTGAGACAGGTATCTGTACTGTTATCATGACAACGTAGTGAGACAGGTACCTGTACTGTTGTCATGACAACGTAGGGAGACAGGTACCTGTACTGTTATCATGATAACATAATTAGACAGGTATCTGTACTGTTAACATGACAACGTAGTGAGACAGGTACCTGTACTGTTATCATGACAACGTAGTAAGACAGGTACCTGTACTGTTATCATGACAACGTAGTAAGACAGGTACCTGTACTGTTATCATGATAACATAGTGAGACATGTACCTGTACTGTCATCATGATAACATAGTGAGACAGGTATCTGTACTGTTATCATGACAACGTAGTGAGACATGTACCTGTACTGTTGTCATGACAATGTAGTGAGACAGGTATCTGTACTGTTATCATGACAACATAGTGAGACAGGCATCTGTACTGTTATCATAACAACTTAGTGAGACAGGTACCTGTACTTTTGTCATGACAACGTAGTGAGACAGGTACCTGTACTGTTGTCATGACAACGTATTGAGACAGATATCTGTACTGTTATCATGATAACATATTGAGACAGCTACCTGTACTGTTGTCATGACAACGTAGTGAGACAGGTATCTGTACTTTTAACATGATAACATAGTGAGACAATGTATCTGTAATGTTATCATGATAACATAGTGAGACAGGTACCTGTACTGTTACCATGACAATGTAGTGAGACAGGTACCTGTACTGTTATCATGACAATGTAGTGAGACAGGTACCTGTACTGTTATCATGACAACATAGTGAGACAGGTACCTGTACTGTTATCATGACAACGTAGTGAGACAGGTACATGTACTATTATCATGATAACATAGTGAGACAGGTATCTGTACTGTTATCATGACAACGTAGTGAGACAGGTACCTGTACTGTTATCATGACAACGTAGTGAGACAGGTACCTGTACTGTTATCATGATAACATAATTAGACAGGTATTTGTACTGTTAACATGACAACGTAGTGAGACAGGTACCTGTACTGTTATCATGACAACAAAGTAAGACAGGTACCTGTACTGTTATCATGATAACATAGTGAGACAGGTATCTGTACTGTTATCATGACAACGTAGTGAGATAGGTACCTGTACTGTTGTCATGACAACGTAGGGAGACAGGTACCTGTACTGTTATCATGATAACATAATTAGACAGGTATCTGTACTGTTAACATGACAACGTAGTAAGACAGGAACCTGTACTGTTATCATGACAATGTAGTAAGACAGGTACCTGTACTGTTATCATGATAACATAGTGAGACAGGTACCTGTACTGTCATCATGATAACATAGTGAGACAGGTATCTGTACTGTTATCATGACAACGTAGTGAGACATGTACCTGTACTGTTGTCATGACAATGTAGTGAGACAGGTATCTGTACTGTTATCATGACAACATAGTGAGACAGGTATCTGTACTGTTATCATAACAACTTAGTGAGACAGGTACCTGTACTGTTGTCATGACAATGTAGTGAGACAGGTACCTGTACTGTTGTCATGACAACGTAGTGAGACAGATATCTGTACTGTTATCATGATAACATATTGAGACAGCTACCTGTACTGTTGTCATGACAACGTAGTGAGACAGGTATCTGTACTTTTAACATGATAATATAGTGAGACAATGTATCTGTAATGTTATCATGATAACATAGTGAGACAGGTACCTGTATTGTTACCATGACAATGTAGTGAGACAGGTACCTGTACTGTTATCATGACAATGTAGTGAGACAGGTACCTGCACTGTTATCATGACAACGTAGTGAGACAGGTACCTGTACTGTTATCATGACAACAAAGTAAGACAGGTACCTGTACTGTTATCATGATAACATAGTGAGACAAATTATATGTACTGTTATCATGAAAACATAGTGAGACAGATACCTGTACTGTTGTCATGATAACATAGTGAGACATGTACCTGTACTGTTGTCAAGACAAAATAGTGAGACAGGTATCTGTAATGTTATCATGACAACGTAGTGAGACAGGTACCTGTACTGTTGTCATGACAACGTAGTGAGACAGGTACCTGTACTGTTATCATGAAAACATAGTGAGACAGATACCTGTACTGTTGTCATTATAACATAGTGAGAAGGGTACCTGTACTGTTGTCAAGACAAAGTAGTGAGACAGGTATCTGTAATGTTATCATGACAACGTAGTGAGACAGGTACCTGTACTGTTGTCATGACAACGTAGTGAGACAGGTACCTGTACTGTTATCATGATAACATAGTGAGACAAAGTAACTGTACTGTTATCATGAAAACATAGTGAGACAGATATCTGTACTTTTAACATGACAACGTAGAGAGACAGGTACCTGTACGGTTATCATGATAACATAGTGAGACAATGTATATGTAATGTTATCATGATAACATAGTGAGACAGGTACCTGTACTGTTACCGTGACAACGTAGTGAGACAGGTACCTGTACTGTTATCATGATAACATAGTGAGACAGGTATCTGTACTGTTATCATGACAATGTAGTGAGACAAGTACCTGTACTGTTATCATGACAACGTAGTGAGACAGGTACCTGTACTGTTATCATGATAACATAATTAGACAGGTATCTGTACTGTTAACATGACAACGTAGTGAGACAAGTACCTGTACTGTTATCATGACAACAAAGTAAGACAGGTACCTGTACTGTTATCATGATAACATAGTGAGACAGGTATCTGTACTGTTATCATGACAACGTAGTGAGACAGGTACCTGTACTGTTGTCATGACAACGTAGTGAGACAGATACCTGTACTGTTATCATGACAACGTAGTAAGACAGGTACCTGTACTGTTATCATAACAACATAGTGAGACAGGTATCTGTACTGTTATCATAACAACGTAGTGAGACAGGTACCTGTACTGTTGTCATGACAATGTAGTGAGACAGGTACCTGTACTGTTGTCATGACAATGTAGTGAGACAGATATATGTACTGTTATCATGACAACGTAGTGAGACATGTACCTGTACTGTTGTCATGACAATGTAGTGAGACAGGTATCTGTACTGTTATCATGACAACATAGTGAGACAGGCATCTGTACTGTTATCATAACAACTTAGTGAGACAGGTACCTGTACTTTTGTCATGACAACGTAGTGAGACAGGTACCTGTACTGTTGTCATGACAACGTAGTGAGACAGATATCTGTACTGTTATCATGATAACATATTGAGACAGCTACCTGTACTGTTGTCATGACAACGTAGTGAGACAGGTATCTGTACTTTTAACATGATAACATAGTGAGACAATGTATCTGTAATGTTATCATGATAACATAGTGAGACAGGTACCTGTACTGTTACCATGACAATGTAGTGAGACAGGTACCTGTACTGTTATCATGACAATGTAGTGAGACAGGTACCTGTACTGTTATCATGACAACATAGTGAGACAGGTACCTGTACTGTTATCATGACAACGTAGTGAGACAGGTACCTGTACTATTATCATGATAACATAGTGAGACAGGTATCTGTACTGTTATCATGACAACGTAGTGAGACAGGTACCTGTACTGTTATCATGACAACGTAGTGAGACAGGTACCTGTACTGTTATCATGATAACATAATTAGACAGGTATTTGTA
Source organism: Coregonus lavaretus (assembly GCF_964263955.1). Lineage (NCBI taxonomy): Eukaryota > Metazoa > Chordata > Actinopteri > Salmoniformes > Salmonidae > Coregonus > Coregonus lavaretus. The sequence goes on from NC_139990.1 coordinate 79,778,955, forward strand.
CTGTTAACATAACAACGTAGTGAGACAGGTACCTGTACTGTTATCATGACAACAAAGTAAGACAGGTACCTGTACTGTTATCATGATAACATAGTGAGACAGGTATCTGTACTGTTATCATGACAACGTAGTGAGATAGGTACCTGTACTGTTGTCATGACAACGTAGGGAGACAGGTACCTGTACTGTTATCATGATAACATAATTAGACAGGTATCTGTACTGTTAACATGACAACGTAGTAAGACAGGAACCTGTACTGTTATCATGACAATGTAGTAAGACAGGTACCTGTACTGTTATCATGATAACATAGTGAGACAGGTACCTGTACTGTCATCATGATAACATAGTGAGACAGGTATCTGTACTGTTATCATGACAACGTAGTGAGACATGTACCTGTACTGTTGTCATGACAATGTAGTGAGACAGGTATCTGTACTGTTATCATGACAACATAGTGAGACAGGTATCTGTACTGTTATCATAACAACTTAGTGAGACAGGTACCTGTACTGTTGTCATGACAACGTAGTGAGACAGGTACCTGTACTGTTGTCATGACAACGTAGTGAGACAGATATCTGTACTGTTATCATGATAACATATTGAGACAGCTACCTGTACTGTTGTCATGACAACGTAGTGAGACAGGTATCTGTACTTTTAACATGATAATATAGTGAGACAATGTATCTGTAATGTTATCATGATAACATAGTGAGACAGGTACCTGTACTGTTACCATGACAATGTAGTGAGACAGGTACCTGTACTGTTATCATGACAATGTAGTGAGACAGGTACCTGCACTGTTATCATGACAACGTAGTGAGACAGGTACCTGTACTGTTATCATGACAACAAAGTAAGACAGGTACCTGTACTGTTATCATGATAACATAGTGAGACAAATTATATGTACTGTTATCATGAAAACATAGTGAGACAGATACCTGTACTGTTGTCATGATAACATAGTGAGACATGTACCTGTACTGTTGTCAAGACAAAATAGTGAGACAGGTATCTGTAATGTTATCATGACAACGTAGTGAGACAGGTACCTGTACTGTTGTCATGACAACGTAGTGAGACAGGTACCTGTACTGTTATCATGAAAACATAGTGAGACAGATACCTGTACTGTTGTCATTATAACATAGTGAGAAGGGTACCTGTACTGTTGTCAAGACAAAGTAGTGAGACAGGTATCTGTAATGTTATCATGACAACGTAGTGAGACAGGTACCTGTACTGTTGTCATGACAACGTAGTGAGACAGGTACCTGTACTGTTATCATGATAACATAGTGAGACAAAGTAACTGTACTGTTATCATGAAAACATAGTGAGACAGATATCTGTACTTTTAACATGACAACGTAGAGAGACAGGTACCTGTACGGTTATCATGATAACATAGTGAGACAATGTATATGTAATGTTATCATGATAACATAGTGAGACAGGTACCTGTACTGTTACCGTGACAACGTAGTGAGACAGGTACCTGTACTGTTATCATGATAACATAGTGAGACAGGTATCTGTACTGTTATCATGACAATGTATTGAGACAAGTACCTGTACTGTTATCATGACAACGTAGTGAGACAGGTACCTGTACTGTTATCATGATAACATAATTAGACAGGTATCTGTACTGTTAACATGACAACGTAGTGAGACAAGTACCTGTACTGTTATCATGACAACAAAGTAAGACAGGTACCTGTACTGTTATCATGATAACATAGTGAGACAGGTATCTGTACTGTTATCATGACAACGTAGTGAGACAGGTACCTGTACTGTTGTCATGACAACGTAGTGAGACAGATACCTGTACTGTTATCATGACAACGTAGTAAGACAGGTACCTGTACTGTTATCATAACAACATAGTGAGACAGGTATCTGTACTGTTATCATAACAACGTAGTGAGACAGGTACCTGTACTGTTGTCATGACAATGTAGTGAGACAGGTACCTGTACTGTTGTCATGACAATGTAGTGAGACAGATATATGTACTGTTATCATGACAACGTAGTGAGACATGTACCTGTACTGTTGTCATGACAATGTAGTGAGACAGGTATCTGTACTGTTATCATGACAACATAGTGAGACAGGCATCTGTACTGTTATCATAACAACTTAGTGAGACAGGTACCTGTACTTTTGTCATGACAACGTAGTGAGACAGGTACCTGTACTGTTGTCATGACAACGTAGTGAGACAGATATCTGTACTGTTATCATGATAACATATTGAGACAGCTACCTGTACTGTTGTCATGACAACGTAGTGAGACAGGTATCTGTACTTTTAACATGATAACATAGTGAGACAATGTATCTGTAATGTTATCATGATAACATAGTGAGACAGGTACCTGTACTGTTACCATGACAATGTAGTGAGACAGGTACCTGTACTGTTATCATGACAATGTAGTGAGACAGGTACCTGTACTGTTATCATGACAACATAGTGAGACAGGTACCTGTACTGTTATCATGACAACGTAGTGAGACAGGTACCTGTACTATTATCATGATAACATAGTGAGACAGGTATCTGTACTGTTATCATGACAACGTAGTGAGACAGGTACCTGTACTGTTATCATGACAACGTAGTGAGACAGGTACCTGTACTGTTATCATGATAACATAATTAGACAGGTATTTGTACTGTTAACATAACAACGTAGTGAGACAGGTACCTGTACTGTTATCATGACAACAAAGTAAGACAGGTACCTGTACTGTTATCATGATAACATAGTGAGACAGGTATCTGTACTGTTATCATGACAACGTAGTGAGATAGGTACCTGTACTGTTGTCATGACAACGTAGGGAGACAGGTACCTGTACTGTTATCATGATAACATAATTAGACAGGTATCTGTACTGTTAACATGACAACGTAGTAAGACAGGAACCTGTACTGTTATCATGACAATGTAGTAAGACAGGTACCTGTACTGTTATCATGATAACATAGTGAGACAGGTACCTGTACTGTCATCATGATAACATAGTGAGACAGGTATCTGTACTGTTATCATGACAACGTAGTGAGACATGTACCTGTACTGTTGTCATGACAATGTAGTGAGACAGGTATCTGTACTGTTATCATGACAACATAGTGAGACAGGTATCTGTACTGTTATCATAACAACTTAGTGAGACAGGTACCTGTACTGTTGTCATGACAACGTAGTGAGACAGGTACCTGTACTGTTGTCATGACAACGTAGTGAGACAGATATCTGTACTGTTATCATGATAACATATTGAGACAGCTACCTGTACTGTTGTCATGACAACGTAGTGAGACAGGTATCTGTACTTTTAACATGATAATATAGTGAGACAATGTATCTGTAATGTTATCATGATAACATAGTGAGACAGGTACCTGTACTGTTACCATGACAATGTAGTGAGACAGGTACCTGTACTGTTATCATGACAATGTAGTGAGACAGGTACCTGCACTGTTATCATGACAACGTAGTGAGACAGGTACCTGTACTGTTATCATGACAACAAAGTAAGACAGGTACCTGTACTGTTATCATGATAACATAGTGAGACAAATTATATGTACTGTTATCATGAAAACATAGTGAGACAGATACCTGTACTGTTGTCATGATAACATAGTGAGACATGTACCTGTACTGTTGTCAAGACAAAATAGTGAGACAGGTATCTGTAATGTTATCATGACAACGTAGTGAGACAGGTACCTGTACTGTTGTCATGACAACGTAGTGAGACAGGTACCTGTACTGTTATCATGATAACATAGTGAGACAAAGTATCTGTACTGTTATCATGAAAACATAGTGAGACAGATATCTGTACTTTTAACATGACAACGTAGAGAGACAGGTACCTGTACGGTTATCATGATAACATAGTGAGACAATGTATATGTAATGTTATCATGATAACATAGTGAGACAGGTACCTGTACTGTTACCATGACAACGTAGTGAGACAGGTACCTGTACTGTTATCATGATAACATAGTGAGACAGGTATCTGTACTGTTATCATGACAATGTAGTGAGACAAGTACCTGTACTGTTATCATGACAACGTAGTGAGACAGGTACCTGTACTGTTATCATGATAACATAATTAGACAGGTATCTGTACTGTTAACATGACAACGTAGTGAGACAAGTACCTGTACTGTTATCATGACAACAAAGTAAGACAGGTACCTGTACTGTTATCATGATAACATAGTGAGACAGGTATCTGTACTGTTATCATGACAACGTAGTGAGACAGGTACCTGTACTGTTGTCATGACAACGTAGTGAGACAGACACCTGTACTTTTATCATGACAACGTAGTAAGACAGGTACCTGTACTGTTATCATAACAACATAGTGAGACAGGTATCTGTACTGTTATCATAACAACGTAGTGAGACAGGTACCTGTACTGTTGTCATGACAATGTAGTGAGACAGGTACCTGTACTGTTCTCATGACAATGTAGTGAGACAGATATATGTACTGTTATCATGACAACATAGTGAGACAGCTTCCTGTACTGTTGTCATGACAACGTAGTGAGACAGGTATCTGTACTTTTAACATGACAACGTAGTGAGACAGGTACCTGTACTGTTATCATGATAACATAGTGAGACAATGTATCTCTAATGTTATCATGATAACATATTGAGACAGGTACCTGTACTGTTACCATGACAATGTAGTGAGACAGGTACCTGTACTGTTATCATGACAACGTAGTGAGACAGGTACCTGTACTGTTATCATGATAACATAGTGAGACAGGTACCTGTGCTGTTATCATGACAACGTAGTGAGACAGGTACCTGTACTGTTGTCATGACAACATAGTGAGACAGGTACCTGTACTGTTATCATGACAACGTAGTAAGACAGGTACCTGTACTGTTATCATAACAACATAGTGAGACAGGTATCTGTACTGTTATCATAACAACATAGTGAGACAGGTACCTGTACTGTTGTCATGACAACGTAGTGAGACAGATATATGTACTGTTATCATGATAACATAGTGAGCTAGCTTCCTGTACTGTTGTCATGACAATGTAGTGAGACAGGTATCTGTACTGTTATCATGATAACATAGTGAGACAGGTATCTGTACTGTTACCATGACAATGTAGTGAGACAGGTACCTGTAATGTTATCATGATAACATAGTGAGACAATGTATCTGTACTGTTATCATTATAACATAGTGAGTCAGGGACCTGTACTGTTATCATGATAACATAGTGAGACAGGTATCTGTACTGTTATCATGACAACGTAGTGAGACAAGTACCTGTACTGTTGTCATGACAACGTAGTGAGACAGGTATCTGTAATGTTATCATGACAACGTAGTGAGACACATACCTGCACTGTTGTCATGACAACGTAGTGAGACAGGTACCTGTACTGTTATCATGATAACATAGTGAGACAAAGTATCTGTACTGTTATCATGAAAACATAGTGAGAAAGATACCTGTACTGTTGTCATGACAACGTAGTGAGACAGGTACCTGTACTGTGATCATGATAACATAGTGAGACAGGTATATGTACTGTTATCATGACAACGTAGTGAGACAGGTACCTGTACTGTTGTCATGACAACGTAGTGAGACAGGTAACTGTACTGTTATCATGATAACAAAGTGAGACAGGTACCTGTACTGTTGTCATGACAACGTAGTGAGACAGGTATCTGTACTTTTAACATGACAACGTAGTGAGACAGGTACCTGTACGGTTATCATGATAACATAGTGAGACAATGTATATGTAATGTTATCATGATAACATAGTGAGACAGGTACCTGTACTGTTACCATGACAATGTAGTGAGACAGGTACCTGTACTGTTATCATGACAATGTAGTGAGACAGGTACCTGTACTGTTATCATGATAACATAATTAGACATGTACCTGTACTGTTGTCATGACAATGTAGTGAGACAGGTATCTGTACTGTTATCATGACAACATAGTGAGACAGGCATCTGTACTGTTATCATAACAACTTAGTGAGACAGGTACCTGTACTTTTGTCATGACAACGTAGTGAGACAGGTACCTGTACTGTTGTCATGACAACGTAGTGAGACAGATATCTGTACTGTTATCATGATAACATATTGAGACAGCTACCTGTACTGTTGTCATGACAACGTAGTGAGACAGGTATCTGTACTTTTAACATGATAACATAGTGAGACAATGTATCTGTAATGTTATCATGATAACATAGTGAGACAGGTACCTGTACTGTTACCATGACAATGTAGTGAGACAGGTACCTGTACTGTTATCATGACAATGTAGTGAGACAGGTACCTGTACTGTTATCATGACAACATAGTGAGACAGGTACCTGTACTGTTATCATGACAACGTAGTGAGACAGGTACCTGTACTATTATCATGATAACATAGTGAGACAGGTATCTGTACTGTTATCATGACAACGTAGTGAGACAGGTACCTGTACTGTTATCATGATAACATAATTAGACAGGTATTTGTACTGTTAACATGACAGCGTAGTGAGACAGGTACCTGTACTGTTATCATGACAACAAAGTAAGACAGGTACCTGTACTGTTATCATAATAACATAGTGAGACAGGTATCTGTACTGTTATCATGACAACGTAGTGAGACAGGTACCTGTACTGTTGTCATGACAACGTAGGGAGACAGGTACCTGTACTGTTATCATGATAACATAATTAGACAGGTATCTGTACTGTTAACATGACAACGTAGTAAGACAGGAACCTGTACTGTTATCATGACAACGTAGTAAGACAGGTACCTGTACTGTTATCATGATAACATAGTGAGACAGGTACCTGTACTGTCATCATGATAACATAGTGAGACAGGTATCTGTACTGTTATCATGACAACGTAGTGAGACATGTACCTGTACTGTTGTCATGACAATGTAGTGAGACAGGTATCTGTACTGTTATCATGACAACATAGTGAGACAGGTATCTGTACTGTTATCATAACAACTTAGTGAGACAGGTACCTGTACTGTTGTCATGACAACGTAGTGAGACAGGTACCTGTACTGTTGTCATGACAACGTAGTGAGACAGATATCTGTACTGTTATCATGATAACATATTGAGACAGCTACCTGTACTGTTGTCATGACAACGTAGTGAGACAGGTATCTGTACTTTTAACATGATAATATAGTGAGACAATGTATCTGTAATGTTATCATGATAACATAGTGAGACAGGTACCTGTACTGTTACCATGACAATGTAGTGAGACAGGTACCTGTACTGTTATCATGACAATGTAGTGAGACAGGTACCTGCACTGTTATCATGACAACGTAGTGAGACAGGTACCTGTACTGTTATCATGACAACGTAGTGAGACAGGTACCTGTACTGTTATCATGACAACAAAGTAAGACAGGTACCTGTACTGTTATCATGATAACATAGTGAGACAAATTATATGTACTGTTATCATGAAAACATAGTGAGACAGATACCTGTACTGTTGTCATGATAACATAGTGAGACATGTACCTGTACTGTTGTCAAGACAAAATAGTGAGACAGGTATCTGTAATGTTATCATGACAACGTAGTGAGACAGGTACCTGTACTGTTGTCATGACAACGTAGTGAGACAGGTACCTGTACTGTTATCATGAAAACATAGTGAGACAGATACCTGTACTGTTGTCATTATAACGTAGTGAGAAGGGTACCTGTACTGTTGTCAAGACAAAATAGTGAGACAGGTATCTGTAATGTTATCATGACAACGTAGTGAGACAGGTACCTGTACTGTTGTCATGACAACGTAGTGAGACAGGTACCTGTACTGTTATCATGATAACATAGTGAGACAAAGTATCTGTACTGTTATCATGAAAACATAGTGAGACAGATATCTGTACTTTTAACATGACAACGTAGAGAGACAGGTACCTGTACGGTTATCATGATAACATAGTGAGACAATGTATATGTAATGTTATCATGATAACATAGTGAGACAGGTACCTGTACTGTTACCATGACAAAGTAGTGAGACAGATACCTGTACTGTTATCATGACAACGTAGTGAGACTGGTACCTGTACTGTTATCATGACAAAGTAGTGAGACAGGTACCTGTACTGTTATCATGATAACATAGTGAGACAGGTATCTGTACTGTTATCATGACAATGTAGTGAGACAAGTACCTGTACTGTTATCATAACAACATAGTGAGACATGTATCTGTACTGTTATCATAACAACGTAGTGAGACAGGTACCTGTACTGTTGTCATGACAACGTAGTGAGACAGGTACCTGTACTGTTGTCATGACAATGTAGTGAGACAGATATATGTACTGTTATCATGACAACATAGTGAGACAGCTTCCTGTACTGTTGTCATGACAACGTAGTGAGACAGGTATCTGTACTTTTAACATGACAACATAGTGAGACAGGTATCTGTACTGTTATCATGACAACGTAGTGAGACAGGTACCTTTACTGTTGTCATGACAACGTAGTGAGACAGGTACCTGTACTGTTATCATGACAACGTAGTGAGACACATACCTGTACTGTTGTCATGACAACGTAGTGAGACAGGTACCGGTACTGTTATCATGATAACATAGTGAGACAGGTATCTGTACTGTTATCATGACAACGTAGTGAGACAAGTACCTGTACTGTTATCATGACAACGTAGTGAGACAGGTACCTGTACTGTTGTCATGATAACATAGTGAGACAGGTACCTGTACTGTTGTCATGACAACGTAGTGAGACAGGTATCTGTAATGTTATCATGACAACGTAGTGAGACACATACCTGTACTGTTGTCATGACAACGTAGTGAGACAGGTACCGGTACTGTTATCATGATAACATAGTGAGACAGGTATCTGTACTGTTATCATGACAACGTAGTTAGACAAGTACCTGTACTGTTATCATGACAACGTAGTGAGACAGGTACCTGTACTGTTGTCATGACAACGTAGTGAGACAGGTACCTGTACTGTTATCATGATAACATAATTAGACAGGTACCTGTACTGTTAACATGACAATGTAGTGAGACAAGTACCTGTACTGTTATCATGACAACGTAGTGAAACAGGTACCTGTACTGTTATCATGATAACATAATTAGACAGGTATCTGTAATGTTATCATGACAACGTAGTGAGACACATACCTGCACTGTTGTCATGACAATGTAGTGAGACAGGTACCGGTACTGTTATCATGATAACATAGTGAGACAGGTATCTGTACTGTTATCATGACAACGTAGTGAGACAAGTACCTGTACTGTTATCATGACAACGTAGTGAGACAGGTACCTGTACTGTTGTCATGACAACGTAGTGAGACAGGTACCTGTACTGTTATCATGATAACATAATTAGACAGGTATCTGTACTGTTAACATGACAACGTAGTGAGACAGGTACCTGTACTGTTATCATGACAACAAAGTAAGACAGGTACCTGTACTGTTATCATGATAACATAGTGAGACAGGTATCTGTACTGTTATCATGACAACGTAGTGAGACAGGTACCTGTACTGTTATCATGACAACGTAGTGAGACAGGTACCTGTACTGTTATCATGATAACATAATTAGACAGGTATCTGTACTGTTAACATGACAACGTAGTGAGACAGGTACCTGTACTGTTATCATGACAACAAAGTAAGACAGGTACCTGTACTGTTGTCATGACAACGTAGTGAGACAGGTATCTGTAATGTTATCATGACAACGTAGTGAGACACATACCTGCACTGTTGTCATGACAACGTAGTGAGACAGGTACCGGTACTGTTATCATGATAACATAGTGAGACAGGTATCTGTACTGTTATCATGACAACGTAGTGAGACAAGTACCTGTACTGTTATCATGACAACGTAGTGAGACAGGTACCTGTACTGTTGTCATGACAACGTAGTGAGACAGGTACCTGTACTGTTATCATGATAACATAATTAGACAGGTATATGTACTGTTAACATGACAACGTAGTGAGACAGGTACCTGTACTGTTATCATGACAACAAAGTAAGACAGGTACCTGTACTGTTATCATGATAACATAGTGAGACAGGTATCTGTACTGTTATCATGACAACGTAGTGAGACAGATACCTGTACTGTTGTCATGACAACGTAGTGAGACAGGTACCTGTACTGTTATCATGATAACATAATTAGACAGGTATCTGTACTGTTAACATGACAACGTAGTTAGACATGTACCTGTACTTTTGTCATGACAATGTAGTGAGACAGGTATCTGTACTGTTATCATGACAACATAATGAGACAGGTATCTGTACTGTTATCATGACAACGTAGTGAGACAGGTACCTGTACTGTTGTCATGACAACATAGTGAGACAGGTACCTGTACTGTTATCATGACGACGTAGTGAGACAGGTACCTGTACTGTTGTCATGACAACGTAGTGAGACAGATACCTGTACTGTTGTCATGACAATGTAGTGAGACAGGTACCTGTACTGTTATCATGATAACATAGTGAGACAAATTATATGTACTGTTATCATGAAAACATAGTGAGACAGATACCTGTACTGTTGTCATGATAACATAGTGAGACATGTACCTGTACTGTTGTCAAGACAAAATAGTGAGACAGGTATCTGTAATGTTATCATGACAACGTAGTGAGACAGGTACCTGTACTGTTGTCATGACAACGTAGTGAGACAGGTACCTGTACTGTTATCATGAAAACATAGTGAGACAGATACCTGTACTGTTGTCATTATAACATAGTGAGACAGGTACCTGTACTGTTGTCAAGACAAAGTAGTGAGACAGGTTTCTGTAATGTTATCATGACAACGTAGTGAGACAGGTACCTGTACTGTTGTCATGACAACGTAGTGAGACAGGTACCTGTACTGTTATCATGATAACATAGTGAGACAAAGTATCTGTACTGTTATCATGAAAACATAGTGAGACAGATATCTGTACTTTTAACATGACAACGTAGAGAGACAGGTACCTGTACGGTTATCATGATAACATAGTGAGACAATGTATATGTAATGTTATCATGATAACATAGTGAGACAGGTACCTGTACTGTTATCATGACAACAAAGTAAGAGAGGTACCTGTACTGTTGTCATGACAATGTAGTGAGACAGGTATCTGTAATGTTATCATGACAACGTAGTGAGACACATACCTGCACTGTTGTCATGACAACGTAGTGAGACAGGTACCGGTACTGTTATCATGATAACATAGTGAGACAGGTATCTGTACTGTTATCATGACAACGTAGTGAGACAAGTACCTGTACTGTTATCATGACAACGTAGTGAGACAGGTACCTGTACTGTTGTCATGACAACGTAGTGAGACAGGTACCTGTACTGTTATCATGATAACATAATTAGACAGGTATATGTACTGTTAACATGACAACGTAGTGAGACAGGTACCTGTACTGTTATCATGACAACAAAGTAAGACAGGTACCTGTACTGTTATCATGATAACATAGTGAGACAGGTATCTGTACTGTTATCATGACAACGTAGTGAGACAGGTACCTGTACTGTTATCATGATAACATAATTAGACAGGTATCTGTACTGTTAACATGACAACGTAGTTAGACATGTACCTGTACTTTTGTCATGACAATGTAGTGAGACAGGTATCTGTACTGTTATCATGACAACATAATGAGACAGGTATCTGTACTGTTATCATGACAACGTAGTGAGACAGGTACCTGTACTGTTGTCATGACAACATAGTGAGACAGGTACCTGTACTGTTATCATGACGACGTAGTGAGACAGGTACCTGTACTGTTGTCATGACAACGTAGTGAGACAGATACCTGTACTGTTGTCATGACAATGTAGTGAGACAGGTACCTGTACTGTTATCATGATAACATAGTGAGACAAATTATATGTACTGTTATCATGAAAACATAGTGAGACAGATACCTGTACTGTTGTCATGATAACATAGTGAGACATGTACCTGTACTGTTGTCAAGACAAAATAGTGAGACAGGTATCTGTAATGTTATCATGACAACGTAGTGAGACAGGTACCTGTACTGTTGTCATGACAACGTAGTGAGACAGGTACCTGTACTGTTATCATGAAAACATAGTGAGACAGATACCTGTACTGTTGTCATTATAACATAGTGAGACAGGTACCTGTACTGTTGTCAAGACAAAGTAGTGAGACAGGTTTCTGTAATGTTATCATGACAACGTAGTGAGACAGGTACCTGTACTGTTGTCATGACAACGTAGTGAGACAGGTACCTGTACTGTTATCATGATAACATAGTGAGACAAAGTATCTGTACTGTTATCATGAAAACATAGTGAGACAGATATCTGTACTTTTAACATGACAACGTAGAGAGACAGGTACCTGTACGGTTATCATGATAACATAGTGAGACAATGTATATGTAATGTTATCATGATAACATAGTGAGACAGGTACCTGTACTGTTATCATGACAACAAAGTAAGAGAGGTACCTGTACTGTTGTCATGACAATGTAGTGAGACAGGTATCTGTAATGTTATCATGACAACGTAGTGAGACACATACCTGCACTGTTGTCATGACAACGTAGTGAGACAGGTACCGGTACTGTTATCATGATAACATAGTGAGACAGGTATCTGTACTGTTATCATGACAACGTAGTGAGACAAGTACCTGTACTGTTATCATGACAACGTAGTGAGACAGGTACCTGTACTGTTGTCATGACAACGTAGTGAGACAGGTACCTGTACTGTTATCATGATAACATAATTAGACAGGTATATGTACTGTTAACATGACAACGTAGTGAGACAGGTACCTGTACTGTTATCATGACAACAAAGTAAGACAGGTACCTGTACTGTTATCATGATAACATAGTGAGACAGGTATCTGTACTGTTATCATGACAACGTAGTGAGACAGATACCTGTACTGTTGTCATGACAACGTAGTGAGACAGGTACCTGTACTGTTATCATGATAACATAATTAGACAGGTATCTGTACTGTTAACATGACAACGTAGTTAGACATGTACCTGTACTTTTGTCATGACAATGTAGTGAGACAGGTATCTGTACTGTTATCATGACAACATAATGAGACAGGTATCTGTACTGTTATCATGACAACGTAGTGAGACAGGTACCTGTACTGTTGTCATGACAACATAGTGAGACAGGTACCTGTACTGTTATCATGACGACGTAGTGAGACAGGTACCTGTACTGTTGTCATGACAACGTAGTGAGACAGATACCTGTACTGTTGTCATGACAATGTAGTGAGACAGGTACCTGTACTGTTATCATGATAACATAGTGAGACAAATTATATGTACTGTTATCATGAAAACATAGTGAGACAGATACCTGTACTGTTGTCATGATAACATAGTGAGACATGTACCTGTACTGTTGTCAAGACAAAATAGTGAGACAGGTATCTGTAATGTTATCATGACAACGTAGTGAGACAGGTACCTGTACTGTTGTCATGACAACGTAGTGAGACAGGTACCTGTACTGTTATCATGAAAACATAGTGAGACAGATACCTGTACTGTTGTCATTATAACATAGTGAGACAGGTACCTGTACTGTTGTCAAGACAAAGTAGTGAGACAGGTTTCTGTAATGTTATCATGACAACGTAGTGAGACAGGTACCTGTACTGTTGTCATGACAACGTAGTGAGACAGGTACCTGTACTGTTATCATGATAACATAGTGAGACAAAGTATCTGTACTGTTATCATGAAAACATAGTGAGACAGATATCTGTACTTTTAACATGACAACGTAGAGAGACAGGTACCTGTACGGTTATCATGATAACATAGTGAGACAATGTATATGTAATGTTATCATGATAACATAGTGAGACAGGTATCTGTACTGTTATCATGACAATGTAGTGAGACAAGTACCTGTACTGTTATCATGACAACGTAGTGAGACAGGTACCTGTACTGTTATCATGATAACATAATTAGACAGGTATCTGTACTGTTAACATGACAACGTAGTGAGACAGGTACCTGTACTGTTATCATGACAACAAAGTAAGACAGGTACCTGTACTGTTATCATGATAACATAGTGAGACAGGTATCTGTACTGTTATCATGACAACGTAGTGAGACAGGTACCTGTACTGTTGTCATGACAACGTAGTGAGACAGGTACCTGTACTGTTATCATGACAACGTAGTAAGACAGGTACCTGTACTGTTATCATAACAACATAGTGAGACAGGTATCTGTACTGTTATCATAACAACGTAGTGAGACAGGTACCTGTACTGTTGTCATGACAACGTAGTGAGACAGGTACCTGTACTGTTGTCATGACAATGTAGTGAGACAGATATATGTACTGTTATCATGACAACATAGTGAGACAGCTTCCTGTACTGTTGTCATGACAACGTAGTGAGACAGGTATCTGTACTTTTAACATGACAACGTAGTGAGACAGGTACCTGTACTGTTATCATGATAACATAGTGAGACAATGTATCTCTAATGTTATCATGATAACATATTGAGACAGGTACCTGTACTGTTACCATGACAATGTAGTGAGACAGGTACCTGTACCGTTATCATGACAACGTAGTGAGACAGGTACCTGTACTGTTATCATGATAACATAGTGAGACAGGTACCTGTACTGTTATCATGACAACATAATGAGACAGGTATCTGTACTGTTATCATGACAACGTAGTGAGACAGGTACCTGTACTGTTGTCATGACAACATAGTGAGACAGGTACCTGTACTGTTATTATGACGACGTAGTGAGACAGGTACCTGTACTGTTGTCATGACAACGTAGTGAGACAGATACCTGTACTGTTGTCATGACAATGTAGTGAGACAGGTACCTGTACTGTTATCATGATAACATAGTGAGACAAATTATATGTACTGTTATCATGAAAACATAGTGAGACAGATACCTGTACTGTTGTCATGATAACATAGTGAGACATGTACCTGTACTGTTGTCAAGACAAAATAGTGAGACAGGTATCTGTAATGTTATCATGACAACGTAGTGAGACAGGTACCTGTACTGTTGTCATGACAACGTAGTGAGACAGGTACCTGTACTGTTATCATGAAAACATAGTGAGACAGATACCTGTACTGTTGTCATTATAACATAGTGAGACAGGTACCTGTACTGTTGTCAAGACAAAGTAGTGAGACAGGTATCTGTAATGTTATCATGACAACGTAGTGAGACAGGTACCTGTACTGTTGTCATGACAACGTAGTGAGACAGGTACCTGTACTGTTATCATGATAACATAGTGAGACAAAGTATCTGTACTGTTATCATGAAAACATAGTGAGACAGATATCTGTACTTTTAACATGACAACGTAGAGAGACAGGTACCTGTACGGTTATCATGATAACATAGTGAGACAATGTATATGTAATGTTATCATGATAACATAGTGAGACAGGTACCTGTACTGTTACCATGACAAAGTAGTGAGACAGATACCTGTACT
Source organism: Coregonus lavaretus (assembly GCF_964263955.1). Taxonomy (NCBI): domain Eukaryota; kingdom Metazoa; phylum Chordata; class Actinopteri; order Salmoniformes; family Salmonidae; genus Coregonus; species Coregonus lavaretus. The sequence continues at coordinate 79,794,676 of NC_139990.1, forward strand.
GTTATCATGACAACGTAGTGAGACAGGTACCTGTACTGTTATCATGACAACGTAGTGAGACAGGTACCTGTACTGTTATCATGATAACATAGTGAGACAGGTATCTGTACTGTTATCATGACAATGTAGTGAGACAAGTACCTGTACTGTTATCATGACAACTTAGTGAGACAGGTACCTGTACTGTTATCATGAAAACATAATTAGACAGGTATCTGTACTGTTAACATGACAACGTAGTGAGACAGGTACCTGTACTGTTATCATGACAACAAAGTAAGACAGGTACCTGTACTGTTATCATGATAACATAGTGAGACAGGCATCTGTACTGTTATCATGACAACGTAGTGAGACAGGTACCTGTACTGTTGTCATGACAACGTAGTGAGACAGGTACCTGTACTGTTATCATGACAACGTAGTAAGACAGGTACCTGTACTGTTATCATAACAACATAGTGAGACAGGTATCTGTACTGTTATCATAACAACGTAGTGAGACAGGTACCTGTACTGTTGTCATGACAACGTAGTGAGACAGGTACCTGTACTGTTGTCATGACAATGTAGTGAGACAGATATATGTACTGTTAACATGACAACATAGTGAGACAGCTTCCTGTACTGTTGTCATGACAACGTAGTGAGACAGGTATCTGTACTTTTAACATGACAACGTAGTGAGACAGGTACCTGTACTGTTATCATGATAACATAGTGAGACAATGTATCTCTAATGTTATCATGATAACATATTGAGACAGGTACCTGTACTGTTACCATGACAATGTAGTGAGACAGGTACCTGTACTGTTATCATGACAACGTAGTGAGACAGGTACCTGTACTGTTATCATGATAACATAGTGAGACAGGTACCTGTACTGTTGTCATGACAATGTAGTGAGACAGATATATGTACTGTTATCATGACAATGTAGTGAGACAAGTACCTGTACTGTTATCATGACAACGTAGTGAGACAGGTACCTGTACTGTTGTCATGATAACATAGTGAGACAGGTACCTGTACTGTTGTCATGACAACGTAGTGAGACAGGTATCTGTAATGTTATCATGACAACGTAGTGAGACATATACCTGTACTGTTGTCATGACAACGTAGTGAGACAGGTACCGGTACTGTTATCATGATAACATAGTGAGACAAGTACCTGTACTGTTATCATGACAACGTAGTGAGACAGGTACATGTACTGTTGTCATGACAACGTAGTGAGACAGGTACCTGTACTGTTATCATGATAACATAATTAGACAGGTACCTGTACTGTTAACATGACAATGTAGTGAGACAAGTACCTGTACTGTTATCATGACAACGTAGTGAGACAGGTACCTGTACTGTTATCATGATAACATAATTAGACAGGTATCTGTACTGTTAACATGACAACGTAGTGAGACAGGTACCTGTACTGTTATCATGACAACAAAGTAAGACAGGTACCTGTACTGTTGTCATGACAACGTAGTGAGACAGGTATCTGTAATGTTATCATGACAACGTAGTGAGACACATACCTGCAGTGTTGTCATGACAACGTAGTGAGACAGGTACCGGTACTGGTATCATGATAACATAGTGAGACAGGTATCTGTACTGTTATCATGACAACGTAGTGAGACAAGTACATGTACTGTTATCATGACAACGTAGTGAGACAGGTACCTGTACTGTTGTCATGACAATGTAGTGAGACAGGTACCTGTACTGTTATCATGATAACATAATTAGACAGGTATCTGTACTGTTAACATGACAACGTAGTGAGACAGGTACCTGTACTGTTATCATGACAACAAAGTAAGACAGGTACCTGTACTGTTATCATGATAACATAGTGAGACAGGTATCTGTACTGTTAACATGACAACGTAGTGAGACAATGTATCTCTAATGTTATCATGATAACATATTGAGACAGGTACCTGTACTGTTACCATGACAATGTAGTGAGACAGGTACCTGTACTGTTATCATGACAACGTAGTGAGACAGGTACCTGTACTGTTATCATGATAACATAGTGAGACAGGTACCTGTACTGTTGTCATGACAATGTAGTGAGACAGGTACCTGTACTGTTATCATGATAACATAGTGAGACAGGTATCTGTACTGTTATCATGACAATGTAGTGAGACAAGTACCTGTACTGTTATCATGACAACGTAGTGAGACAGGTACCTGTACTGTTATCATGATAACATAATTAGACAGGTATCTGTACTGTTAACATGACAACGTAGTGAGACAGGTACCTGTACTGTTATCATGACAACAAAGTAAGACAGGTACCTGTACTGTTGTCATGACAACGTAGTGAGACAGGTATCTGTAATGTTATCATGACAACGTAGTGAGACACATACCTGCACTGTTGTCATGACAACGTAGTGAGACAGGTACCGGTACTGTTATCATGATAACATAGTGAGACAGGTATCTGTACTGTTATCATGACAACGTAGTGAGACAAGTACATGTACTGTTATCATGACAACGTAGTGAGACAGGTACCTGTACTGTTGTCATGACAATGTAGTGAGACAGGTACCTGTACTGTTATCATGATAACATAATTAGACAGGTATCTGTACTGTTAACATGACAACGTAGTGAGACAGGTACCTGTACTGTTATCATGACAACAAAGTAAGACAGGTACCTGTACTGTTATCATGATAACATAGTGAGACAGGTATCTGTACTGTTAACATGACAACGTAGTGAGACAATGTATCTCTAATGTTATCATGATAACATATTGAGACAGGTACCTGTACTGTTACCATGACAATGTAGTGAGACAGGTACCTGTACTGTTATCATGACAACGTAGTGAGACAGGTACCTGTACTGTTATCATGATAACATAGTGAGACAGGTACCTGTACTGTTGTCATGACAATGTAGTGAGACAGGTACCTGTACTGTTATCATGATAACATAGTGAGACAGGTATCTGTACTGTTATCATGACAATGTAGTGAGACAAGTACCTGTACTGTTATCATGACAACGTAGTGAGACAGGTACCTGTACTGTTATCATGATAACATAATTAGACAGGTATCTGTACTGTTAACATGACAACGTAGTGAGACAGGTACCTGTACTGTTATCATGACAACAAAGTAAGACAGGTACCTGTACTGTTATCATGACAACAAAGTAAGACAGGTACCTGTACTGTTATCATGATAACATAGTGAGACAGGTATCTGTACTGTTATCATGACAACGTAGTGAGACAGGTACCTGTACTGTTGTCATGACAACGTAGTGAGACAGGTACCTGTACTGTTATCATGACAACGTAGTAAGACAGGTACCTGTACTGTTATCATAACAACATAGTGAGACAGGTATCTGTACTGTTATCATAACAACGTAGTGAGACAGGTACCTGTACTGTTGTCATGACAACGTAGTGAGACAGGTACCTGTACTGTTATCATGATAACATAATTAGACAGGTATCTGTACTGTTAACATGACAACGTAGTGAGACAGGTACCTGAACTGTTATCATGACAACAAAGTAAGACAGGTACCTGTACTGTTATCATGATAACATAGTGAGACAGGTATCTGTACTGTTAACATGACAACGTAGTGAGACAGGTACCTGTACTGTTATCATGATAACATAGTGAGACAATGTATCTCTAATGTTATCATGATAACATATTGAGACAGGTACCTGTACTGTTACCGCGACAATGTAGTGAGACAGGTACCTGTACTGTTATCATGACAACGTAGTGAGACAGGTACCTGTACTGTTATCATGATAACATAGTGAGACAGGTACCTGTACTGTTGTCATGACAATGTAGTGAGACAGATATATGTACTGTTATCATGACAACGTAGTGAGACAAGTACCTGTACTGTTATCATGACAAAGTAGTGAGACAGGTACCTGTACTGTTGTCATGATAACATAGTGAGACAGGTACCTGTACTGTTGTCATGACAACGTAGTGAGACAGGTATCTGTAATGTTATCATGACAACGTAGTGAGACACATACCTGTACTGTTGTCATGACAACGTAGTGAGACAGGTACCGGTACTGTTATCATGATAACATAGTGAGACAGGTATCTGTATTGTTATCATGACAACGTAGTGAGACAAGTACCTGTACTGTTATCATGACAACGTAGTGAGACAGGTACCTGTACTGTTGTCATGACAACGTAGTGAGACAGGTACCTGTACTGTTATCATGACAACGTAGTGAGACAAGTACCTGTACTGTTATCATGACAACGTAGTGAGACAGGTACCTGTACTGTTGTCATGATAACATAATTAGACAGGTATCTGTACTGTTAACATGACAACGTAGTGAGACAGGTACCTGTACTGTTATCATGACAACAAAGTAAGACAGGTACCTGTACTGTTATCATGATAACATAGTGAGACAGGTATCTGTACTGTTATCATGACAACGTAGTGAGACAGATACCTGTACTGTTGTCATGACAACGTAGTGAGACAGGTACCTGTACTGTTATCATGATAACATAATTAGACAGGTATCTGTACTGTTAACATGACAACGTAGTTAGACATGTACCTGTACTTTTGTCATGACAATGTAGTGAGACAGGTATCTGTACTGTTATCATGACAACATAATGAGACAGGTATCTGTACTGTTATCATGACAACGTAGTGAGACAGGTACCTGTACTGTTGTCATGACAACATAGTGAGACAGGTACCTGTACTGTTATCATGACAACGTAGTGAGACAGGTACCTGTACTGTTGTCATGACAACGTAGTGAGACAGATACCTGTACTGTTGTCATGACAATGTAGTGAGACAGGTACCTGTACTGTTATCATGGTAACATAGTGAGACAAATTATATGTACTGTTATCATGAAAACATAGTGAGACAGATACCTGTACTGTTGTCATGATAACATAGTGAGACATGTACCTGTACTGTTGTCAAGACAAAATAGTGAGACAGGTATCTGTAATGTTATCATGACAACGTAGTGAGACAGGTACCTTTACTGTTGTCATGACAACGTAGTGAGACAGGTACCTGTACTTTTAACATGACAACGTAGTGAGACAGGTACCTGTACTGTTATCATGACAACGTAGTGAGACACATACCTGTACTGTTGTCATGACAACGTAGTGAGACAGGTACCGGTACTGTTATCATGATAACATAGTGAGACAGGTATCTGTACTGTTATCATGACAACGTAGTGAGACAAGTACCTGTACTGTTATCATGACAACGTAGTGAGACAGGTACCTTCACTGTTGTCATGATAACATAGTGAGACAGGTACCTGTACTGTTGTCATGACAACGTAGTGAGACAGGTGTCTGTAATGTTATCATGACAACGTAGTGAGACACATACCTGTACTGTTGTCATGACAACGTAGTGAGACAGGTACCGGTACTGTTATCATGATAACATAGTGAGACAGGTATCTGTACTGTTATCATGACAACGTAGTGAGACAAGTACCTGTACTGTTATCATGACAACGTAGTGAGACAGGTACCTGTACTGTTGTCATGACAACGTAGTGAGAGAGGTACCTGTACTGTTATCATGATAACATAATTAGACAGGTACCTGTACTGTTAACATGACAATGTAGTGAGACAAGTACCTGTACTGTTATCATGACAACGTAGTGAGACAGGTACCTGTACTGTTATCATGATAACATAATTAGACAGGTATCTGTACTGTTAACATGACAACGTAGTGAGACAGGTACCTGTACTGTTATCATGACAACAAAGTAAGACAGGTACCTGTACTGTTGTCATGACAACGTAGTGAGACAGGTATCTGTAATGTTATCATGACAATGTAGTGAGACACATAACCGCACTGTTGTCATGACAACGTAGTGAGACAGGTACCGGTACTGTTATCATGATAACATAGTGAGACAGGTATCTGTACTGTTATCATGACAACGTAGTGAGACAAGTACCTGTACTGTTATCATGACAACGTAGTGAGACAGGTACCTGTACTGTTATCATGACAACGTAGTGAGACAGGTACCTGTACTGTTGTCATGACAACGTAGTGAGACAGGTACCTGTACTGTTATCATGATAACATAATTAGACAGGTATCTGTACTGTTAACATAACAACGTAGTGAGACAGGTACCTGTACTGTTATCATGACAACAAAGTAAGACAGGTACCTGTACTGTTATCATGATAACATAGTGAGACAGGTATCTGTACTGTTATCATGACAACGTAGTGAGACAGATACCTGTACTGTTGTCATGACAACGTAGTGAGACAGGTACCTGTACTGTTATCATGATAACATAATTAGACAGGTATCTGTACTGTTATCATGACAACGTAGTGAGACAGGTACCTGTACTGTTGTCATGAAAACATAGTGAGACAGATATCTGTACTGTTGTCATGATAACATAGTGAGACATGTACCTGTACTGTTGTCAAGACAAAATAGTGAGACAGGTATCTGTAATGTTATCATGACAACGTAGTGAGACAGGTACCTGTACTGTTGTCATGACAACGTAGTGAGACAGGTACCTGTACTGTTATCATGACAACAAAGTAATACAGGTACCTGTACTGTTGTCATGACAACGTAGTGAGACAGGTATCTGTAATGTTATCATGACAATGTAGTGAGACACATACCTGCACTGTTGTCATGACAACGTAGTGAGACAGGTACCGGTACTGTTATCATGATAACATAGTGAGACAGGTATCTGTACTGTTATCATGACAACGTAGTGAGACAAGTACCTGTACTGTTATCATGACAACGTAGTGAGACAGGTACCTGTACTGTTACCATGACAATGTAGTGAGACAGGTACCTGTACTGTTATCATGACAACGTAGTGAGACAGGTACCTGTACTGTTATCATGATAACATAGTGAGACATGTACCTGTACTGTTGTCAAGACAAAATAGTGAGACAGGTATCTGTAATGTTATCATGACAACGTAGTGAGACAGGTACCTGTACTGTTGTCATGACAACGTAGTGAGACAGGTACCTGTACTGTTATCATGAAAACATAGTGAGACAGATACCTGTACTGTTGTCATTATAACATAGTGAGACAGGTACCTGTACTGTTGTCAAGACAAAGTAGTGAGACAGGTATCTGTAATGTTATCATGACAACGTAGTGAGACAGGTACCTGTACTGTTGTCATGACAACGTAGTGAGACAGGTACCTGTACTGTTATCATGATAACATAGTGAGACAAAGTATCTGTACTGTTATCATGAAAACATAGTGAGACAGATATCTGTACTTTTAACATGACAACGTAGAGAGACAGGTACCTGTACGGTTATCATGATAACATAGTGAGACAATGTATATGTAATGTTATCATGATAACATAGTGAGACAGGTACCTGTACTGTTACCATGACAAAGTAGTGAGACAGATACCTGTACTGTTATCATGACAACGTAGTGAGACAGGTACCTGTACTGTTATCATGACAACGTAGTGAGACAGGTACCTGTACTGTTATCATGATAACATAGTGAGACAGGTATCTGTACTGTTATCATGACAATGTAGTGAGACAAGTACCTGTACTGTTATCATGACAACTTAGTGAGACAGGTACCTGTACTGTTATCATGATAACATAATTAGACAGGTATCTGTACTGTTAACATGACAACGTAATGAGACAGGTACCTGTACTGTTATCATGACAACAAAGTAAGACAGGTACCTGTACTGTTATCATGATAACATAGTGAGACAGGTATCTGTACTGTTATCATGACAACGTAGTGAGACAGGTACCTGTACTGTTGTCATGACAACATAGTGAGACAGGTACCTGTACTGTTATCATGACAACGTAGTAAGACAGGTACCTGTACTGTTATCATAACAACATAGTGAGACAGGTATCTGTACTGTTATCATAACAACGTAGTGAGACAGGTACCTGTACTGTTGTCATGACAACGTAGTGAGACAGGTACCTGTACTGTTGTCATGACAATGTAGTGAGACAGATATATGTACTGTTATCATGACAACATAGTGAGACAGCTTCCTGTACTGTTGTCATGACAACGTAGTGAGACAGGTATCTGTACTTTTAACATGACAACGTAGTGAGACAGGTACCTGTACTGTTATCATGATAACATAGTGAGACAATGTATCTCTAATGTTATCATGATAACATATTGAGACAGGTACCTGTACTGTTACCATGACAATGTAGTGAGACAGGTACCTGTACTGTTATCATGACAACGTAGTGAGACAGGTACCTGTACTGTTATCATGATAACATAGTGAGACAGGTACCTGTACTGTTGTCATGACAATGTAGTGAGACAGATATATGTACTGTTATCATGACAATGTAGTGAGACAAGTACCTGTAGTGTTATCATGACAACGTAGTGAGACAGGTACCTGTACTGTTGTCATGATAACATAGTGAGACAGGTACCTGTACTGTTGTCATGACAACGTAGTGAGACAGGTATCTGTAATGTTATCATGACAACGTAGTGAGACACATACATGTACTGTTGTCATGACAACGTAGTGAGACAGGTACCTGTACTGTTATCATGATAACATAGTGAGAGAGGTATCTGTACTGTTATCATGACAACGTAGTGAGACAAGTACCTGTACTGTTATCATGACAACGTAGTGAGACAGGTACATGTACTGTTGTCATGACAACGTAGTGAGACAGGTACCTGTACTGTTATCATGATAACATAATTAGACAGGTACCTGTACTGTTAACATGACAATGTAGTGAGAAAAGTACCTGTACTGTTATCATGACAATGTAGTGAGACAGGTACCTGTACTGTTATCATGATAACATAATTAGACAGGTATCTGTACTGTTAACATGACAACGTAGTGAGACAGGTACCTGTACTGTTATCATGACAACAAAGTAAGACAGGTACCTGTACTGTTGTCATGACAACGTAGTGAGACAGGTATCTGTAATGTTATCATGACAACGTAGTGAGACACATACCTGCACTGTTGTCATGACAACGTAGTGAGACAGGTACCGGTACTGTTATCATGATAACATAGTGAGACAGGTATCTGTACTGTTATCATGACAACGTAGTGAGACAAGTACCTGTACTGTTATCATGACAACGTAGTGAGACAGGTACCTGTACTGTTGTCATGACAACGTAGTGAGACAGGTACCTGTACTGTTATCATGATAACATAATTAGACAGGTATCTGTACTGTTAACATGACAACGTAGTGAGACAGGTACCTGTACTGTTATCATGACAACAAAGTAAGACAGGTACCTGTACTGTTATCATGATAACATAGTGAGACAGGTATCTGTACTGTTAAAATGACAACGTAGTGAGACAATGTATCTCTAATGTTATCATGATAACATATTGAGACAGGTACCTGTACTGTTACCATGACAATGTAGTGAGACAGGTACCTGTACTGTTATCATGACAACGTCGTGAGACAGGTACCTGTACTGTTATCATGATAACATAGTGAGACAGGTACCTGTACTGTTGTCATGACAATGTAGTGAGACAGGTACCTGTACTGTTATCATGATAACATAGTGAGACAGGTATCTGTACTGTTATCATGACAATGTAGTGAGACAAGTACCTGTACTGTTATCATGACAACGTAGTGAGACAGGTACCTGTACTGTTATCATGATAACATAATTAGACAGGTATCTGTACTGTTAACATGACAACGTAGTGAGACAGGTACCTGTACTGTTATCATGACAACAAAGTAAGACAGGTACCTGTACTGTTATCATGATAACATAGTGAGACAGGTATCTGTACTGTTATCATGACAACGTAGTGAGACAGGTACCTGTACTGTTGTCATGACAACGTAGTGAGACAGGTACCTGTACTGTTATCATGACAACGTAGTAAGACAGGTACCTGTACTGTTATCATAACAACATAGTGAGACAGGTATCTGTACTGTTATCATAACAACGTAGTGAGACAGGTACCTGTACTGTTGTCATGACAACGTAGTGAGACAGGTACATGTACTGTTATCATGATAACATAATTAGACAGGTATCTGTACTGTTAACATGACAACGTAGTGAGACAGGTACCTGAACTGTTATCATGACAACAAAGTAAGACAGGTACCTGTACTGTTATCATGATAACATAGTGAGACAGGTATCTGTACTGTTAACATGACAACGTAGTGAGACAGGTACCTGTACTGTTATCATGATAACATAGTGAGACAATGTATCTCTAATGTTATCATGATAACATATTGAGACAGGTACCTGTACTGTTACCATGACAATGTAGTGAGACAGGTACCTGTACTGTTATCATGACAACGTAGTGAGACAGGTACCTGTACTGTTATCATGATAACATAGTGAGACAGGTATCTGTACTGTTATCATGACAACGTAGTGAGACAAGTACCTGTACTGTTATCATGACAACGTAGTGAGACAGGTACCTGTACTGTTGTCATGACAACGTAGTGAGACAGGTACCTGTACTGTTATCATGACAACGTAGTGAGACAAGTACCTGTACTGTTATCATGACAACGTAGTGAGACAGGTACCTGTACTGTTGTCATGACAACGTAGTGAGACAGGTACCTGTACTGTTATCATGATAACATAATTAGACAGGTACCTGTACTGTTAACAAGACAATGTAGTGAGACAAGTATCTGTACTGTTATCATGACAACGTAGTGAGACAGGTACCTGTACTGTTATCATGATAACATAATTAGACAGGTATCTGTACTGTTAACATGACAATGTAGTGAGACAGGTACCTGTACTGTTATCATGACAACAAAGTAAGACAGGTACCTGTACTGTTATCATGATAACATAGTGAGACAGGTATCTGTACTGTTAACATGACAACGTAGTGAGACAATGTATCTCTAATGTTATCATGATAACATATTGAGACAGGTACCTGTACTGTTACCATGACAATGTAGTGAGACAGGTACCTGTACTGTTATCATGACAACGTAGTGAGACAGGTACCTGTACTGTTATCATGATAACATAGTGAGACAGGTACCTGTACTGTTGTCATGACAATGTAGTGAGACAGGTACCTGTACTGTTATCATGATAACATAGTGAGACAGGTATCTGTACTGTTATCATGACAATGTAGTGAGACAAGTACCTGTACTGTTATCATGACAACGTAGTGAGACAGGTACCTGTACTGTTATCATGATAACATAATTAGACAGGTATCTGTACTGTTAACATGACAACGTAGTGAGACAGGTACCTGTACTGTTATCATGACAACAAAGTAAGACAGGTACCTGTACTGTTATCATGATAACATAGTGAGACAGGTATCTGTACTGTTATCATGACAACGTAGTGAGACAGGTACCTGTACTGTTGTCATGACAACGTAGTGAGACAGGTACCTGTACTGTTATCATGACAACGTAGTAAGACAGGTACCTGTACTGTTATCATAACAACATAGTGAGACAGGTATCTGTACTGTTATCATAACAACGTAGTGAGACAGGTACCTGTACTGTTGTCATGACAACGTAGTGAGACAGGTACCTGTACTGTTATCATGATAACATAATTAGACAGGTATCTGTACTGTTAACATGACAACGTAGTGAGACAGGTACCTGAACTGTTATCATGACAACAAAGTAAGACAGGTACCTGTACTGTTATCATGATAACATAGTGAGACAGGTATCTGTACTGTTAACATGACAACGTAGTGAGACAGGTACCTGTACTGTTATCATGATAACATAGTGAGACAATGTATCTCTAATGTTATCATGATAACATATTGAGACAGGTACCTGTACTGTTACCATGACAATGTAGTGAGACAGGTACCTGTACTGTTATCATGACAACGTAGTGAGACAGGTACCTGTACTGTTATCATGATAACATAGTGAGACAGGTATCTGTACTGTTATCATGACAACGTAGTGAGACAAGTACCTGTACTGTTATCATGACAACGTAGTGAGACAGGTACCTGTACTGTTGTCATGACAACGTAGTGAGACAGGTACCTGTACTGTTATCATGACAACGTAGTGAGACAAGTACCTGTACTGTTATCATGACAACGTAGTGAGACAGGTACCTGTACTGTTGTCATGACAACGTAGTGAGACAGGTACCTGTACTGTTATCATGATAACATAATTAGACAGGTACCTGTACTGTTAACAAGACAATGTAGTGAGACAAGTACCTGTACTGTTATCATGACAACGTAGTGAGACAGGTACCTGTACTGTTATCATGATAACATAATTAGACAGGTATCTGTACTGTTAACATGACAACGTAGTGAGACAGGTACCTGTACTGTTGTCATGATAACATAGTGAGACAGGTACCTGTACTGTTGTCATGACAACGTAGTGAGACAGGTATCTGTAATGTTATCATGACAACGTAGTGAGACACATACCTGTACTGTTGTCATGACAACGTAGTGAGACAGGTACCGGTACTGTTATCATGATAACATAGTGAGACAGGTATCTGTACTGTTATCATGACAACGTAGTGAGACAAGTACCTGTACTGTTATCATGACAACGTAGTGAGACAGGTACCTGTACTGTTGTCATGACAACGTAGTGAGACAGGTACCTGTACTGTTATCATGACAACGTAGTGAGACAAGTACCTGTACTGTTATCATGACAACGTAGTGAGACAGGTACCTGTACTGTTGTCATGACAACGTAGTGAGACAGGTACCTGTACTGTTATCATGATAACATAATTAGACAGGTACCTGTACTGTTAACAAGACAATGTAGTGAGACAAGTACCTGTACTGTTATCATGACAACGTAGTGAGACAGGTACCTGTACTGTTATCATGACAACAAAGTAAGACAGGTACCTGTACTGTTATCATGATAACATAGTGAGACAGGTATCTGTACTGTTATCATGACAACGTAGTGAGACAGATACCTGTACTGTTGTCATGACAATGTAGTGAGACAGGTACCTGTACTGTTATCATGGTAACATAGTGAGACAAATTATATGTACTGTTATCATGAAAACATAGTGAGACAGATACCTGTACTGTTGTCATGATAACATAGTGAGACATGTACCTGTACTGTTGTCAAGACAAAATAGTGAGACAGGTATCTGTAATGTTATCATGACAACGTAGTGAGACAGGTACCTGTACTGTTGTCATGACAACGTAGTGAGACAGGTACCTGTACTGTTATCATGAAAACATAGTGAGACAGATACCTGTACTGTTGTCATTATAACATAGTGAGACAGGTACCTGTACTGTTGTCATGACAACGTAGTGAGACAGGTATCTGTACTTTTAACATGACAACGTAGTGAGACAGGTATCTGTACTGTTATCATGACAACGTAGTGAGACAGGTACCTTTACTGTTGTCATGACAACGTAGTGAGACAGGTACCTGTACTGTTATCATGACAACGTAGTGAGACACATACCTGTACTGTTGTCATGACAACGTAGTGAGACAGGTACCGGTACTGTTATCATGATAACATAGTGAGACAGGTATCTGTACTGTTATCATGACAACGTAGTGAGACAAGTACCTGTACTGTTATCATGACAACGTAGTGAGACAGGTACCTGTACTGTTGTCATGATAACATAGTGAGACAGGTACCTGTACTGTTGTCATGACAACGTAGTGAGACAGGTATCTGTAATGTTATCATGACAACGTAGTGAGACACATACCTGTACTGTTGTCATGACAACGTAGTGAGACATGTACCGGTACTGTTATCATGATAACATAGTGAGACAGGTATCTGTACTGTTATCATGACAACGTAGTGAGACAAGTACCTGTACTGTTATCATGACAACGTAGTGAGACAGGTACCTGTACTGTTGTCATGACAAGGTAGTGAGAGAGGTACCTGTACTGTTATCATGATAACATAATTAGACAGGTACCTGTACTGTTAACATGACAATGTAGTGAGACAAGTACCTGTACTGTTATCATGACAACGTAGTGAGACAGGTACCTGTACTGTTATCATGATAACATAATTAGACAGGTATCTGTACTGTTAACATGACAACGTAGTGAGACAGGTACCTGTACTGTTATCATGATAACATAATTAGACAGGTACCTGTACTGTTAACATGACAATGTAGTGAGACAAGTACCTGTACTGTTATCATGACAACGTAGTGAGACAGGTACCTGTACTGTTATCATGATAACATAATTAGACAGGTATCTGTACTGTTAACATGACAACGTAGTGAGACAGGTACCTGTACTGTTATCATGACAACAAAGTAAGACAGGTACCTGTACTGTTGTCATGACAACGTAGTGAGACAGGTATCTGTAATGTTATCATGACAATGTAGTGAGACACATACCTGCACTGTTGTCATGACAACGTAGTGAGACAGGTACCGGTACTGTTATCATGATAACATAGTGAGACAGGTATCTGTACTGTTATCATGACAACGTAGTGAGACAAGTACCTGTACTGTTATCATGACAACGTAGTGAGACAGGTACCTGTACTGTTATCATGACAACGTAGTGAGACAGGTACCTGTACTGTTGTCATGACAACGTAGTGAGACAGGTACCTGTACTGTTATCATGATAACATAATTAGACAGGTATCTGTACTGTTAACATAACAACGTAGTGAGACAGGTACCTGTACTGTTATCATGACAACAAAGTAAGACAGGTACCTGTACTGTTATCATGATAACATAGTGAGACAGGTATCTGTACTGTTATCATGACAACGTAGTGAGACAGATACATGTACTGTTGTCATGACAACGTAGTGAGACAGGTACCTGTACTGTTATCATGATAACATAATTAGACAGGTATCTGTACTGTTATCATGACAACGTAGTGAGACAGGTACCTGTACTGTTGTCATGAAAACATAGTGAGACAGATATCTGTACTGTTGTCATGATAACATAGTGAGACATGTACCTGTACTGTTGTCAAGACAAAATAGTGAGACAGGTATCTGTAATGTTATCATGACAACGTAGTGAGACAGGTACCTGTACTGTTGTCATGACAACGTAGTGAGACAGGTACCTGTACTGTTATCATGACAACAAAGTAAGACAGGTACCTGTACTGTTGTCATGACAACGTAGTGAGACAGGTATCTGTAATGTTATCATGACAATGTAGTGAGACACATACCTGCACTGTTGTCATGACAACGTAGTGAGACAGGTACCGGTACTGTTATCATGATAACATAGTGAGACAGGTATCTGTACTGTTATCATGACAACGTAGTGAGACAAGTACCTGTACTGTTATCATGACAACGTAGTGAGACAGGTACCTGTACTGTTATCATGACAACGTAGTGAGACAGGTACCTGTACTGTTGTCATGACAACGTAGTGAGACAGGTACCTGTACTGTTATCATTATAACATAATTAGACAGGTATCTGTACTGTTAACATAACAACGTAGTGAGACAGGTACCTGTACTGTTATCATGACAACAAAGTAAGACAGGTACCTGTACTGTTATCATGATAACATAGTGAGACAGGTATCTGTACTGTTATCATGACAACGTAGTGAGACAGATACCTGTACTGTTGTCATGACAACGTAGTGAGACAGGTACCTGTACTGTTATCATGATAACATAATTAGACAGGTATCTGTACTGTTATCATGACAACGTAGTGAGACAGGTACCTGTACTGTTGTCATGAAAACATAGTGAGACAGATATCTGTACTGTTGTCATGATAACATAGTGAGACATGTACCTGTACTGTTGTCAAGACAAAATAGTGAGACAGGTATCTGTAATGTTATCATGACAACGTAGTGAGACAGGTACCTGTACTGTTGTCATGACAACGTAGTGAGACAGGTACCTGTACTGTTATCATGAAAACATAGTGAGACAGATACCTGTACTGTTGTCATTATAACATAGTGAGACAGGTACCTGTACTGTTGTCAAGACAAAGTAGTGAGACAGGTATCTGTAATGTTATCATGACAACGTAGTGAGACAGGTACCTGTACTGTTGTCATGACAACGTAGTGAGACAGGTACCTGTACTGTTATCATGATAACATAGTGAGACAAAGTATCTGTACTGTTATCATGAAAACATAGTGAGACAGATATCTGTACTTTTAACATGACAACGTAGAGAGACAGGTACCTGTACGGTTATCATGATAACATAGTGTGACAATGTATATGTAATGTTATCATGATAACATAGTGAGACAGGTACCTTTACTGTTACCATGACAAAGTAGTGAGACAGATACCTGTACTGTTATCATGACAACGTAGTGAGACATGTACCTGTACTGTTATCATGACAACGTAGTGAGACAGGTACCTGTACTGTTATCATGATAACATAGTGAGACAGGTATCTGTACTGTTATCATGACAATGTAGTGAGACAAGTACCTGTACTGTTATCATGACAACGTAGTGAGACAGATACCTGTACTGTTATCATGATAACATAATTAGACAGGTATCTGTACTGTTAACATGACAACGTAGTGAGACAGGTACCTGTACTGTTATCATGACAACAAAGTAAGACAGGTACCTGTACTGTTATCATGATAACATAGTGAGACAGGTATCTGTACTGTTATCATGACAACGTAGTGAGACAGGTACCTGTACTGTTGTCATGACAACGTAGTGAGACAGGTACCTGTACTGTTATCATGACAACATAGTAAGACAGGTACCTGTACTGTTATCATAACAACATAGTGAGACAGGTATCTGTACTGTTATCATAACAACGTAGTGAGACAGGTACCTGTACTGTTGTCATGACAATGTAGTGAGACAGGTACCTGTACTGTTGTCATGACAATGTAGTGAGACAGATATATGTACTGTTATCATGACAACATAGTGAGACAGCTTCCTGTACTGTTGTCATGACAACGTAGTGAGACAGGTATCTGTACTTTTAACATGACAATGTAGTGAGACAGGTACCTGTACTGTTATCATGATAACATAGTGAGACAATGTATCTCTAATGTTATCATGATAACGTATTGAGACAGGTACCTGTACTGTTACCATGACAATGTAGTGAGACAGGTACCTGTACTGTTATCATGACAACGTAGTGAGACAGGTACCTGTACTGTTGTCATGATAACATAGTGAGACAGGTACCTATACTGTTGTCATGACAACGTAGTGAGACAGGTATCTGTAATGTTATCATGACAACGTAGTGAGACACATACCTGTACTGTTGTCATGACAACGTAGTGAGACAGGTACCGGTACTGTTATCATGATAACATAGTGAGACAGGTATCTGTACTGTTATCATGACAACGTAGTGAGACAAGTACCTGTACTGTTATCATGACAACGTAGTGAGACAGGTACCTGTACTGTTGTCATGACAACGTAGTGAGACATGTACCTGTACTGTTATCATGATAACATAATTAGACATGTATCTGTACTGTTAACATGACAACGTAGTGAGACAGGTACCTGTACTGTTATCATGACAACAAAGTAAGACAGGTACCTGTACTGTTATCATGATAACATAGTGAGACAGGTATCTGTACTGTTATCATGACAACGTAGTGAGACAGATACCTGTACTGTTGTCATGACAACGTAGTGAGACAGGTACCTGTACTGTTATCATGATAACATAATTAGACAGGTATCTGTACTGTTAACATGACAACGTAGTTAGACATGTACCTGTACTTTTGTCATGACAATGTAGTGAGACAGGTATCTGTACTGTTATCATGACAACGTAGTGAGACAAGTACCTGTACTGTTATCATGACAACGTAGTGAGACAGGTACCTGTACTGTTGTCATGACAACGTAGTGAGACAGGTACCTGTACTGTTATCATGATAACATAATTAGACAGGTACCTGTACTGTTAACATGACAATGTAGTGAGACAAGTACCTGTACTGTTATCATGACAACGTAGTGAGACAGGTACCTGTACTGTTGTCATGACAACGTAGTGAGACAGGTATCTGTACTGTTAACATGACAACGTAGTGAGACAGGTACCTGTACTGTTATCATGACAACAAAGTAAGACAGGTACCTGTACTGTTGTCATGACAACGTAGTGAGACAGGTATCTGTAATGTTATCATGACAACGTAGTGAGACACATACCTGCACTGTTGTCATGACAACGTAGTGAGACAGGTACCGGTACTGTTATCATGATAACATAGTGAGACAGGTATCTGTACTGTTATCATGACAACGTAGTGAGACAAGTACCTGTACTGTTATCATGACAACGTAGTGAGACAGGTACCTGTACTGTTATCATGACAACGTAGTGAGACAGGTACCTGTACTGTTGTCATGACAACGTAGTGAGACAGGTACCTGTACTGTTATCATGATAACATAATTAGACAGGTATCTGTACTGTTAACATGAGAACGTAGTGAGACAGGTACCTGTACTGTTATCATGACAACAAAGTAAGACAGGTACCTGTACTGATATCATGATAACATAGTGAGACAGGTATCTGTACTGTTATCATGACAACGTAGTGAGACAGATACCTGTACTGTTGTCATGACAATGTAGTGAGACAGGTACCTGTACTGTTATCATGATAACATAATTAGACAGGTATCTGTACTGTTATCATGACAACGTAGTGAGACAGGTACCTGTACTGTTGTCATGAAAACATAGTGAGACAGATACCTGTACTGTTGTCATGATAACATAGTGAGACATGTACCTGTACTGTTGTCAAGACAAAATAGTGAGACAGGTATCTGTAATGTTATCATGACAACGTAGTGAGACAGGTACCTGTACTGTTGTCATGACAACGTAGTGAGACAGGTACCTGTACTGTTATCATGAAAACATAGTGAGACAGATACCTGTACTGTTGTCATTATAACATAGTGAGACAGGTACCTGTACTGTTGTCAAGACAAAGTAGTGAGACAGGTACCTGTACTGTTGTCATGACAACATAGTGAGACAGGTACCTGTACTATTATCATGACAACGTAGTAAGACAGGTACCTGTACTGTTATCATAACAACATAGTGAGACAGGTATCTGTACTGTTATCATAACAACGTAGTGAGACAGGTACCTGTACTGTTGTCATGACAACGTAGTGAGACAGATATATGTACTGTTATCATGATAACATAGTGAGACAGCTTCCTGTACTGTTGTCATGACAATGTAGTGAGACAGGTATCTGTACTTTTAACATGACAACGTAGTGAGACAGGTACCTGTACTGTTATCATGATAACATAGTGAGACAATGTGTCTGTAATGTTATCATGATAACATAGTGAGACAGGTACCTGTACTGTTACCATGACAATGTAGTGAGACAGGTACCTGTAATGTTATCATGATAACATAGTGAGACAATGTATCTGTACTGTTATCATTATAACATAGTGAGTCAGGGACCTGTACTGTTATACATTTTACATTTTACATTTTAGTCATTTAGCAGACGCTCTTATCCAGAGCGACTTACAGGAGCAATTAGGGTTAAGTGCCTTGCTCAAGGGCACATTAACGTCATTTAGCAGACGCTCTTAGCCAGAGCGACTCACAAATTGGTGCGTTCACCCTATAGCCAGTGGGATAACCACTTTACAATTGGGGGGGGGGGGGGGGGGGGTAGAAGGATTCCTTTATCCTATCCCAGGTATTCCTTAAAGAGGTGGGGTTTCAAATGTCTCCGGAAGGTGGTGAGTGACTCCGCTGTCCTGGCGTCGTGAGGGAGCTTGTTCCACCATTGGGGTGCCAGAGCAGCGAACAGTTTTGACTGGGCTGAGCGGGAACTATGCTTCCGCAGAGGAAGGGGAGCCAGCAGGCCAGAGGTGGATGAGCGCAATGCCCTCGTTTGGGTGTAGGGACTGATCAGAGCCTGAAGGTACAGAGGTGCCGTTCCCCTCACTGCTCCATAGGCAAGCACCATGGTCTTGTAGCGGATGCGAGCTTCAACTGGAAGCCAGTGAAGTGTGCGGAGGAGGGGGGTGACGTGAGAGAACTTGGGAAGGTTGAACACCAGACGGGCTGCGGCATTCTGGATGAGTTGTAGGGGTTTAATGGCACAGGCAGGGAGGCCAGCCAACAGCGAGTTGCAGTAGTCCAGACGGGAGATGACAAGTGCCTGGATTAGGACCTGTGCCGCTTCCTGTGTAAGGCAGGGTCGTACTCTCCGAATGTTGTAGAGCATGAACCTGCAGGAGCAGGTCACCGCCTTGATGTTGGCGGAGAACGACAGGGTGTTGTCCAGGGTCACGCCTAGGCTCTTCGCACTCTGGGAGGAGGACACAGCGGAGTTGTCAACCGTGATGGCGAGATCATGGAACGGGCAGTCCTTCCCCGGGAGGAAGAGCAGCTCCGTCTTGCCAGGGTTCAGCTTGAGGTGGTGATCCGTCATCCATACTGATATGTCTGCCAGACATGCAGAGATGCGATTCGCCACCTGGTTATCAGAAGGGGGAAAGGAGAAGATTAGTTGTGTATCGTCAGCGTAGCAATGATAGGAGAGACCATGTGAGGATATGACAGAGCCAAGTGACTTGGTGTATAGGGAGAAAAGGAGAGGGCCTAGAACTGAGCCTTGGGGGACACCAGTGGTGAGAGCACGTGGTGCGGAGACAGCTTCTCGCCACGCCACTTGGTAGGAGCGACCGGTCAGGTAGGACGCAATCCAGGAGTGAGCCGCGCCGGAGATGCCCAGCTCGGAGAGGGTGGAGAGGAGGATCTGATGGTTCACAGTATCAAAGGCAGCAGACAGGTCTAGAAGGACAAGAGCAGAGGAGAGAGAGTTAGCTTTAGCAGTGCGGAGAGTCTCCGTGACACAGAGAAGAGCAGTCTCAGTTGAATGACCAGTCCTGAAACCTGATTGGTTTGGATCAAGAAGGTCATTCTGAGAGAGATAGCAAGAGAGTTGGCTAAAGACGGCACGCTCAATAGTTTTGGAAAGAAAAGAAAGAAGGGATACTGGTCTGTAGTTGTTGACATCAGTGGGGTCGAGTGTTGGTTTTTTGAGAAGGGGAGCAACTCTCGCTCTCTTGAAGACGGAAGGGACATGGCCAGCGGTCAAGGATGAGTTGATCAGCGAGGTGAGGTAGGGGAGAAGGTCACCGGAGATGGTCTGGAGAAGGGAGGAGGGGATGGGGTCGAGCGGGCAGGTTGTTGGGCGGCCTGCAGTCACAAGTCGCAGGATTTTATCTGGAGAGAGAGGGGAGAAAGAAGTCAAAGCATAGGGTAGGGCAGTGTGAGCAGGACCAGCAGTGTCATTAGACTTAACAAACGAGGATCGGATGACGTCAACCTTCTTTTCAAAGTGGTTGACGAAGTCATCCACAGAGAGAGAGGAGGGGGGGGGGGGGGGGGGGGGAGGATTCAGGAGGGAGGAAAATGTGGCAAAGAGCTTCCTAGGGTTAGAGGCAGATGCTTGGAATTTAGAGTGGTAGAAGGTGGCCTTAGCAGCAGAAACAGATGAAGAAAATGTAGAGAGGAGGGAGTGAAAAGATGCCAGGTCGGCAGGGAGTTTAGTTTTCTTCCATTTCCGCTCCGCTGCCCGGAGCTCTGTTCTGTGAGCTCGCAGTGAGTCATCAAGCCACGGAGCTGGAGGGGAGGACCGAGCCGGCCGGGAGGATAGGGGACACAGAGAGTCAAAGGATGCAGAAAGGGAGGAGAGGAGGGTTGAGGAGGCAGAATCAGGAGATTGGAGGGAGAAGGATTGAGCAGAGGGAAGAGATGATAGGATGGAAGAGGAGAGAGTAGTGGGAGAGAGAGAGCGAAGGTTGCGGCGGCGCATTACCATCTGTGTAGGGGCAGAGTGAGTAGTGTGGGAGGAGAGCGAGAGAGAAAAGGAAACAAAGTAGTGGTCGGAGACATGGAGGGGAGTTGCAGTGAGATTAGTAGAGGAGCAGCATCTAGTGAAGATGAGGTCAAGCGTATTGCCTGCCTTGTGAGTAGGGGGGGACGGTGAGAGGGTGAGGTCAAAAGAGGAGAGGAGTGGAAAGAAGGAGGCAGAGAGAAATGAGTCAAATGTGGACATAGGGAGGTTGAAATCCCCCAAAACTGTGAGGGGTGAGCCATCCTCAGGAAAGGAACTTATCAAGGCGTCAAGCTCATTGATGAACTCTCCAAGGGAACCTGGAGGGCGATAGATGACAAGGATATTAAGCTTAAATGGGCTAGTGACTGTGACAGCATGGAATTCAAATGAGGAGATAGACAGATGGGTTAGGGGAAAAATTGAGAATGTCCACTTGGGAGAGATGAGGATTCCTGTACCACCACCCCTCTGACCAGATGCTCTCGGGGTATGCGAGAACACATGGTCAGACGAGGAGAGAGCAGTAGGAGTAGCAGTGTTTTCAGTGGTGATCCATGTTTCCGTCAGCGCCAGGAAGTCGAGGGACTGGAGGTTGGCATAGGCTGGGATGAAGTCAGCTTTGTTGGCAGCAGAACGGCAGTTCCAGAGGCTGCCTGCGACCTGGAACTCCAGGTGAGGGGTGCGTGCAGGGACCACCAGGTTAGAGAGGCAGCAGCCGCGCGGTGTGTTGCGTTTGTGTAGCCTGTGCAGAGAGGAGAGAACAGGGATAGGCAGAGGCATAGTTGACAGGCTGTAGCAAATGGCTACAAAAATGCAGAGGAGATCGGAATGAAATGAGCTAAGCATCTGGGAGAGGAGAGAGCAGGGCCTCCCTCACCAAAAACTTCTACCTCAGAAACTAAAATTGTTTCACTGAACCACCCGAACAAAAACTCTCCCAACTTCCACCTTTAGAAATCAGAATTGTTGTGAACCACAGCGGTTCAATGTTTAAAGGAATAGACTCAACCCACTTTATTCAGCTAGCTAACTATGACACCATAGCTAACTAGCATGCTAGCATCCAATAACACACAGTTTAACACACAGTTTAGCACCAACACTTGGTCACAACAAACCACCAATAGTGTGTTAACTAGCTAACTAGCATGCTAGCATCCAGTAACACACAGTTTAGCACAAACACTTGGTCACAACAAACCACCAATAGTGTGATAACACACTAAACAGATCATTCGTGTCTGTGTCAAGTTCCTTTCATGACGCAGCAATGATTAAACGTTGGCTAGCTAGGACAAGTATATTGTATTTAACTACTACAGTACAGTTAGCTGGACGTGTTGGGTAGCTAGCAATGGCCACTGTGTTGACTTTGTTTGAAGAACGGCTAGCTAGCTAGCTTCGTGCTACACCCGGCACACAATGGCTACTGTGTTGACTCTGACTGTTCGAAAAAACGGCTAGTTAGCTCGCTTCGTGCTACAGCCGGCACGGCCGAAGACACTGCCAAGACACACCAATAGTATGATAACACACTAAACAGATCATTCGTGTCTGTGTCAAGTTCCTTTCATGACGCAGCAATGATTCAACGTTGGCTAGCTAGGACAAGTATATTGTATTTAGCTACTACAGTACAGTTAGCTGGTCGTGTTGGGTAGCTAGCAATGGCCACTGTGTTGACTTTGTTTGAAGAACGGCTAGCTAGCTAGCTTCGTGCTACACCCGGCACACAATGGCTACTGTGTTGACTCTGACTCTGTTCGAAAAACGGCTAGTTAGCTCGCTTCGTGCTACAGCCGGCACGGCCGAAGACACTGCCAACCTGCAGTAACTACCCACAACAACCCACGATACCTAGCTATGACGCCGTAGCTAACTAGCA
Organism: Coregonus lavaretus; assembly: GCF_964263955.1. Classification (NCBI taxonomy): domain Eukaryota; kingdom Metazoa; phylum Chordata; class Actinopteri; order Salmoniformes; family Salmonidae; genus Coregonus; species Coregonus lavaretus. Next base: position 79,818,617 of record NC_139990.1, read on the forward strand.
AGCTAGCATCCATTAACACACAATTTAGCACCAATACTTGGTTACAACAAACTGCCAAGAGTGTGTTAGCACACTAAACAGATAATTCATGTCCGTGTCTAGTTCCTTTCATAACGCATAACGCAGCAAAAATTAAACGTTGGGTAGCAGCACATTAACATTGGAAACAGCTCTCCACCGTTGCTAATCGTTACCAGTAGCTACCCGCTAGCTAGCTAGCCTCGTGCTTCGATACTAACCTACAATTACCTACGGAAACCTACAATAACAACAATACTAACCTATAATAAATACAATACCTAACTACAACTAACTACCTACCTACGATCTAATACATGGTTAAGCTTTACTCAACACCATATGAGAAGCTTACCTCCTGCTTACCTCCAGCTAGAGAAACACAGTACAGTAACACGAAGCCTAAACTTCCTGATAACATCATGATAACATAGTGAGACAGGTATCTGTACTGTTATCATGACAACGTAGTGAGACAAGTACCTGTACTGTTGTCATGACAACGTAGTGAGACAGGTATCTGTAATGTTATCATGACAACGTAGTGAGACACATACCTGCACTGTTGTCATGATAACATAGTGAGACAGGTATATGTACTGTTATCATGACAACGTAGTGAGACAATGTGTCTGTAATGTTATCATGATAACATAGTGAGACAGGTACCTGTACTGTTACCATGACAATGTAGTGAGACAGGTACCTGTACTGTTATCATGACAACGTAGTGAGACAGGTACCTGTACTGTTATCATGATAACATAGTGAGACAGGTACCTGTACTGTTGTCATGACAACGTAGTGAGACAGGTATCTGTACTGTTATCATGATAACATAGTGAGACAGGTATCTGTACTGTTACCATGACAATGTAGTGAGACAGGTACCTGTAATGTTATCATGATAACATAGTGAGACAATGTATCTGTACTGTTATCATTATAACATAGTGAGTCAGGGACCTGTACTGTTATCATGATAACATAGTGAGACAGGTATCTGTACTGTTATCATGACAACGTAGTGAGACAAGTACCTGTACTGTTGTCATGACAACATAGTGAGACAGGTATCTGTAATGTTATCATGACAACGTAGTGAGACACATACCTGCACTGTTGTCATGATAACATAGTGAGACAGGTATATGTACTGTTATCATGGCAACGTAGTGAGACAGGTACCTGTACTGTTGTCATGACAACGTAGTGAGACAGGTATCTGTACTTTTAACATGACAACGTAGTGAGAAAGGTACCTGTACGGTTATCATGATAACATAGTGAGACAATGTATATGTAATGTTATCATGATAACATAGTGAGACAGGTACCTGTACTGTTACCATGACAATGTAGTGAGACAGGTACCTGTACTGTTATCATGACAATGTAGTGAGACAGGTACCTGTACTGTTATCATGACAACGTAGTGAGACAGGTACCTGTACTGTTATCATGACAACGTAGTGAGACAGGTACCTGTACTATTATCATGATAACATAGTGAGACAGGTATCTGTACTGTTATCATGACAACGTAGTGAGACAAGTACCTGTACTGTTATCATGACAACGTAGTGAGACAGGTACCTGTACTGTTATCATGATAACATAATTAGACAGGTATTTGTACTGTTAACATGACAACGTAGTGAGACAGGTACCTGTACTGTTATCATGACAACAAAGTAAGACAGGTACCTGTACTGTTATCATGATAACATAGTGAGACAGGTATCTGTACTGTTATCATGACAACGTAGTGAGACAGGTACCTGTACTGTTGTCATGACAACGTAGGGAGACAGGTACCTGTACTGTTATCATGATAACATAATTAGACAGGTATCTGTACTGTTAACATGACAACGTAGTGAGACAGGTACCTATACTGTTATCATGACAACGTAGTAAGACAGGTACCTGTACTGTTATCATGACAACGTAGTAAGACAGGTACCTGTACTGTTATCATGATAACATAGTGAGACATGTACCTGTACTGTCATCATGATAACATAGTGAGGCAGGTATCTGTACTGTTATCATGACAACGTAGTGAGACATGTACCTGTACTGTTGTCATGACAATGTAGTGAGACAGGTATCTGTACTGTTATCATGACAACATAGTGAGACAGGCATCTGTACTGTTATCATAACAACTTAGTGAGACAGGTACCTGTACTTTTGTCATGACAACGTAGTGAGACAGGTACCTGTACTGTTGTCATGACAACGTAGTGAGACAGATATCTGTACTGTTATCATGATAACATATTGAGACAGCTACCTGTACTGTTGTCATGACAACGTAGTGAGACAGGTATCAGTACTTTTAACATGATAACATAGTGAGACAATGTATCTGTAATGTTATCATGATAACATAGTGAGACAGGTACCTGTACTGTTACCATGACAATGTAGTGAGACAGGTACCTGTACTGTTATCATGACAACGTAGTGAGACAGGTACCTGTACTGTTATCATGACAACGTAGTGAGACAGGTACCTGTACTATTATCATGACAACATAGTGAGACAGGTATCTGTACTGTTATCATGACAACGTAGAGAGACAGGTATCTGTACTGTTATCATAACAACTTAGTGAGACAGGTATCTGTACTGTTATCATGACAACGTAGTGAGACAGGTACCTGTACTGTTGTCATGACAATGTAGGGAGACAGGTACCTGTACTGTTATCATGATAACATAATTAGACAGGTATCTGTACTGTTAACATGACAACGTAGTAAGACAGGAACCTGTACTGTTATCATGACAACGTAGTAAGACAGGTACCTGTACTGTTATCATGATAACATAGTGAGACAGGTACCTGTACTGTCATCATGATAACATAGTGAGACAAGTATCTGTACTGTTATCATGACAACGTAGTGAGACATGTACCTGTACTGTTGTCATGACAATGTAGTGAGACAGGTATCTGTACTGTTATCATGACAACATAGTGAGACAGGTATCTGTACTGTTATCATAACAACTTAGTGAGACAGGTACCTGTACTGTTGTCATGACAACGTAGTGAGACAGGTACCTGTACTGTTGTCATGACAACGTAGTGAGACAGGTATCTGTACTTTTAACATGATAATATAGTGAGACAATATATCTGTAATGTTATCATGATAACATAGTGAGACAGGTACCTGTACTGTTACCATGACAATGTAGTGAGACAGGTACCTGTACTGTTATCATGACAATGTAGTGAGACAGGTACCTGCACTGTTATCATGACAACGTAGTGAGACAGGTACCTGTACTGTTGTCATGATAACATAGTGAGACAGGTACCTGTACTGTTGTCATGACAACGTAGTGAGACAGGTATCTGTAATGTTATCATGACAACGTAGTGAGACACATACCTGTACTGTTGTCATGACAACGTAGTGAGACAGGTACCGGTACTGTTATCATGATAACATAGTGAGACAGGTATCTGTACTGTTATCATGACAACGTAGTGAGACAAGTACCTGTACTGTTATCATGACAACGTAGTGAGACAGGTACCTGTACTGTTGTCATGACAACGTAGTGAGACAGGTACCTGTACTGTTATCATGACAACGTAGTGAGACAAGTACCTGTACTGTTATCATGACAACGTAGTGAGACAGGTACCTGTACTGTTGTCATGACAACGTAGTGAGACAGGTACCTGTACTGTTATCATGATAACATAATTAGACAGGTACCTGTACTGTTAACAAGACAATGTAGTGAGACAAGTACCTGTACTGTTATCATGACAACGTAGTGAGACAGGTACCTGTACTGTTATCATGATAACATAATTAGACAGGTATCTGTACAGTTAACATGACAACGTAGTGAGACAGGTACCTGTACTGTTATCATGACAACAAAGTAAGACAGGTACCTGTACTGTTATCATGATAACATAGTGAGACAGGTATCTGTACTGTTATCATGACAACGTAGTGAGACAGATACCTGTACTGTTGTCATGACAATGTAGTGAGACAGGTACCTGTACTGTTATCATGGTAACATAGTGAGACAAATTATATGTACTGTTATCATGAAAACATAGTGAGACAGATACCTGTACTGTTGTCATGATAACATAGTGAGACATGTACCTGTACTGTTGTCAAGACAAAATAGTGAGACAGGTATCTGTAATGTTATCATGACAACGTAGTGAGACAGGTACCTGTACTGTTGTCATGACAACGTAGTGAGACAGGTACCTGTACTGTTATCATGAAAACATAGTGAGACAGATACCTGTACTGTTGTCATTATAACATAGTGAGACAGGTACCTGTACTGTTGTCATGACAACGTAGTGAGACAGGTATCTGTACTTTTAACATGACAACGTAGTGAGACAGGTATCTGTACTGTTATCATGACAACGTAGTGAGACAGGTACCTTTACTGTTGTCATGACAACGTAGTGAGACAGGTACCTGTACTGTTATCATGACAACGTAGTGAGACACATACCTGTACTGTTGTCATGACAACGTAGTGAGACAGGTACCGGTACTGTTATCATGATAACATAGTGAGACAGGTATCTGTACTGTTATCATGACAACGTAGTGAGACAAGTACCTGTACTGTTATCATGACAACGTAGTGAGACAGGTACCTGTACTGTTGTCATGATAACATAGTGAGACAGGTACCTGTACTGTTGTCATGACAACGTAGTGAGACAGGTATCTGTAATGTTATCATGACAACGTAGTGAGACACATACCTGTACTGTTGTCATGACAACGTAGTGAGACAGGTACCGGTACTGTTATCATGATAACATAGTGAGACAGGTATCTGTACTGTTATCATGACAACGTAGTGAGACAAGTACCTGTACTGTTATCATGACAACGTAGTGAGACAGGTACCTGTACTGTTGTCATGACAACGTAGTGAGAGAGGTACCTGTACTGTTATCATGATAACATAATTAGACAGGTACCTGTACTGTTAACATGACAATGTAGTGAGACAAGTACCTGTACTGTTATCATGACAACGTAGTGAGACAGGTACCTGTACTGTTATCATGATAACATAATTAGACAGGTATCTGTACTGTTAACATGACAACGTAGTGAGACAGGTACCTGTACTGTTATCATGACAACAAAGTAAGACAGGTACCTGTACTGTTGTCATGACAACGTAGTGAGACAGGTATCTGTAATGTTATCATGACAATGTAGTGAGACACATACCTGCACTGTTGTCATGACAACGTAGTGAGACAGGTACCGGTACTGTTATCATGATAACATAGTGAGACAGGTATCTGTACTGTTATCATGACAACGTAGTGAGACAAGTACCTGTACTGTTATCATGACAACGTAGTGAGACAGGTACCTGTACTGTTATCATGACAACGTAGTGAGACAGGTACCTGTACTGTTGTCATGACAACGTAGTGAGACAGGTACCTGTACTGTTATCATGATAACATAATTAGACAGGTATCTGTACTGTTAACATAACAACGTAGTGAGACAGGTACCTGTACTGTTATCATGACAACAAAGTAAGACAGGTACCTGTACTGTTATCATGATAACATAGTGAGACAGGTATCTGTACTGTTATCATGACAACGTAGTGAGACAGATACCTGTACTGTTGTCATGACAACGTAGTGAGACAGGTACCTGTACTGTTATCATGATAACATAATTAGACAGGTATCTGTACTGTTATCATGACAACGTAGTGAGACAGGTACCTGTACTGTTGTCATGAAAACATAGTGAGACAGATATCTGTACTGTTGTCATGATAACATAGTGAGACATGTACCTGTACTGTTGTCAAGACAAAATAGTGAGACAGGTATCTGTAATGTTATCATGACAACGTAGTGAGACAGGTACCTGTACTGTTGTCATGACAACGTAGTGAGACAGGTACCTGTACTGTTATCATGACAACAAAGTAAGACAGGTACCTGTACTGTTGTCATGACAACGTAGTGAGACAGGTATCTGTAATGTTATCATGACAATGTAGTGAGACACATACCTGCACTGTTGTCATGACAATGTAGTGAGACAGGTACCGGTACTGTTATCATGATAACATAGTGAGACAGGTATCTGTACTGTTATCATGACAACGTAGTGAGACAAGTACCTGTACTGTTATCATGACAACGTAGTGAGACAGGTACCTGTACTGTTATCATGACAACGTAGTGAGACAGGTACCTGTACTGTTGTCATGACAACGTAGTGAGACAGGTACCTGTACTGTTATCATTATAACATAATTAGACAGGTATCTGTACTGTTAACATAACAACGTAGTGAGACAGGTACCTGTACTGTTATCATGACAACAAAGTAAGACAGGTACCTGTACTGTTATCATGATAACATAGTGAGACAGGTATCTGTACTGTTATCATGACAACGTAGTGAGACAGATACCTGTACTGTTGTCATGACAACGTAGTGAGACAGGTACCTGTACTGTTATCATGATAACATAATTAGACAGGTATCTGTACTGTTATCATGACAACGTAGTGAGACAGGTACCTGTACTGTTGTCATGAAAACATAGTGAGACAGATATCTGTACTGTTGTCATGATAACATAGTGAGACATGTACCTGTACTGTTGTCAAGACAAAATAGTGAGACAGGTATCTGTAATGTTATCATGACAACGTAGTGAGACAGGTACCTGTACTGTTGTCATGACAACGTAGTGAGACAGGTACCTGTACTGTTATCATGAAAACATAGTGAGACAGATACCTGTACTGTTGTCATTATAACATAGTGAGACAGGTACCTGTACTGTTGTCAAGACAAAGTAGTGAGACAGGTATCTGTAATGTTATCATGACAACGTAGTGAGACAGGTACCTGTACTGTTGTCATGACAACGTAGTGAGACAGGTACCTGTACTGTTATCATGATAACATAGTGAGACAAAGTATCTGTACTGTTATCATGAAAACATAGTGAGACAGATATCTGTACTTTTAACATGACAACGTAGAGAGACAGGTACCTGTACGGTTATCATGATAACATAGTGTGACAATGTATATGTAATGTTATCATGATAACATAGTGAGACAGGTACCTTTACTGTTACCATGACAAAGTAGTGAGACAGATACCTGTACTGTTATCATGACAACGTAGTGAGACATGTACCTGTACTGTTATCATGACAACGTAGTGAGACAGGTACCTGTACTGTTATCATGATAACATAGTGAGACAGGTATCTGTACTGTTATCATGACAATGTAGTGAGACAAGTACCTGTACTGTTATCATGACAACGTAGTGAGACAGATACCTGTACTGTTATCATGATAACATAATTAGACAGGTATCTGTACTGCTAACATGACAACGTAGTGAGACAGGTACCTGTACTGTTATCATGACAACAAAGTAAGAAAGGTACCTGTACTGTTATCATGATAACATAGTGAGACAGGTATCTGTACTGTTATCATGACAACGTAGTGAGACAGGTACCTGTACTGTTGTCATGACAACGTAGTGAGACAGGTACCTGTACTGTTATCATGACAACATAGTAAGACAGGTACCTGTACTGTTATCATAACAACATAGTGAGACAGGTATCTGTACTGTTATCATAACAACGTAGTGAGACAGGTACCTGTACTGTTGTCATGACAATGTAGTGAGACATTTACCTGTACTGTTGTCATGACAATGTAGTGAGACAGATATATGTACTGTTATCATGACAACATAGTGAGACAGCTTCCTGTACTGTTGTCATGACAACGTAGTGAGACAGGTATCTGTACTTTTAACATGACAATGTAGTGAGACAGGTACCTGTACTGTTATCATGATAACATAGTGAGACAATGTATCTCTAATGTTATCATGATAACATATTGAGACAGGTACCTGTACTGTTACCATGACAATGTAGTGAGACAGGTACCTGTACTGTTATCATGACAACGTAGTGAGACAGGTACCTGTACTGTTGTCATGATAACATAGTGAGACAGGTACCTATACTGTTGTCATGACAACGTAGTGAGACAGGTATCTGTAATGTTATCATGACAATGTAGTGAGACACATACCTGCACTGTTGTCATGACAACGTAGTGAGACAGGTACCGGTACTGTTATCATGATAACATAGTGAGACAGGTATCTGTACTGTTATCATGACAACGTAGTGAGACAAGTACCTGTACTGTTATCATGACAACGTAGTGAGACAGGTACCTGTACTGTTATCATGACAACGTAGTGAGACAGGTACCTGTACTGTTGTCATGACAACGTAGTGAGACAGGTACCTGTACTGTTATCATGATAACATAATTAGACAGGTATCTGTACTGTTAACATAACAACGTAGTGAGACAGGTACCTGTACTGTTATCATGACAACAAAGTAAGACAGGTACCTGTACTGTTATCATGATAACATAGTGAGACAGGTATCTGTACTGTTATCATGACAACGTAGTGAGACAGATACCTGTACTGTTGTCATGACAACGTAGTGAGACAGGTACCTGTACTGTTATCATGATAACATAATTAGACAGGTATCTGTACTGTTATCATGACAACGTAGTGAGACAGGTACCTGTACTGTTGTCATGAAAACATAGTGAGACAGATATCTGTACTGTTGTCATGATAACATAGTGAGACATGTACCTGTACTGTTGTCAAGACAAAATAGTGAGACAGGTATCTGTAATGTTATCATGACAACGTAGTGAGACAGGTACCTGTACTGTTGTCATGACAACGTAGTGAGACAGGTACCTGTACTGTTATCATGACAACAAAGTAAGACAGGTACCTGTACTGTTGTCATGACAACGTAGTGAGACAGGTATCTGTAATGTTATCATGACAATGTAGTGAGACACATACCTGCACTGTTGTCATGACAACGTAGTGAGACAGGTACCGGTACTGTTATCATGATAACATAGTGAGACAGGTATCTGTACTGTTATCATGACAACGTAGTGAGACAAGTACCTGTACTGTTATCATGACAACGTAGTGAGACAGGTACCTGTACTGTTATAATGACAACGTAGTGAGACAGGTACCTGTACTGTTGTCATGACAACGTAGTGAGACAGGTACCTGTACTGTTATCATTATAACATAATTAGACAGGTATCTGTACTGTTAACATAACAACGTAGTGAGACAGGTACCTGTACTGTTATCATGACAACAAAGTAAGACAGGTACCTGTACTGTTATCATGATAACATAGTGAGACAGGTATCTGTACTGTTATCATGACAACGTAGTGAGACAGATACCTGTACTGTTGTCATGACAACGTAGTGAGACAGGTACCTGTACTGTTATCATGATAACATAATTAGACAGGTATCTGTACTGTTATCATGACAACGTAGTGAGACAGGTACCTGTACTGTTGTCATGAAAACATAGTGAGACAGATATCTGTACTGTTGTCATGATAACATAGTGAGACATGTACCTGTACTGTTGTCAAGACAAAATAGTGAGACAGGTATCTGTAATGTTATCATGACAACGTAGTGAGACAGGTACCTGTACTGTTGTCATGACAACGTAGTGAGACAGGTACCTGTACTGTTATCATGAAAACATAGTGAGACAGATACCTGTACTGTTGTCATTATAACATAGTGAGACAGGTACCTGTACTGTTGTCAAGACAAAGTAGTGAGACAGGTATCTGTAATGTTATCATGACAACGTAGTGAGACAGGTACCTGTACTGTTGTCATGACAACGTAGTGAGACAGGTACCTGTACTGTTATCATGATAACATAGTGAGACAAAGTATCTGTACTGTTATCATGAAAACATAGTGAGACAGATATCTGTACTTTTAACATGACAACGTAGAGAGACAGGTACCTGTACGGTTATCATGATAACATAGTGTGACAATGTATATGTAATGTTATCATGATAACATAGTGAGACAGGTACCTTTACTGTTACCATGACAAAGTAGTGAGACAGATACCTGTACTGTTATCATGACAACGTAGTGAGACATGTACCTGTACTGTTATCATGACAACGTAGTGAGACAGGTACCTGTACTGTTATCATGATAACATAGTGAGACAGGTATCTGTACTGTTATCATGACAATGTAGTGAGACAAGTACCTGTACTGTTATCATGACAACGTAGTGAGACAGATACCTGTACTGTTATCATGATAACATAATTAGACAGGTATCTGTACTGCTAACATGACAACGTAGTGAGACAGGTACCTGTACTGTTATCATGACAACAAAGTAAGAAAGGTAACTGTACTGTTATCATGATAACATAGTGAGACAGGTATCTGTACTGTTATCATGACAACGTAGTGAGACAGGTACCTGTACTGTTGTCATGACAACGTAGTGAGACAGGTACCTGTACTGTTATCATGACAACATAGTAAGACAGGTACCTGTACTGTTATCATAACAACATAGTGAGACAGGTATCTGTACTGTTATCATAACAACGTAGTGAGACAGGTACCTGTACTGTTGTCATGACAATGTAGTGAGACAGGTACCTGTACTGTTGTCATGACAATGTAGTGAGACAGATATATGTACTGTTATCATGACAACATAGTGAGACAGCTTCCTGTACTGTTGTCTTGACAACGTAGTGAGACAGGTATCTGTACTTTTAACATGACAATGTAGTGAGACAGGTACCTGTACTGTTATCATGATAACATAGTGAGACAATGTATCTCTAATGTTATCATGATAACATATTGAGACAGGTACCTGTACTGTTACCATGACAATGTAGTGAGACAGGTACCTGTACTGTTATCATGACAACGTAGTGAGACAGGTACCTGTACTGTTGTCATGATAACATAGTGAGACAGGTACCTATACTGTTGTCATGACAACGTAGTGAGACAGGTATCTGTAATGTTATCATGACAACGTAGTGAGACACATACCTGTACTGTTGTCATGACAACGTAGTGAGACAGGTACCGGTACTGTTATCATGATAACATAGTGAGACAGGTATCTGTACTGTTATCATGACAACGTAGTGAGACAAGTACCTGTACTGTTATCATGACAACGTAGTGAGACAGGTACCTGTACTGTTGTCATGACAACGTAGTGAGACAGGTACCTGTACTGTTATCATGATAACATAATTAGACAGGTACCTGTACTGTTAACATGACAATGTAGTGAGACAAGTACCTGTACTGTTATCATGACAACGTAGTGAGACAGGTACCTGTATTGTTATCATGATAACATAATTAGACAGGTATCTGTACTGTTAACATGACAACGTAGTGAGACAGGTACCTGTACTGTTATCATGACAACAAAGTAAGACAGGTACCTGTACTGTTGTCATGACAACGTAGTGAGACAGGTATCTGTAATGTTATCATGACAACGTAGTGAAACACATACCTGCACTGTTGTCATGACAACGTAGTGAGACAGGTACCGGTACTGTTATCATGATAACATAGTGAGACAGGTATCTGTACTGTTATCATGACAACGTAGTGAGACAAGTACCTGTACTGTTATCATGACAACGTAGTGAGACAGGTACCTGTACTGTTGTCATGACAACGTAGTGAGACAGGTACCTGTACTGTTATCATGATAACATAATTAGACATGTATCTGTACTGTTAACATGTCAACGTAGTGAGACAGGTACCTGTACTGTTATCATGACAACAAAGTAAGACAGGTACCTGTACTGTTATCATGATAACATAGTGAGACAGGTATCTGTACTGTTATCATGACAACGTAGTGAGACAGATACCTGTACTGTTGTCATGACAACGTAGTGAGACAGGTACCTGTACTGTTATCATGATAACATAATTAGACAGGTATCTGTACTGTTAACATGACAACGTAGTTAGACATGTACCTGTACTTTTGTCATGACAATGTAGTGAGACAGGTATCTGTACTGTTATCATGACAACATAATGAGACAGTTATCTGTACTGTTATCATGACAACGTAGTGAGGCAGGTACCTGTACTGTTGTCATGACAACATAGTGAGACAGGTACCTGTACTGTTATCATGACAACGTAGTGAGACAAGTACCTGTACTGTTGTCATGACAACGTAGTGAGACAGATACCTGTACTGTTGTCATGACAATGTAGTGAGACAGGTACCTGTACTGTTATCATGATAACATAGTGAGACAAATTATATGTACTGTTATCATGAAAACATAGTGAGACAGATACCTGTACTGTTGTCATGATAACATAGTGAGACATGTACCTGTACTGTTGTCAAGACAAAATAGTGAGACAGGTATCTGTAATGCTATCATGACAACGTAGTGAGACAGGTACCTGTACTGTTGTCATGACAACGTAGTGAGACAGGTACCTGTACTGTTATCATGAAAACATAGTGAGACAGATACCTGTACTGTTGTCATTATAACATAGTGAGACAGGTACCTGTACTGTTGTCATGACAACGTAGTGAGACAGGTATCTGTAATGTTATCATGACAACGTAGTGAAACACATACCTGCACTGTTTTCATGACAACGTAGTGAGACAGGTACCGGTACTGTTATCATGATAACATAGTGAGACAGGTATCTGTACTGTTATCATGACAACGTAGTGAGACAAGTACCTGTACTGTTATCATGACAACGTAGTGAGACAGGTACCTGTACTGTTGTCATGACAACGTAGTGAGACAGGTACCTGTACTGTTATCATGATAACATAATTAGACATGTATCTGTACTGTTAACATGACAACGTAGTGAGACAGGTACCTGTACTGTTATCATGACAACAAAGTAAGACAGGTACCTGTACTGTTATCATGATAACATAGTGAGACAGGTATCTGTACTGTTATCATGACAACGTAGTGAGACAGATACCTGTACTGTTGTCATGACAACGTAGTGAGACAGGTACCTGTACTGTTATCATGATAACATAATTAGACAGGTATCTGTACTGTTAACATGACAACGTAGTTAGACATGTACCTGTACTTTTGTCATGACAATGTAGTGAGACAGGTATCTGTACTGTTATCATGACAACATAATGAGACAGTTATCTGTACTGTTATCATGACAACGTAGTGAGGCAGGTACCTGTACTGTTGTCATGACAACATAGTGAGACAGGTACCTGTACTGTTATCATGACAACGTAGTGAGACAGGTACCTGTACTGTTGTCATGACAACGTAGTGAGACAGATACCTGTACTGTTGTCATGACAATGTAGTGAGACAGGTACCTGTACTGTTATCATGATAACATAGTGAGACAAATTATATGTACTGTTATCATGAAAACATAGTGAGACAGATACCTGTACTGTTGTCATGATAACATAGTGAGACATGTACCTGTACTGTTGTCAAGACAAAATAGTGAGACAGGTATCTGTAATGCTATCATGACAACGTAGTGAGACAGGTACCTGTACTGTTGTCATGACAACGTAGTGAGACAGGTACCTGTACTGTTATCATGAAAACATAGTGAGACAGATACCTGTACTGTTGTCATTATAACATAGTGAGACAGGTACCTGTACTGTTGTCATGACAACGTAGTGAGACAGGTATCTGTACTTTTAACATGACAACGTAGTGAGACAGGTATCTGTACTGTTATCATGACAACGTAGTGAGACAGGTACCTTTACTGTTGTCATGACAACGTAGTGAGACAGGTACCTGTACTGTTATCATGACAACGTAGTGAGACACATACCTGTACTGTTGTCATGACAACGTAGTGAGACAGGTACCGGTACTGTTATCATGATAACATAGTGAGACAGGTATCTGTACTGTTATCATGACAACGTAGTGAGACAAGTACCTGTACTGTTATCATGACAACGTAGTGAGACAGGTACCTGTACTGTTGTCATGACAACGTAGTGAGACAGGTACCGGTACTGTTATCATGATAACATAGTGAGACAGGTATCTGTACTGTTATCATGACAACGTAGTGAGACAAGTACCTGTACTGTTATCATGACAACGTAGTGAGACAGGTACCTGTACTGTTGTCATGACAACGTAGTGAGACAGGTACCTGTACTGTTATCATGAAAACATAGTGAGACAGATACCTGTACTGTTGTCATTATAACATAGTGAGACAGGTACCTGTACTGTTGTCATGACAACGTAGTGAGACAGGTATCTGTACTTTTAACATGACAACGTAGTGAGACAGGTACCGGTACTGTTATCATGATAACATAGTGAGACAGGTATCTGTACTGTTATCATGACAACGTAGTGAGACAAGTACCTGTACTGTTATCATGACAACGTAGTGAGACAGGTACCTGTACTGTTGTCATGACAACGTAGTGAGACAGGTACCTGTACTGTTATCATGAAAACATAGTGAGACAGATACCTGTACTGTTGTCATTATAACATAGTGAGACAGGTACCTGTACTGTTGTCATGACAACGTAGTGAGACAGGTATCTGTACTTTTAACATGACAACGTAGTGAGACAGGTACCGGTACTGTTATCATGATAACATAGTGAGACAGGTATCTGTACTGTTATCATGACAACGTAGTGAGACAAGTACCTGTACTGTTATCATGACAACGTAGTGAGACAGGTACCTGTACTGTTGTCATGACAACGTAGTGAGACAGGTACCGGTACTGTTATCATGATAACATAGTGAGACAGGTATCTGTACTGTTATCATGACAACGTAGTGAGACAAGTACCTGTACTGTTATCATGACAACGTAGTGAGACAGGTACCTGTACTGTTGTCATGACAACGTAGTGAGACAGGTACCTGTACTGTTATCATGATAACATAATTAGACAGGTACCTGTACTGTTAACATGACAATGTAGTGAGACAAGTACCTGTACTGTTATCATGACAACGTAGTGAGACAGGTACCTGTACTGTTATCATGATAACATAATTAGACAGGTATCTGTACTGTTAACATGACAACGTAGTGAGACAGGTACCTGTACTGTTATCATGACAACAAAGTAAGACAGGTACCTGTACTGTTGTCATGACAACGTAGTGAGACAGGTATCTGTAATGTTATCATGACAACGTAGTGAGACACATACCTGCACTGTTGTCATGACAACGTAGTGAGACAGGTACCGGTACTGTTATCATGATAACATAGTGAGACAGGTATCTGTACTGTTATCATGACAACGTAGTGAGACAAGTACCTGTACTGTTATCATGACAACGTAGTGAGACAGGTACCTGTACTGTTATCATGACAACGTAGTGAGACAGGTACCTGTACTGTTGTCATGACAACGTAGTGAGACAGGTACCTGTACTGTTATCATGATAACATAATTAGACAGGTATCTGTACTGTTAACATGACAACGTAGTGAGACAGGTACCTGTACTGTTATCATGACAACAAAGTAAGACAGGTACCTGTACTGATATCATGATAACATAGTGAGACAGGTATCTGTACTGTTATCATGACAACGTAGTGAGACAGATACCTGTACTGTTGTCATGACAACGTAGTGAGACAGGTACCTGTACTGTTATCATGATAACATAATTAGACAGGTATCTGTACTGTTATCATGACAACGTAGTGAGACAGGTACCTGTACTGTTGTCATGAAAACATAGTGAGACAGATACCTGTACTGTTGTCATGATAACATAGTGAGACATGTACCTGTACTGTTGTCAAGACAAAATAGTGAGACAGGTATCTGTAATGTTATCATGACAACGTAGTGAGACAGGTACCTGTACTGTTGTCATGACAACGTAGTGAGACAGGTACCTGTACTGTTATCATGAAAACATAGTGAGACAGATACCTGTACTGTTGTCATTATAACATAGTGAGACAGGTACCTGTACTGTTGTCAAGACAAAGTAGTGAGACAGGTACCTGTACTGTTGTCATGACAACATAGTGAGACAGGTACCTGTACTATTATCATGACAACGTAGTAAGACAGGTACCTGTACTGTTATCATAACAACATAGTGAGACAGGTATCTGTACTGTTATCATAACAACGTAGTGAGACAGGTACCTGTACTGTTGTCATGACAACGTAGTGAGACAGATATATGTACTGTTATCATGATAACATAGTGAGACAGCTTCCTGTACTGTTGTCATGACAATGTAGTGAGACAGGTATCTGTACTTTTAACATGACAACGTAGTGAGACAGGTACCTGTACTGTTATCATGATAACATAGTGAGACAATGTGTCTGTAATGTTATCATGATAACATAGTGAGACAGGTACCTGTACTGTTACCATGACAATGTAGTGAGACAGGTACCTGTAATGTTATCATGATAACATAGTGAGACAATGTATCTGTACTGTTATCATTATAACATAGTGAGTCAGGGACCTGTACTGTTATACATTTTACATTTTACATTTTAGTCATTTAGCAGACGCTCTTATCCAGAGCGACTTACAGGAGCAATTAGGGTTAAGTGCCTTGCTCAAGGGCACATTAACGTCATTTAGCAGACGCTCTTAGCCAGAGCGACTCACAAATTGGTGCGTTCACCCTATAGCCAGTGGGATAACCACTTTACAATTGGGGGGGGGGGGGGGGGGGGGTAGAAGGATTTCTTTATCCTATCCCAGGTATTCCTTAAAGAGGTGGGGTTTCAAATGTCTCCGGAAGGTGGTGAGTGACTCCGCTGTCCTGGCGTAGTGAGGGAGCTTGTTCCACCATTGGGGTGCCAGAGCAGCGAACAGTTTTGACTGGGCTGAGCGGGAACTATGCTTCCGCAGAGGAAGGGGAGCCAGCAGGCCAGAGGTGGATGAGCGCAATGCCCTCGTTTGGGTGTAGGGACTGATCAGAGCCTGAAGGTACAGAGGTGCCGTTCCCCTCACTGCTCCATAGGCAAGCACCATGGTCTTGTAGCGGATGCGAGCTTCAACTGGAAGCCAGTGAAGTGTGCGGAGGAGGGGGGTGACGTGAGAGAACTTGGGAAGGTTGAACACCAGACGGGCTGCGGCATTCTGGATGAGTTGTAGGGGTTTAATGGCACAGGCAGGGAGGCCAGCCAACAGCGAGTTGCAGTAGTCCAGACGGGAGATGACAAGTGCCTGGATTAGGACCTGTGCCGCTTCCTGTGTAAGGCAGGGTCGTACTCTCCGAATGTTGTAGAGCATGAACCTGCAGGAGCAGGTCACCGCCTTGATGTTGGCGGAGAACGACAGGGTGTTGTCCAGGGTCACGCCTAGGCTCTTCGCACTCTGGGAGGAGGACACAGCGGAGTTGTCAACCGTGATGGCGAGATCATGGAACGGGCAGTCCTTCCCCGGGAGGAAGAGCAGCTCCGTCTTGCCAGGGTTCAGCTTGAGGTGGTGATCCGTCATCCATACTGATATGTCTGCCAGACATGCAGAGATGCGATTCGCCACCTGGTTATCAGAAGGGGGAAAGGAGAAGATTAGTTGTGTATCGTCAGCGTAGCAATGATAGGAGAGACCATGTGAGGATATGACAGAGCCAAGTGACTTGGTGTATAGGGAGAAAAGGAGAGGGCCTAGAACTGAGCCTTGGGGGACACCAGTGGTGAGAGCACGTGGTGCGGAGACAGCTTCTCGCCACGCCACTTGGTAGGAGCGACCGGTCAGGTAGGACGCAATCCAGGAGTGAGCCGCGCCGGAGATGCCCAGCTCGGAGAGGGTGGAGAGGAGGATCTGATGGTTCACAGTATCAAAGGCAGCAGACAGGTCTAGAAGGACAAGAGCAGAGGAGAGAGAGTTAGCTTTAGCAGTGCGGAGAGTCTCCGTGACACAGAGAAGAGCAGTCTCAGTTGAATGACCAGTCCTGAAACCTGATTGGTTTGGATCAAGAAGGTCATTCTGAGAGAGATAGCAAGAGAGTTGGCTAAAGACGGCACGCTCAATAGTTTTGGAAAGAAAAGAAAGAAGGGATACTGGTCTGTAGTTGTTGACATCAGTGGGGTCGAGTGTTGGTTTTTTGAGAAGGGGAGCAACTCTCGCTCTCTTGAAGACGGAAGGGACATGGCCAGCGGTCAAGGATGAGTTGATCAGCGAGGTGAGGTAGGGGAGAAGGTCACCGGAGATGGTCTGGAGAAGGGAGGAGGGGATGGGGTCGAGCGGGCAGGTTGTTGGGCGGCCTGCAGTCACAAGTCGCAGGATTTTATCTGGAGAGAGAGGGGAGAAAGAAGTCAAAGCATAGGGTAGGGCAGTGTGAGCAGGACCAGCAGTGTCATTAGACTTAACAAACGAGGATCGGATGTCGTCAACCTTCTTTTCAAAGTGGTTGACGAAGTCATCCACAGAGAGAGAGGAGGGGGGGGGGGGGGGGGGGAGGATTCAGGAGGGAGGAAAATGTGGCAAAGAGCTTCCTAGGGTTAGAGGCAGATGCTTGGAATTTAGAGTGGTAGAAGGTGGCCTTAGCAGCAGAAACAGATGAAGAAAATGTAGAGAGGAGGGAGTGAAAAGATGCCAGGTCGGCAGGGAGTTTAGTTTTCTTCCATTTCCGCTCCGCTGCCCGGAGCTCTGTTCTGTGAGCTCGCAGTGAGTCATCAAGCCACGGAGCTGGAGGGGAGGACCGAGCCGGCCGGGAGGATAGGGGACACAGAGAGTCAAAGGATGCAGAAAGGGAGGAGAGGAGGGTTGAGGAGGCAGAATCAGGAGATTGGAGGGAGAAGGATTGAGCAGAGGGAAGAGATGATAGGATGGAAGAGGAGAGAGTAGTGGGAGAGAGAGAGCGAAGGTTGCGGCGGCGCATTACCATCTGTGTAGGGGCAGAGTGAGTAGTGTGGGAGGAGAGCGAGAGAGAAAAGGAAACAAAGTAGTGGTCGGAGACATGGAGGGGAGTTGCAGTGAGATTAGTAGAGGAGCAGCATCTAGTGAAGATGAGGTCAAGCGTATTGCCTGCCTTGTGAGTAGGGGGGGACGGTGAGAGGGTGAGGTCAAAAGAGGAGAGGAGTGGAAAGAAGGAGGCAGAGAGAAATGAGTCAAATGTGGACATAGGGAGGTTGAAATCCCCCAAAACTGTGAGGGGTGAGCCATCCTCAGGAAAGGAACTTATCAAGGCGTCAAGCTCATTGATGAACTCTCCAAGGGAACCTGGAGGGCGATAGATGACAAGGATATTAAGCTTAAATGGGCTAGTGACTGTGACAGCATGGAATTCAAATGAGGAGATAGACAGATGGGTTAGGGGAAAAATTGAGAATGTCCACTTGGGAGAGATGAGGATTCCTGTACCACCACCCCTCTGACCAGATGCTCTCGGGGTATGCGAGAACACATGGTCAGACGAGGAGAGAGCAGTAGGAGTAGCAGTGTTTTCAGTGGTGATCCATGTTTCCGTCAGCGCCAGGAAGTCGAGGGACTGGAGGTTGGCATAGGCTGGGATGAAGTCAGCTTTGTTGGCAGCAGAACGGCAGTTCCAGAGGCTGCCTGCGACCTGGAACTCCAGGTGAGGGGTGCGTGCAGGGACCACCAGGTTAGAGAGGCAGCAGCCGCGCGGTGTGGTGCGTTTGTGTAGCCTGTGCAGAGAGGAGAGAACAGGGATAGGCAGAGGCATAGTTGACAGGCTGTAGCAAATGGCTACAAAAATGCAGAGGAGATCGGAATGAAATGAGCTAAGCATCTGGGAGAGGAGAGAGCAGGGCCTCCCTCACCAAAAACTTCTACCTCAGAAACTAAAATTGTTTCACTGAACCACCCGAACAAAAACTCTCCCAACTTCCACCTTTAGAAATCAGAATTGTTGTGAACCACAGCGGTTCAATGTTTAAAGGAATAGACTCAACCCACTTTATTCAGCTAGCTAACTATGACACCATAGCTAACTAGCATGCTAGCATCCAATAACACACAGTTTAACACACAGTTTAGCACCAACACTTGGTCACAACAAACCACCAATAGTGTGTTAACTAGCTAACTAGCATGCTAGCATCCAGTAACACACAGTTTAGCACAAACACTTGGTCACAACAAACCACCAATAGTGTGATAACACACTAAACAGATCATTCGTGTCTGTGTCAAGTTCCTTTCATGACGCAGCAATGATTAAACGTTGGCTAGCTAGGACAAGTATATTGTATTTAACTACTACAGTACAGTTAGCTGGACGTGTTGGGTAGCTAGCAATGGCCACTGTGTTGACTTTGTTTGAAGAACGGCTAGCTAGCTAGCTTCGTGCTACACCCGGCACACAATGGCTACTGTGTTGACTCTGACTGTTCGAAAAAACGGCTAGTTAGCTCGCTTCGTGCTACAGCCGGCACGGCCGAAGACACTGCCAAGACACACCAATAGTATGATAACACACTAAACAGATCATTCGTGTCTGTGTCAAGTTCCTTTCATGACGCAGCAATGATTCAACGTTGGCTAGCTAGGACAAGTATATTGTATTTAGCTACTACAGTACAGTTAGCTGGTCGTGTTGGGTAGCTAGCAATGGCCACTGTGTTGACTTTGTTTGAAGAACGGCTAGCTAGCTAGCTTCGTGCTACACCCGGCACACAATGGCTACTGTGTTGACTCTGACTCTGTTCGAAAAACGGCTAGTTAGCTCGCTTCGTGCTACAGCCGGCACGGCCGAAGACACTGCCAACCTGCAGTAACTACCCACAACAACCCACGATACCTAGCTATGACGCCGTAGCTAACTAGCAAGCTAGCATCCATTAACACACAATTTAGCACCAATACTTGGTTACAACAAACTGCCAAGAGTGTGTTAGCACACTAAACAGATAATTCATGTCCGTGTCTAGTTCCTTTCATAACGCATAACGCAGCAAAAATTAAACGTTGGGTAGCAGCACATTAACATTGGAAACAGCTCTCCACCGTTGCTAATCGTTACCAGTAGCTACCCGCTAGCTAGCTAGCCTCGTGCTTCGATACTAACCTACAATTACCTACGGAAACCTACAATAACAACAATACTAACCTATAATAAATACAATACCTAACTACAACTAACTACCTACCTACGATCTAATACATGGTTAAGCTTTACTCAACACCATATGAGAAGCTTACCTCCTGCTTACCTCCAGCTAGAGAAACACAGTACAGTAACACGAAGCCTAAACTTCCTGATAACATCATGATAACATAGTGAGACAGGTATCTGTACTGTTATCATGACAACGTAGTGAGACAAGTTCCTGTACTGTTGTCATGACAACGTAGTGAGACAGGTATATGTAATGTTATCATGACAACGTAGTGAGACACATACCTGCACTGTTGTCATGATAACATAGTGAGACAGGTATATGTACTGTTATCATGACAACGTAGTGAGACAATGTGTCTGTAATGTTATCATGATAACATAGTGAGACAGGTACCTGTACTGTTACCATGACAATGTAGTGAGACAGGTACCTGTACTGTTATCATGACAACGTAGTGAGACAGGTACCTGTACTGTTATCATGATAACATAGTGAGACAGGTACCTGTACTGTTGTCATGACAACGTAGTGAGACAGGTATCTGTACTGTTATCATGATAACATAGTGAGACAGGTATCTGTACTGTTACCATGACAATGTAGTGAGACAGGTACCTGTAATGTTATCATGATAACATAGTGAGACAATGTATCTGTACTGTTATCATTATAACATAGTGAGTCAGGGACCTGTACTGTTATCATGATAACATAGTGAGACAGGTATCTGTACTGTTATCATGACAACGTAGTGAGACAAGTACCTGTACTGTTGTCATGACAACATAGTGAGACAGGTATCTGTAATGTTATCATGACAACGTAGTGAGACACATACCTGCACTGTTGTCATGATAACATAGTGAGACAGGTATATGTACTGTTATCATGGCAACGTAGTGAGACAGGTACCTGTACTGTTGTCATGACAACGTAGTGAGACAGGTATCTGTACTTTTAACATGACAACGTAGTGAGAAAGGTACCTGTACGGTTATCATGATAACATAGTGAGACAATGTATATGTAATGTTATCATGATAACATAGTGAGACAGGTACCTGTACTGTTATCATGACAATGTAGTGAGACAGGTACCTGTACTGTTATCATGACAACGTAGTGAGACAGGTACCTGTACTGTTATCATGACAACGTAGTGAGACAGGTACCTGTACTATTATCATGATAACATAGTGAGACAGGTATCTGTACTGTTATCATGACAACGTAGTGAGACAAGTACCTGTACTGTTATCATGACAACGTAGTGAGACAGGTACCTGTACTGTTATCATGATAACATAATTAGACAGGTATTTGTACTGTTAACATGACAACGTAGTGAGACAGGTACCTGTACTGTTATCATGACAACAAAGTAAGACAGGTACCTGTACTGTTATCATGATAACATAGTGAGACAGGAATCTGTACTGTTATCATGACAACGTAGTGAGACAGGTACCTGTACTGTTGTCATGACAACGTAGGGAGACAGGTACCTGTACTGTTATCATGATAACATAATTAGACAGGTATCTGTACTGTTAACATGACAACGTAGTGAGACAGGTACCTGTACTGTTATCATGACAACGTAGTAAGACAGGTACCTGTACTGTTATCATGACAACGTAGTAAGACAGGTACCTGTACTGTTATCATGATAACATAGTGAGACGTACCTGTACTGTCATCATGATAACATAGTGAGGCAGGTATCTGTACTGTTATCATGACAACGTAGTGAGACATGTACCTGTACTGTTGTCATGACAATGTAGTGAGACAGGTATCTGTACTGTTATCATGACAACATAGTGAGACAGGCATCTGTACTGTTATCATAACAACTTAGTGAGACAGGTACCTGTACTTTTGTCATGACAACGTAGTGAGACAGGTACCTGTACTGTTGTCATGACAACGTAGTGAGACAGATATCTGTACTGTTATCATGATAACATATTGAGACAGCTACCTGTACTGTTGTCATGACAACGTAGTGAGACAGGTATCAGTACTTTTAACATGATAACATAGTGAGACAATGTATCTGTAATGTTATCATGATAACATAGTGAGACAGGTACCTGTACTGTTACCATGACAATGTAGTGAGACAGGTACCTGTACTGTTATCATGACAACGTATTGAGACAGGTACCTGTACTGTTATCATGACAACGTAGTGAGACAGGTACCTGTACTATTATCATGACAACATAGTGAGACAGGTATCTGTACTGTTATCATGACAACGTAGTGAGACAGGTATCTGTACTGTTATCATAACAACTTAGTGAGACAGGTACCTGTACTGTTATCACGATAACATAGTGAGACAGGTATCTGTACTGTTATCATGACAACGTAGTGAGACAGGTACCTGTACTGTTGTCATGACAATGTAGGGAGACAGGTACCTGTACTGTTATCATGATAACATAATTAGACAGGTATCTGTACTGTTAACATGACAACGTAGTAAGACAGGAACCTGTACTGTTATCATGACAACGTAGTAAGACAGGTACCTGTACTGTTATCATGATAACATAGTGAGACAGGTACCTGTACTGTCATCATGATAACATAGTGAGACAAGTATCTGTACTGTTATCATGACAACGTAGTGAGACATGTACCTGTACTGTTGTCATGACAATGTAGTGAGACAGGTATCTGTACTGTTATCATGACAACATAGTGAGACAGGTATCTGTACTGTTATCATAACAACTTAGTGAGACAGGTACCTGTACTGTTGTCATGACAACGTAGTGAGACAGGTACCTGTACTGTTGTCATGACAACGTAGTGAGACAGGTATCTGTACTTTTAACATGATAATATAGTGAGACAATGTATCTGTAATGTTATCATGATAACATAGTGAGACAGGTACCTGTACTGTTACCATGACAATGTAGTGAGACAGGTACCTGTACTGTTATCATGACAATGTAGTGAGACAGGTACCTGCACTGTTATCATGACAACGTAGTGAGACAGGTACATGTACTGTTATCATGACAACGTAGTGAGACAGGTACCTGTACTATTATCATGATAACATAGTGAGACAGGTATCTGTACTGTTACCATGACAATGTAGTGAGACAGGTACCTGTACTGTTATCATGACAATGTAGTGAGACAGGTACCTGTACTGTTATCATGACAACGTAGTGAGACAGGTACCTGTACTGTTATCATGACAATGTAGTGAGACAGGTACCTGTACTGTTATCATGACAACAAAGTAAGACAGGTACCTGTACTGTTATCATGATAACATAGTGAGACAGATATATGTACTGTTATCATGACAACGTAGTGAGACAGGTACCTGTACTGTTGTCATGACAACGTAGTGAGACAGGTACCTGTACTGTTATCATGATAACATAGTGAGACATGTACCTGTACTATTGTCATGACAACGTAGTGAGACAGGTATCTGTACTGTTATCATGATAACATAGTGAGACAGGTACCTGTACTGTCATCATGATAACATAGTGAGACAGGTATCTGTACTGTTGTCATGACAACGTATTGAGACATGTACCTGTACTGTTGTCATGACAATGTAGTGAGACAGGTATCTGTACTGTTATCATGACAACATAGTGAGTCAGGTATCTGTACTGTTGTCATAACAACGTAGTGAGACAGGTACCTGTACTGTTGTCATGACAACTTAGTGAGACAGGTACCTGTACTGTTGTCATGACAACGTAGTGAGACAGGTATCTGTACTTTTAACATGATAATATAGTGAGACAATGTATCTGTAATGTTATCATGATAACATAGTGAGACAGGTACCTGTACTGTTACCATGACAATGTAGTGAGACAGGTACCTGTACTGTTATCATGACAATGTAGTGAGACAGGTACCTGCACTGTTATCATGACAACGTAGTGAGACAGGTACCTGTACTGTTATCATGACAACGTAGTGAGACAGGTACCTGTACTATTATCATGATAACATAGTGAGACAGGTATCTGTACTGTTACCATGACAATGTAGTGAGACAGGTACCTGTACTGTTATCATGACAAAGTAGTGAGACAGGTACCTGTACTGTTATCATGACAACGTAGTGAGACAGGTACCTGTACTGTTATCATGACAATGTAGTGAGACAGGTACCTGTACTGTTATCATGACAACAAAGTAAGACAGGTACCTGTACTGTTATCATGATAACATAGTGAGACAGATATATGTACTGTTATCATGACAACGTAGTGAGACAGGTACCTGTACTGTTGTCATGACAACGTAGTGAGACAGGTACCTGTACTGTTATCCTGACAACGTAGTGAGACAGGTACCTGTACTGTTATCATGATAACATAGTGAGACATGTACCTGTACTATTGTCATGACAACGTAGTGAGACAGGTATCTGTACTGTTATCATGATAACATAGTGAGACAGGTACCTGTACTGTCATCATGATAACATAGTGAGACAGGTATCTGTACTGTTGTCATGACAACGTATTGAGACATGTACCTGTACTGTTGTCATGACAATGTAGTGAGACAGGTATCTGTACTGTTATCATGACAACATAGTGAGTCAGGTATCTGTACTGTTGTCATAACAACGTAGTGAGACAGGTACCTGTACTGTTGTCATGACAACTTAGTGAGACAGGTACCTGTACTGTTGTCATGACAACGTAGTGAGACAGATATCTGTACTGTTATCATGATAACATATTGAGACAGCTACCTGTACTGTTGTCATGACAACGTAGTGAGACAGGTATCTGTACTTTTAACATGACAACGTAGTGAGACAGGTACCTGTAGTATCATGATAACATAGTGAGACAATGTATCTGTAATGTTATCATGATAACATAGTGAGACAGGTACCTGTACTGTTATGCTGACAATGTAGTGAGACAGGTACCTGTACTGTTATCATGATAACATAGTGAGACATGTACCTGTCCTGTTGTCATGACAATGTAGTGAGACAGGTATCTGTACTGTTATCATGATAACATAGTGAGACAGGTATCTGTACTGTTATCATGACAACATAGTGAGACAGGTACCTGTACTGTTACCATGACAACATAGTGAGACAGGTAACTGTACTGTTATCCTGACAACGTAGTGAGACAGGTACCTGTACTGTTATCACGATAACATATTGAGACATGTACCTGTACTGTTGTCATGACAACGTAGTGAGACAGGTATCTGTACTGTTATCATGACAACGTAGTGAGACAGGTACCTGTACTGTTATCATGACAACATAGTGAGACAGGTACCTGTACTGTTATCATGACAACGTAGTGAGACAGGTACCTGTACTGTTATCATGATAACATAGTGAGACAGGTATCTGTACTGTTATCATGACAACATAGTGAGACAGGTACCTGTACTGTTATCATGACAACGTAGTGAGACAGGTCCCTGTACTGTTATCATGACAACCTAGTGAGACAGGTACCTGTACTGTTATCATGACAACCTAGTGAGACAGGTACCTGTACTGTTATCCTGACAACGTAGTGAGACAGGTACCTGTACTGTTATCATGACAACGTAGTGAGACAGGTACCTGTACTGTTGTCATGACAACGTAGTGAGACAGGTATCTGTACTGTTATCCTGACAACGTAGTGAGACAGGTATCTGTACTGTTTTCATGACAAAATAGTGAGACAGGTACCTGTACTGTTATCATGATAACATAGTGAGACAGGTATCTGTACTCTTATCATGACAACGTAGTGAGACAGGTACCTGTACTGTTATCATGATAACATAGTGAGACATGTATCTGTACTGTTATCATGACAACATAGTGAGACAGGTACCTGTACTGTTATCATGACAACATAGTGAGACAGGTACCTGTACTGTTATCATGACAACCTAGTGAGACAGGTACCTGTACTGTTATCATGACAACCTAGTGAGACAGGTACCTGTACTGTTATCATGATAGCATAGTGAAACATGTACCTGTACTGTTGTCATGACAACGTAGTGAGACAGGTATCTGTACTGTTATCATGACAATGTAGTGAGACAGGTACCTGTACTGTTATCATGACAACATATTGAGACAGGTACCTGTACTGTTATCATGACAACGTAGTGAGACAGGTACTTGTACTGTTATCATGATAACATAGTGAGACAGGTATCTGTACTGTTATCATGACAACATAGTGAGACAGGTACCTGTACTGTTATCATGACAACGTAGTGAGACAGGTACCTGTACTGTTATCGTGACAACCTAGTGAGACAGGTACCTGTACTGTTATCATGACAACCTAGTGAGACAGGTACCTGTACTGTTATCCTGACAACGTAGTGAGACAGGTACCTGTACTGTTATCCTGACAACGTAGTGAGACAGGTACCTGTACTGTTATCATGATAACATAGTGAGACAGATATCTGTACTGTTATCATGACAATGTAGTGAGACAGGTACCTGTACTGTTGTCATGACAATGTAGTGAGACAGGTACCTGTAATATTATCATGATAACATAGTGAGACAATGTATCTGTACTGTTATCATTATAACATAGTGAGACAGGTATCTGTACTGTTATCATGACAACGTAGTGAGACAGGTACCTGTACTGTTATCATGACAACGTAGTGAGACAGGTACCTGTACTGTTATCATGACAACGTAGTGAGACAGGTACCTGTACTATTATCATGATAACATAGTGAGACAGGTATCTGTACTGTTACCATGACAATGTAGTGAGACAGGTACCTGTACTGTTATCATGACAATGTAGTGAGACAGGTACCTGTACTGTTATCATGACAACGTAGTGAGACAGGTACCTGTACTGTTATCATGACAATGTAGTGAGACAGGTACCTGTACTGTTATCATGACAACAAAGTAAGACAGGTACCTGTACTGTTATCATGATAACATAGTGAGACAGATATATGTACTGTTATCATGACAACATAGTGAGACAGGTACCTGTACTGTTATCATGACAACATAGTGAGACAGGTACCTGTACTGTTATCATGACAACCTAGTGAGACAGGTACCTGTACTGTTATCATGACAACCTAGTGAGACAGGTACCTGTACTGTTATCATGATAGCATAGTGAAACATGTACCTGTACTGTTGTCATGACAACGTAGTGAGACAGGTATCTGTACTGTTATCATGACAATGTAGTGAGACAGGTACCTGTACTGTTATCATGACAACATATTGAGACAGGTACCTGTACTGTTATCATGACAACGTAGTGAGACAGGTACTTGTACTGTTATCATGATAACATAGTGAGACAGGTATCTGTACTGTTATCATGACAACATAGTGAGACAGGTACCTGTACTGTTATCATGACAACGTAGTGAGACAGGTACCTGTACTGTTATCGTGACAACCTAGTGAGACAGGTACCTGTACTGTTATCATGACAACCTAGTGAGACAGGTACCTGTACTGTTATCCTGACAACGTAGTGAGACAGGTACCTGTACTGTTATCCTGACAACGTAGTGAGACAGGTACCTGTACTGTTATCATGATAACATAGTGAGACAGATATCTGTACTGTTATCATGACAATGTAGTGAGACAGGTACCTGTACTGTTGTCATGACAATGTAGTGAGACAGGTACCTGTAATATTATCATGATAACATAGTGAGACAATGTATCTGTACTGTTATCATTATAACATAGTGAGACAGGTATCTGTACTGTTATCATGAAAACGTAGTGAGACAGGTACCTGTACTGTTATCATGACAACGTAGTGAGACAGGTACCTGTACTGTTATCATGACAACGTAGTGAGACAGGTACCTGTACTATTATCATGATAACATAGTGAGACAGGTATCTGTACTGTTACCATGACAATGTAGTGAGACAGGTACCTGTACTGTTATCATGACAATGTAGTGAGACAGGTACCTGTACTGTTATCATGACAACGTAGTGAGACAGGTACCTGTACTGTTATCATGACAATGTAGTGAGACAGGTACCTGTACTGTTATCATGACAACAAAGTAAGACAGGTACCTGTACTGTTATCATGATAACATAGTGAGACAGATATATGTACTGTTATCATGACAACGTAGTGAGACAGGTACCTGTACTGTTGTCATGACAACGTAGTGAGACAGGTACCTGTACTGTTATCCTGACAACGTAGTGAGACAGGTACCTGTACTGTTATCATGATAACATAGTGAGACATGTACCTGTACTATTGTCATGACAACGTAGTGAGACAGGTATCTGTACTGTTATCATGATAACATAGTGAGACAGGTACCTGTACTGTCATCATGATAACATAGTGAGACAGGTATCTGTACTGTTGTCATGACAACGTATTGAGACATGTACCTGTACTGTTGTCATGACAATGTAGTGAGACAGGTATCTGTACTGTTATCATGACAACATAGTGAGTCAGGTATCTGTACTGTTGTCCTAACAACGTAGTGAGACAGGTACCTGTACTGTTGTCATGACAACTTAGTGAGACAGGTACCTGTACTGTTGTCATGACAACGTAGTGAGACAGATATCTGTACTGTTATCATGATAACATATTGAGACAGCTACCTGTACTGTTGTCATGACAACGTAGTGAGACAGGTATCTGTACTTTTAACATGACAACGTAGTGAGACAGGTACCTGTAGTATCATGATAACATAGTGAGACAATGTATCTGTAATGTTATCATGATAACATAGTGAGACAGGTACCTGTACTGTTATGCTGACAATGTAGTGAGACAGGTACCTGTACTGTTATCATGATAACATAGTGAGACATGTACCAGTACTGTTGTCATGACAATGTAGTGAGACAGGTATCTGTACTGTTATCATGATAACATAGTGAGACAGGTATCTGTACTGTTATCATGACAACATAGTGAGACAGGTACCTGTACTGTTACCATGACAACATAGTGAGACAGGTAACTGTACTGTTATCCTGACAACGTAGTGAGACAGGTACCTGTACTGTTATCATGATAACATATTGAGACATGTACCTGTACTGTTGTCATGACAACGTAGTGAGACAGGTATCTGTACTGTTATCATGACAACGTAGTGAGACAGGTACCTGTACTGTTATCATGACAACATAGTGAGACAGGTACCTGTACTGTTATCATGACAACGTAGTGAGACAGGTACCTGTACTGTTATCATGATAACATAGTGAGACAGGTATCTGTACTGTTATCATGACAACATAGTGAGACAGGTACCTGTACTGTTATCATGACAACGTAGTGAGACAGGTCCCTGTACTGTTATCATGACAACCTAGTGAGACAGGTACCTGTACTGTTATCATGACAACCTAGTGAGACAGGTACCTGTACTGTTATCCTGACAACGTAGTGAGACAGGTACCTGTACTGTTATCATGACAACGTAGTGAGACAGGTACCTGTACTGTTGTCATGACAACGTAGTGAGACAGGTATCTGTACTGTTATCCTGACAACGTAGTGAGACAGGTATCTGTACTGTTTTCATGACAAAATAGTGAGACAGGTACCTGTACTGTTATCATGATAACATAGTGAGACAGGTATCTGTACTCTTATCATGACAACGTAGTGAGACAGGTACCTGTACTGTTATCATGATAACATAGTGAGACATGTATCTGTACTGTTATCATGACAACATAGTGAGACAGGTACCTGTACTGTTATCATGACAACATAGTGAGACAGGTACCTGTACTGTTATCATGACAACCTAGTGAGACAGGTACCTGTACTGTTATCATGACAACCTAGTGAGACAGGTACCTGTACTGTTATCATGATAGCATAGTGAAACATGTACCTGTACTGTTGTCATGACAACGTAGTGAGACAGGTATCTGTACTGTTATCATGACAATGTAGTGAGACAGGTACCTGTACTGTTATCATGACAACATATTGAGACAGGTACCTGTACTGTTATCATGACAACGTAGTGAGACAGGTACTTGTACTGTTATCATGATAACATAGTGAGACAGGTATCTGTACTGTTATCATGACAACATAGTGAGACAGGTACCTGTACTGTTATCATGACAACGTAGTGAGACAGGTACCTGTACTGTTATCGTGACAACCTAGTGAGACAGGTACCTGTACTGTTATCGTGACAACCTAGTGAGACAGGTACCTGTATTGTTATCATGACAACCTAGTGAGACAGGTACCTGTACTGTTATCCTGACAACGTAGTGAGACAGGTACCTGTACTGTTATCCTGACAACGTAGTGAGACAGGTACCTGTACTGTTATCATGATAACATAGTGAGACAGATATCTGTACTGTTATCATGACAATGTAGTGAGACAGGTACCTGTACTGTTGTCATGACAATGTAGTGAGACAGGTACCTGTAATGTTATCATGATAACATAGTGAGACAATGTATCTGTACTGTTATCATTATAACATAGTGAGACAGGTATCTGTACTGTTATCATGACAACGTAGTGAGACAGGTACCTGTACTGTTATCATGATAACATAATTAGACAGGTATCTGTACTGTTAACATGACAACGTAGTGAGACAGGTACATGTACTGTTATCATGACAACAAAGTAAGACAGGTACCTGTACTGCAATCATGATAACATAGTGAGACAGGTATCTGTACTGTTATCATGACAACGTAGTGAGACAGGTACCTATACTGTTGTCATGACAACGTAGTGAGACAGGTACCTGTGCTGTTATCATGACAACGTAGTGAGACAGGTACGTGTACTGTTATCATGACAACGTAGTGAGACAGGTACCTGTACTGTGATCATGACAACGTAGTGAGACAGGTACCTGTACTGTTATCATGACAACGTAGTGAGACAGGTACCTGTACTGTTGTCATGACAACGTAGTGAGACAGGTATCTGTACTGTTATCCTGACAACGTAGTGAGACAGGTATCTGTACTGTTTTCATGACAAAATAGTGAGACAGGTACCTGTACTGTTATCATGATAACATAGTGAGACAGGTATCTGTACTCTTATCATGACAACGTAGTGAGACAGGTACCTGTACTGTTATCATGATAACATAGTGAGACAATGTATCTGTACTGTTATCATTATAACATAGTGAGACAGGTATCTGTACTGTTATCATGACAACGTAGTGAGACATGTACCTGTACTGTTATCATGATAACATAATTAGACAGGTATCTGTACTGTTAACATGACAACGTAGTGAGACAGGTACCTGTACTGTTATCAGGACAACAAAGTAAGACAGGTACCTGTACTGTTATCATGATAACATAGTGAGACAGGTATCTGTACTGTTATCATGACAACGTAGTGAGACAGGTACCTGTACTGTTGTCATGACAACGTAGTGAGACAGGTACCTGTACTGTTATCATGACAACGTAGTGAGACAGGTACGTGTACTGTTATCATGACAACGTAGTGAGACAGGTACCTGTACTGTGATCATGACAACGTAGTGAGACAGGTACCTGTACTGTTATCATGACAACGTAGTGAGACAGGTACCTGTACTGTTGTCATGACAACGTAGTGAGACAGGTATCTGTACTGTTATCATGATAACATAGTGAGACAGGTATCTGTACTGTTATCATGACAACATAGTGAGACAGGTACCTGTACTGTTACCATGACAACATAGTGAGACAGGTAACTGTACTGTTATCCTGACAACGTAGTGAGACAGGTACCTGTACTGTTATCATGATAACATAGTGAGACATGTATTTGTACTGTTATCATGACAACATAGTGAGACAGGTACCTGTACTGTTTTCATGACAACGTAGTGAGACAGGTACCTGTACTGTTATCATGACAACTTAGTGAGACAGGTACCTGTACTGTTATCATGACAACAATGTAAGACAGGTACCTGTACTGTTATCATGATAACATAGTTTGACAGGTATCTGTACTGTTATCATGACAACGTAGTGAGACATGTACCTATATACTTTTATCATGATAACATAATTAGACAGGTATCTGTACTGTTAACATGACAACGTAGTGAGACAGGTACCTGTACTGTTATCATGACAACGTAGTAAGACAGGTACCTGTACTGTTATCATGACAACGTAGTAAGACAGGTATCTGTACTGTTATCATGATAAAAAAGTGAGACAGGTACCTCTACTGTTATCATGGCAACATTGTGAGACAGGTACCTGTACTGTTATCATGACAACGTAGTGAGACAGGTACGTGTACTGTTATCATGGCAATGTAGTGAGACAGGTACCTGTACTGTTATCATGACAACGTAGTGAGACAGGTACCTGTACTGTTATACTGACAACGTAGTGAGACAGGTACCTGTACTGTTATCATGATAACATAGTGTATTTCTAGATAGATCACTGGGCTGCTTCTCAGCCTACCATCTAGGTTCTCTGTATTTCCAGACAGATCACTGGGCTGGTTCTCAGTCTACCATCTAGGTTCTCTGTATGTCCAGACAGTAAGTCGCTTTGGATAAAAGCGTCTGCTAAATGGCATATTATTATTATTATTATTATTATCACTGGGCTGGTTCTCAAAGTATACCATCTAGGTTCTCTGTATATCTAGATAGAGCACTGTGCTGGTTCTCAAAGTCTACCATCTAGGTTCTCTGTATGTCCAGACAGATCACTGGGCTGGTTCTCAGTCTACGATCTAGGTTCTCTGTATGTCCAGATAGATCACTGGGCTGGTTCTCAGTCTACCATCTAGATTATCTGTATGTCCAGACAGATCACTGGGCATATTCTCAGTCTACGATCTAGGATCTCTGTATTTCCAGATAGATGACTGGGCTGGTTCTCAAAGTCTACCATCTAGGTTCTCTGTATTTCCAGACGGATCACTGGGCTGGTTCTCAAAGTCTACCATCTAGGTTCTCTGTATTTCCAGACAGATCACTGTGCTGGTTCTCAGTCTACCAGCAAGGTTCTCTGTATTTCCAGACAGATCACTGGGCTGGTTCTCAGCCTACCATCTAGGTTCTCTGTATTTCCAGACAGATCACTGGGCTGGTTCTCAGTCTACCATATAGGTTCTCTGTATGTCCAGACAGATCACTGTGCTGGTTCTCAAAGTCTACCATTTATGTTCTCTGTATGTCCAGACAGATCACTGGGCTGGTTCTCAGTCTACGATCTAGGTTCTCTTTATTTCCAGACAGATGACTGGGCTGGTTCTCAAAGTCTACCATCTAGGTTCTCTGTATTTCCAGACAGATCACTGGGCTGGTTCTCAAAGTCTACCAGCTAGGTTCTCTGTATTTCCAGACAGATCACTGGGCTAGTTCTCAAAGTCTACCAGCAAGGTTCTCTGTATTTCCAGACAGATCACTGGGCTGGTTCTCAGCCTACCATCTAGGTTCTCTGTATTTCCAGACAGATCACTGGGCTGGTTCTCAGGCTACCATCTAGGTTCTCTGTATGTCCAGAGAGATCACTGGGCTGGTACTCAGTCTACGATCTAGGTTCTCTGTATTTCCAGATAGATGACTGGGCTGGTTCTCAAAGTCTACCATCTAGATTGTCTGTATTTCCAGACAGATCACCGGGCTGGTTCGCAAAGTCTACCTTCTAGGTTCTCTGTATGTCCAGACAGATCACTGTGCTGGTTCTTAAAGTCTACCAGCTAGGTTCTCTGTGTTTCCAGATAGATCACTGGGCTGCTTCTCAGCCTACCATCTAGGTTCTGTGTATTTCCTGACAGATCACTGGGCTGGTTCTCAGTCTACCATCTAGGTTCTCTGTATGTCCAGACAGATAACTGGCTGGTTCTCAAAGTCTACCATCTAGGTTCTCTGTATTTCCAGACAGATCACTGGGCTGGTTCGCAAAGTCTACCATCTAGGTTCTCTGTATGTCCAGACAGATCACTGGGCTGGTTCTCAAAGTACACCATCTAGGTTCTCTGTATATCTAGATAGATCACTGTGCTGGTTCTCAAAGTCTACCATCTAGATTCTCTGTATGTCCAGACAGATCACTGTGCTGGTTCTCAGTCTACCAGCAAGGTTCTCTGAATTTCCAGACAGATCACTGGGCTGGTTCTCAGCCTACCATCTAGGTTCTCTGTATTTCCAGACAGATCACTGGGCTGGTTCTCAAAGTCTACCATCTAGGTTCTCTGTATTTCCAGACAGATCACTGGGCTAGTTCTCAAAGTCTACCATCTAGGTTCTCTGCATGTCCAGATAGATCACTGGGCTGGTTCTCAGTCTAACATCTAGATTATATGTTTGTCCAGACAGATAACGGTGCTGGTTCTCAGTCTACGATCTAGGATCTCTGTATTTCCAGATAGATGACTGCGATGGTTCTCAAAGTCTACCAGCAAGGTTCTCTGTATTTCCAGAAAGATCACTGGGCTGGTTCTCAGCCTACCATCTAGGTTCTCTGTATTTCCAGACAGACCACTGGGCTGGTTCTCAGGCTACCATCTAGGTTCTCTGTATGTCCAGACAGATCACTGGGCTGAATCTCAGTCTAGGATCTAGGTTCTCTGTATTTCCAGATAGATGACTGGGCTGGTTCTCAAAGTCTACCATCTAGATTGTCTGTATTTCCAGACAGATCACCGGGCTGGTTCGCAAAGTCTACCTTCTAGGTTCTCTGTATGTCCAGACAGATCACTGTGCTGGTTCTTAAAGTCTACCAGCTAGGTTCTCTGTGTTTCCAGATAGATCACTGGGCTGCTTCTCAGCCTACCATCTAGGTTCTGTGTATTTCCTGACAGATCACTGGGCTGGTTCTCAGTCTACCATCTAGGTTCTCTGTATGTCCAGACAGATAACTGGCTGGTTCTCAAAGTCTACCATCTAGGTTCTCTGTATTTCCAGACAGATCACTGGGCTGGTTCGCAAAGTCTACCATCTAGGTTCTCTGTATGTCCAGACAGATCACTGGGCTGGTTCTCAAAGTACACCATCTAGGTTCTCTGTATATCTAGATAGATCACTGTGCTGGTTCTCAAAGTCTACCATCTAGATTCTCTGTATGTCCAGACAGATCACTGTGCTGGTTCTCAGTCTACCAGCAAGGTTCTCTGAATTTCCAGACAGATCACTGGGCTGGTTCTCAGCCTACCATCTAGGTTCTCTGTATTTCCAGACAGATCACTGGGCTGGTTCTCAAAGTCTACCATCTAGGTTCTCTGTATTTCCAGACAGATCACTGGGCTAGTTCTCAAAGTCTACCATCTAGGTTCTCTGCATGTCCAGATAGATCACTGGGCTGGTTCTCAGTCTAACATCTAGATTATATGTTTGTCCAGACAGATAACGGTGCTGGTTCTCAGTCTACGATCTAGGATCTCTGTATTTCCAGATAGATGACTGCGATGGTTCTCAAAGTCTACCAGCAAGGTTCTCTGTATTTCCAGAAAGATCACTGGGCTGGTTCTCAGCCTACCATCTAGGTTCTCTGTATTTCCAGACAGACCACTGGGCTGGTTCTCAGGCTACCATCTAGGTTCTCTGTATGTCCAGACAGATCACTGGGCTGGATCTCAGTCTAGGATCTAGGTTCTCTGTATTTCCAGATAGATGACTGGGCTGGTTCTCAAAGTCTACCATCTAGATTCTCTGTATTTCCAGACAGATCACTGGGCTGGTTCTCAGTCTACCATCTAGGTTCTCTGTATGTCTAGACAGATCACTGTGCTGGTTCTAAATGTCTACCAGCTAGGTTCTCTGTATTTCCAGACAGATCACTGGGCTGGTTCTCAGTCTACCATCTAGGTTCTCTGTATGTCCAGATAGATCACTGTGCTAGTTCTCAAAGTCTACCAGCTAGGTTATCTGTATTTCCAGACAGATCACAGGGCTGGTTCTCAGTCTACCATCTAGGTTCTCTATCTGTCCAGAAAGATGACTGGGCTGGTTCTCAAAGTC
This sequence comes from Coregonus lavaretus, assembly GCF_964263955.1. Lineage (NCBI taxonomy): Eukaryota > Metazoa > Chordata > Actinopteri > Salmoniformes > Salmonidae > Coregonus > Coregonus lavaretus. The sequence goes on from NC_139990.1 coordinate 79,855,728, forward strand.
TACCATCTAGGTTCTATGTATGTCCAGATAGATCACTGGGCTGGTTCTCTAAGTCTACCATCTAGGTTCTCTGTATGTGCAGAGAGATCACTGGTCTGGTTCTCAGTCTACTATCTAGGTTCTCTGTATTTCCAGATAGATGACTGGGCTGGTTCTCAAAGTCTACCATCTAGATTCTCTGTATTTCCAGACAGATCACTGGGCTGGTTCTCAAAGTCTACCATTTAGGTTCTCGGTATTTCCAGACAGTTCACTGGGCTGGTTCTCAGTCTACCATCTAGGTTCTCTGTATGTCCAGACAGATCACTGTGCTGTTTCTCAAAGTCTACCAACTAGGTTCTCTGTATTTCCAGACAGATCACTGGGCTGGTTCGCAAAGTCTACCATCTAGGTTCTCTGTATTTCCAGACAGATCACTGGGCTGGTTCTCAGTCTACCATCTAGGTTCTCTGTATGTCTAGACAGATCACTGTACTGGTTCTAAATGTCTACCAGCTAGGTTCTCTGTATTTCCAGATAGATCACTGGGCTGCTTCTCAGCCTACCATCTAGGTTCTCTGTATTTCCAGACAGATCACTGGGCTGGTTCTCAGTCTACCATCTAGGTTCTCTGTATTTCCAGACAGATCACTGGGCTGGTTCGCAAAGTCTACCATCTAGGTTCTCTGTATTTCCAGACAGATCACTGGGCTGGTTCTCAGTCTACCATCTAGGTTCTCTGTATGTCCAGATAGATCACTGTGCTAGTTCTCAAAGTCTACCAGCTAGGTTATCTGTATTTCCAGACAGATCACAGGGCTGGTTCTCAGTCTACCATCTAGGTTCTCTATATGTCCAGAAAGATGACTGCGATGGTTCTCAAAGTCTACCAGCAAGGTTCTCTGTATTTCCAGAAAGATCACTGGGCTGGTTCTCAGCCTACCATCTAGGTTATCTGTATTTCCAGACAGACCACTGGGCTGGTTCTCAGGCTACCATCTAGGTTCTCTGTATGTCCAGACAGATCACTGGGCTGGATCTCAGTCTACGATCTAGGTTCTCTGTATTTCCAGATAGATGACTGGGCTGGTTCTCAAAGTCTACCATCTAGATTCTCTGTATTTCCAGACAGATCACTGGGCTGGTTCTCAGTCTACCATCTAGGTTCTCTGTATGTCTAGACAGATCACTGTGCTGGTTCTAAATGTCTACCAGCTAGGTTCTCTGTATTTCCAGACAGATCACTGGGCTGGTTCTCAGTCTACCATCTAGGTTCTCTGTATGTCCAGATAGATCACTGTGCTAGTTCTCAAAGTCTACCAGCTAGGTTATCTGTATTTCCAGACAGATCACAGGGCTGGTTCTCAGTCTACCATCTAGGTTCTCTATATGTCCAGAAAGATGACTGGGCTGGTTCTCAAAGTCTACCATCTAGGTTCTATGTATGTCCAGATAGATCACTGGGCTGGTTCTCTAAGTCTACCATCTAGGTTCTCTGTATGTGCAGAGAGATCACTGGTCTGGTTCTCAGTCTACTATCTAGGTTCTCTGTATTTCCAGATAGATGACTGGGCTGGTTCTCAAAGTCTACCATCTAGCTTCTCTGTATTTCCAGACAGATCACTGGGCTGGTTCTCAAAGTCTACCATTTAGGTTCTCGGTATTTCCAGACAGTTCACTGGGCTGGTTCTCAGTCTACCATCTAGGTTCTCTGTATGTCCAGACAGATCACTGTGCTGTTTCTCAAAGTCTACCAACTAGGTTCTCTGTATTTCCAGACAGATCACTGGGCTGGTTCGCAAAGTCTACCATCTAGGTTCTCTGTATTTCCAGACAGATCACTGGGCTGGTTCTCAGTCTACCATCTAGGTTCTCTGTATGTCTAGACAGATCACTGTGCTGGTTCTAAATGTCTACCAGCTAGGTTCTCTGTATTTCCAGATAGATCACTGGGCTGCTTCTCAGCCTACCATCTAGGTTCTCTGTATTTCCAGACAGATCACTGGGCTGGTTCTCAGTCTACCATCTAGGTTCTCTGTATTTCCAGACAGATCACTGGGCTGGTTCGCAAAGTCTACCATCTAGGTTCTCTGTATTTCCAGACAGATCACTGGGCTGGTTCTCAGTCTACCATCTAGGTTCTCTGTATGTCCAGATAGATCACTGTGCTAGTTCTCAAAGTCTACCAGCTAGGTTATCTGTATTTCCAGACAGATCACAGGGCTGGTTCTCAGTCTACCATCTAGGTTCTCTATATGTCCAGAAAGATGACTGGGCTGGTTCTCAAAGTCTACCATCTAGGTTCTATGTATGTCCAGATAGATCACTGGGCTGGTTCTCTAAGTCTACCATCTAGGTTCTCTGTATGTGCAGAGAGATCACTGGTCTGGTTCTCAGTCTACGATCTAGGTTCTCTGTATTTCCAGATAGATGACTGGGCTGGTTCTCAAAGTCTACCATCTAGCTTCTCTGTATTTCCAGACAGATCACTGGGCTGGTTCTCAAAGTCTACCATTTAGGTTCTCGGTATTTCCAGACAGTTCACTGGGCTGGTTCTCAGTCTACCATCTAGGTTCTCTGTATGTCCAGACAGATCACTGTGCTGTTTCTCAAAGTCTACCAACTAGGTTCTCTGTATTTCCAGACAGATCACTGGGCTGGTTCGCAAAGTCTACCATCTAGGTTCTCTGTATTTCCAGACAGATCACTGGGCTGGTTCTCAGTCTACCATCTAGGTTCTCTGTATGTCTAGACAGATCACTGTGCTGGTTCTAAATGTCTACCAGCTAGGTTCTCTGTATTTCCAGACAGATCACTGGGCTGGTTCTCAGTCTACCATCTAGGTTCTCTGTATGTCCAGATAGATCACTGTGCTAGTTCTCAAAGTCTACCAGCTAGGTTATCTGTATTTCCAGACAGATCACAGGGCTGGTTCTCAGTCTACCATCTAGGTTCTCTATATGTCCAGAAAGATCACTGTGCTGTTTCTCAAAGTCTACCAACTAGGTTCTCTGTATTTCCAGACAGATCACTGGGCTGGTTCGCAAAGTCTACCATCTAGGTTCTCTGTATTTCCAGACAGATCACTGGGCTGGTTCTCAGTCTACCATCTAGGTTCTCTGTATGTCTAGACAGATCACTGTGCTGGTTCTAAATGTCTACCAGCTAGGTTCTCTGTATTTCAAGATAGATCACTGGGCTGCTTCTCAGCCTACCATCTAGGTTCTCTGTATTTCCAGACAGATCACTGGGCTGGTTCTCAGTCTACCATCTAGGTTCTCTGTATTTCCAGACAGATCACTGGGCTGGTTCGCAAAGTCTACCATCTAGGTTCTCTGTATTTCCAGACAGATCACTGGGCTGGTTCTCAGTCTACCATCTAGGTTCTCTGTATGTCCAGATAGATCACTGTGCTAGTTCTCAAAGTCTACCAGCTAGGTTATCTGTATTTCCAGACAGATCACAGGGCTGGTTCTCAGTCTACCATCTAGGTTCTCTATATGTCCAGAAAGATGACTGGGCTGGTTCTCAAAGTCTACCATCTAGGTTCTATGTATGTCCAGATAGATCACTGGGCTGGTTCTCTAAGTCTACCATCTAGGTTCTCTGTATGTGCAGAGAGATCACTGGTCTGGTTCTCAGTCTACGATCTAGGTTCTCTGTATTTCCAGATAGATGACTGGGCTGGTTCTCAAAGTCTACCATCTAGCTTCTCTGTATTTCCAGAGAGATCACTGGGCTGGTTCTCAAAGTCTACCATTTAGGTTCTCGGTATTTCCAGACAGTTCACTGGGCTGGTTCTCAGTCTACCATCTAGGTTCTCTGTATGTCCAGACAGATCACTGTGCTGTTTCTCAAAGTCTACCAACTAGGTTCTCTGTATTTCCAGACAGATCACTGGGCTGGTTCGCAAAGTCTACCATCTAGGTTCTCTGTATTTCCAGACAGATCACTGGGCTGGTTCTCAGTCTACCATCTAGGTTCTCTGTATGTCTAGACAGATCACTGTGCTGGTTCTAAATGTCTACCAGCTAGGTTCTCTGTATTTCCAGATAGATCACTGGGCTGCTTCTCAGCCTACCATCTAGGTTCTCTGTATTTCCAGACAGATCACTGGGCTGGTTCTCAGTCTACCATCTAGGTTCTCTGTATTTCCAGACAGATCACTGGGCTGGTTCGCAAAGTCTACCATCTAGGTTCTCTGTATTTCCAGACAGATCACTGGGCTGGTTCTCAGTCTACCATCTAGGTTCTCTGTATGTCCAGATAGATCACTGTGCTAGTTCTCAAAGTCTACCAGCTAGGTTATCTGTATTTCCAGACAGATCACAGGGCTGGTTCTCAGTCTACCATCTAGGTTCTCTATATGTCCAGAAAGATGACTGGGCTGGTTCTCAAAGTCTACCATCTAGGTTCTCTGTATGTGCAGAGAGATCACTGGTCTGGTTCTCAGTCTACGATCTAGGTTCTCTGTATTTCCAGATAGATGACTGGGCTGGTTCTCAAAGTCTACCATCTAGCTTCTCTGTATTTCCAGACAGATCACTGGGCTGGTTCTCAAAGTCTACCATTTAGGTTCTCGGTATTTCCAGACAGTTCACTGGGCTGGTTCTCAGTCTACCATCTAGGTTCTCTGTATGTCCAGACAGATCACTGTGCTGTTTCTCAAAGTCTACCAACTAGGTTCTCTGTATTTCCAGACAGATCACTGGGCTGGTTCGCAAAGTCTACCATCTAGGTTCTCTGTATTTCCAGACAGATCACTGGGCTGGTTCTCAGTCTACCATCTAGGTTCTCTGTATGTCTAGACAGATCACTGTGCTGGTTCTAAATGTCTACCAGCTAGGTTCTCTGTATTTCCAGACAGATCACTGGGCTGGTTCTCAGTCTACCATCTAGGTTCTCTGTATGTCCAGATAGATCATTGTGCTAGTTCTCAAAGTCTACCAGCTAGGTTATCTGTATTTCCAGACAGATCACAGGGCTGGTTCTCAGTCTACCATCTAGGTTCTCTATATGTCCAGAAAGATCACTGTGCTGTTTCTCAAAGTCTACCAACTAGGTTCTCTGTATTTCCAGACAGATCACTGGGCTGGTTCGCAAAGTCTACCATCTAGGTTCTCTGTATTTCCAGACAGATCACTGGGCTGGTTCTCAGTCTACCATCTAGGTTCTCTGTATGTCTAGACAGATCACTGTGCTGGTTCTAAATGTCTACCAGCTAGGTTCTCTGTATTTCCAGATAGATCACTGGTCTGCTTCTCAGCCTACCATCTAGGTTCTCTGTATTTCCAGACAGATCACTGGGCTGGTTCTCAGTCTACCATCTAGGTTCTCTGTATTTCCAGACAGATCACTGGGCTGGTTCGCAAAGTCTACCATCTAGGTTCTCTGTATTTCCAGACAGATCACTGGGCTGGTTCTCAGTCTACCATCTAGGTTCTCTGTATGTCCAGATAGATCACTTTGCTAGTTCTCAAAGTCTACCAGCTAGGTTATCTGTATTTCCAGACAGATCACAGGGCTGGTTCTCAGTCTACCATCTAGGTTCTCTATATGTCCAGAAAGATGACTGGGCTGGTTCTCAAAGTCTACCATCTAGGTTCTATGTATGTCCAGATAGATCACTGGGCTGGTTCTCTAAGTCTACCATCTAGGTTCTCTGTATATGCAGAGAGATCACTGGTCTGGTTCTCAGTCTACGATCTAGGTTCTCTGTATTTCCAGATAGATGACTGGGCTGGTTCTCAAAGTCTACCATCTAGCTTCTTTGTATTTCCAGACAGATCACTGGGCTGGTTCTCAAAGTCTACCATTTAGGTTCTCGGTATTTCCAGACAGTTCACTGGGCTGGTTCTCAGTCTACCATCTAGGTTCTCTGTATGTCCAGACAGATCACTGTGCTGTTTCTCAAAGTCTACCAACTAGGTTCTCTGTATTTCCAGACAGATCACTGGGCTGGTTCGCAAAGTCTACCATCTAGGTTCTCTGTATTTCCAGACAGATCACTGGGCTGGTTCTCAGTCTACCATCTAGGTTCTCTGTATGTCTAGACAGATCACTGTGCTGGTTCTAAATGTCTACCAGCTAGGTTCTCTGTATTTCCAGATAGATCACTGGGCTGCTTCTCAGCCTACCATCTAGGTTCTCTGTATTTCCAGACAGATCACTGGGCTGGTTCTCAGTCTACCATCTAGGTTCTCTGTATTTCCAGACAGATCACTGGGCTGGTTCGCAAAGTCTACCATCTAGGTTCTCTGTATTTCCAGACAGATCACTGGGCTGGTTCTCAGTCTACCATCTAGGTTCTCTGTATGTCCAGATAGATCACTGTGCTAGTTCTCAAAGTCTACCAGCTAGGTTATCTGTATTTCCAGACAGATCACAGGGCTGGTTCTCAGTCTACCATCTAGGTTCTCTATATGTCCAGAAAGATGACTGGGCTGGTTCTCAAAGTCTACCATCTAGGTTCTCTGTATGTGCAGAGAGATCACTGGTCTGGTTCTCAGTCTACGATCTAGGTTCTCTGTATTTCCAGATAGATGACTGGGCTGGTTCTCAAAGTCTACCATCTAGCTTCTCTGTATTTCCAGACAGATCACTGGGCTGGTTCTCAAAGTCTACCATTTAGGTTCTCGGTATTTCCAGACAGTTCACTGGGCTGGTTCTCAGTCTACCATCTAGGTTCTCTGTATGTCCAGACAGATACCTGTGCTGTTTCTCAAAGTCTACCAACTAGGTTCTCTGTATTTCCAGACAGATCACTGGGCTGGTTCGCAAAGTCTACCATCTAGGTTCTCTGTATTTCCAGACAGATCACTGGGCTGGTTCTCACTCTACCATCTAGGTTCTCTGTATGTCCAGACAGATCACTGTGCTGGTTCTCAAAGTCTACCAGCTAGGTTCTCTGTATTTCCAGACAGATCACTGGGCTGCTTCTCAGCCTACCATCTAGGATCTCTGTATTTCCAGACAGATCACTGGGCTGGTTCTCAGTCTACCATCTAGGTTCTCTGTATGTCCAGACAGATCACTGGTCTGGTTCTCAGTCTACCATCTATGTTCGCTGTATTTCCAGACAGATCACAGGGCTGGTTCTCAGTCTACCATCTAGGTTCTCTATATGTCCAGAAAGATGACTGGGCTGGTTCTCAAAGTCTACCATCTAGGTTCTATGTATGTCCAGATAGATCACTGGGCTGGTTCTCTAAGTCTACCATCTAGGTTCTCTGTATGTGCAGAGAGATCACTGGTCTGGTTCTCAGTCTACGATCTAGGTTCTCTGTATTTCCAGATAGATGACTGGGCTGGTTCTCAAAGTCTACCATCTAGCTTCTCTGTATTTCCAGACAGATCACTGGGCTGGTTCTCAAAGTCTACCATTTAGGTTCTCGGTATTTCCAGACAGTTCACTGGGCTGGTTCTCAAAGTCTACCAACTAGGTTCTCTGTATTTCCAGACAGATCACTGGGCTGGTTCGCAAAGTCTACCATCTAGGTTCTCTGTATTTCCAGACAGATCACTGGGCTGGTTCTCAGTCTACCATCTAGGTTCTCTGTATGTCTAGACAGATCACTGTGCTGGTTCTAAATGTCTACCAGCTAGGTTCTCTGTATTTCCAGATAGATCACTGGGCTGCTTCTCAGCCTACCATCTAGCTTCTCTGTATTTCCAGACAGATCACTGGGCTGGTTCTCAGTCTACCATCTAGGTTCTCTGTATTTCCAGACAGATCACTGGGCTGGTTCGCAAAGTCTACCATCTAGGTTCTCTGTATTTCCAGACAGATCACTGGGCTGGTTCTCAGTCTACCATCTAGGTTCTCTGTATGTCCAGATAGATCACTGTGCTAGTTCTCAAAGTCTACCAGCTAGGTTATCTGTATTTCCAGACAGATCACAGGGCTGGTTCTCAGTCTACCATCTAGGTTCTCTATATGTCCAGAAAGATGACTGGGCTGGTTCTCAAAGTCTACCATCTAGGTTCTATGTATGTCCAGATAGATCACTGGGCTGGTTCTCTAAGTCTACCATCTAGGTTCTCTGTATGTGCAGAGAGATCACTGGTCTGGTTCTCAGTCTACGATCTAGGTTCTCTGTATTTCCAGATAGATGACTGGGCTGGTTCTCAAAGTCTACCATCTAGCTTCTCTGTATTTCCAGACAGATCACTGGGCTGGTTCTCAAAGTCTACCATTTAGGTTCTCGGTATTTCCAGACAGTTCACTGGGCTGGTTCTCAGTCTACCATCTAGGTTCTCTGTATGTCCAGACAGATCACTGTGCTGTTTCTCAAAGTCTACCAACTAGGTTCTCTGTATTTCCAGACAGATCACTGGGCTGGTTCGCAAAGTCTACCATCTAGGTTCTCTGTATTTCCAGACAGATCACTGGGCTGGTTCTCAGTCTACCATCTAGGTTCTCTGTATGTCTAGACAGATCACTGTGCTGGTTCTAAATGTCTACCAGCTAGGTTCTCTGTATTTCCAGATAGATCACTGGGCTGCTTCTCAGCCTACCATCTAGGTTCTCTGTATTTCCAGACAGATCACTGGGCTGGTTCTCAGTCTACCATCTAGGTTCTCTGTATTTCCAGACAGATCACTGGGCTGGTTCGCAAAGTCTACCATCTAGGTTCTCTGTATTTCCAGACAGATCACTGGGCTGGTTCTCAGTCTACCATCTAGGTTCTCTGTATGTCCAGATAGATCACTGTGCTAGTTCTCAAAGTCTACCAGCTAGGTTATCTGTATTTCCAGACAGATCACAGGGCTGGTTCTCAGTCTACCATCTAGGTTCTCTATATGTCCAGAAAGATGACTGGGCTGGTTCTCAAAGTCTACCATCTAGGTTCTATGTATGTCCAGATAGATCACTGGGCTGGTTCTCTAAGTCTACCATCTAGGTTCTCTGTATGTGCAGAGAGATCACTGGTCTGGTTCTCAGTCTACGATCTAGGTTCTCTGTATTTCCAGATAGATGACTGGGCTGGTTCTCAAAGTCTACCATCTAGCTTCTCTGTATTTCCAGACAGATCACTGGGCTGGTTCTCAAAGTCTACCATTTAGGTTCTCGGTATTTCCAGACAGTTCACTGGGCTGGTTCTCAGTCTACCATCTAGGTTCTCTGTATGTCCAGACAGATCACTGTGCTGTTTCTCAAAGTCTACCAACTAGGTTCTCTGTATTTCCAGACAGATCACTGGGCTGGTTCGCAAAGTCTACCATCTAGGTTCTCTGTATTTCCAGACAGATCACTGGGCTGGTTCTCACTCTACCATCTAGGTTCTCTGTATGTCCAGACAGATCACTGTGCTGGTTCTCAACGTCTACCAGCTAGGTTCTCTGTATTTCCAGACAGATCACTGGGCTGCTTCTCAGCCTACCATCTAGGTTCTCTGTATTTCCAGACAGATCACTGGGCTGGTTCTCAGTCTACCATCTAGGTTCTCTGTATGTCCAGACAGATCACTGGTCTGGTTCTCAGTCTACCATCTATGTTCGCTGTATTTCCAGACAGATCACAGGGCTGGTTCTCAGTCTACCATCTAGGTTCTCTAAATGTCCAGAAAGATGACTGGGCTGGTTCTCAAAGTCTACCATCTAGGTTCTATGTATGTCCAGATAGATCACTGGGCTGGTTCTCTAAGTCTACCATCTAGGTTCTCTGTATGTGCAGAGAGATCACTGGTCTGGTTCTCAGTCTACTATCTAGGTTCTCTGTATTTCCAGATAGATGACTGGGCTGGTTCTCAAAGTCTACCATCTAGCTTCTCTGTATTTCCAGACAGATCACTGGGATGGTTCTCAAAGTCTACCATTTAGGTTCTCGGTATTTCCAGACAGTTCACTGGGCTGGTTCTCAGTCTACCATCTAGGTTCTCTGTATGTCCAGACAGATCACTGTGCTGTTTCTCAAAGTCTACCAACTAGGTTCTCTGTATTTCCAGACAGATCACTGGGCTGGTTCGCAAAGTCTACCATCTAGGTTCTCTGTATTTCCAGACAGATCACTGGGCTGGTTCTCAGTCTACCATCTAGGTTCTCTGTATGTCTAGACAGATCACTGTGCTGGTTCTAAATGTCTACCAGCTAGGTTCTCTGTATTTCCAGATAGATCACTGGGCTGCTTCTCAGCCTACCATCTAGGTTCTCTGTATTTCCAGACAGATCACTGGGCTGGTTCTCAGTCTACCATCTAGGTTCTCTGTATTTCCAGACAGATCACTGGGCTGGTTCGCAAAGTCTACCATCTAGGTTCTCTGTATTTCCAGACAGATCACTGGGCTGGTTCTCAGTCTACCATCTAGGTTCTCTGTATGTCCAGATAGATCACTGTGCTAGTTCTCAAAGTCTACCAGCTAGGTTATCTGTATTTCCAGACAGATCACAGGGCTGTTTCTCAGTCCACCATCTAGGTTCTCTATATGTCCAGAAAGATGACTGGGCTGGTTCTCAAAGTCTACCATCTAGGTTCTATGTATGTCCAGATAGATCACTGGGCTGGTTCTCTAAGTCTACCATCTAGGTTCTCTGTATGTGCAGAGAGATCACTGGTCTGGTTCTCAGTCTACGATCTAGGTTCTCTGTATTTCCAGATAGATGACTGGGCTGGTTCTCAAAGTCTACCATCTAGCTTCTCTGTATTTCCAGACAGATCACTGGGCTGGTTCTCAAAGTCTACCATTTAGGTTCTCGGTATTTCCAGACAGTTCACTGGGCTGGTTCTCAGTCTACCATCTAGGTTCTCTGTATGTCCAAACAGATCACTGGGCTGGTTCGCAAAGTCTACCATCTAGGTTCTCTGTATTTCCAGACAGATCACTGGGCTAGTTCTCACTCTACCATCTAGGTTCTCTGTATGTCCAGACAGATCACTGTGCTGGTTCTCAAAGTCTACCAGCTAGGTTCTCTGTATTTCCAGACAGATCACTGGGCTGCTTCTCAGCCTACCATCTAGGTTCTCTGTATTTCCAGACAGATCACTGGGCTGGTTCTCAGTCTACCATCTAGGTTCTCTGTATGTCCAGACAGATCACTGGGCTGGTTCTCAAAATCTACCATCTAGGATCTCTGTATTTCCAGATAGATGACTGGGCTGGTTCTCAGTCTACCATCTAGGTTCTCTGTATGTCCAGACAGATCACTGTGCTGTTTCTCAAAGTCTACCAGCAAGGTTCTCTGAATTTCCAGACAGATCACTGGGCTGGTTCTCAGCCTACCATCTAGGTTCTCTGTATTTCCAGACAGATCACTGGGCTGGTTCTCAGGCTACCATCTAGGTTCTCTGTATGTCCAGACAGATCACTGGGCTGGATCTCAGTCTACGATCTAGGTTCTCTGTATTTCCAGATAGATGACTGGGCTGGTTCTCAAAGTCTACCATTTAGATTCTCTGTATTTCCAGACAGATCACTGGGCTGGTTCGCAAAGTCTACCATCTAGGTTCTCTGTATTTCCAGACAGATCACTGGGCTGGTTCTCAGTCTACCATCTAGGTTCTCTGTATGTCTAGACAGATCACTGTGCTGGTTCTCAATATCTACCAGCTAGGTTCTCTGTATTTCCAAATAGATCACTGGGCTGCTTCTCAGCCTACCATCTAGGTTCTCTGTATTTCCAGACAGATCACTGGGCTGGTTCTCAGTCTACCATCTAGGTTCTCTGTATTTCCAGACAGATCACTGGGCTGGTTCGCAAAGTCTACCATCTAGGTTCTCTGTATTTCCAGACAGATCAATGGGCTGGTTCTCAGTCTACCATCTAGGTTATCTGTATGTCCAGATAGATCACTGTGCTGGTTCTCAAAGTCTACTTGCTAGGTTATCTGTATTTCCAGACAGATCACAGGGCTGGTTCTCAGTCTACCATCTAGGTCCTCTATATGTCCAGAAAGATGATGGGCTGGTTCTCAAAGTCTACCATCTAGGTTCTCTGTATGTCCAGATAGATCACTGGGCTGGTTCTCTAAGTCTACCATCTAGGTGCTCTGTATGTGCAGAGAGATCACTGGTCTGGTTCTCAGTCTACGATCTAGGTTCTCTGTATGTCCACACAGATCACTGGTCTGGTTCTCAGTCTACCATCTAGGTTCTCTATATGTCCAGATAGATCACTGGGCTGGTTCTCAGTCTACGATCTAGGTTCTCTGTATGTCCACACAGATCACTGGTCTGGTTCTCAGTCTACCATCTAGGTTCTCTGTATGTCCAGACAGATCATTGGGCTGGTTCTCAGTCTACCATCTAGGTTCTCTATATGTCCAGACAGATGACTGGGCTGGTTCTCAAAGTCTACCATCTAGGTTCTCTGTATTTCCAGACAGATCACTGGGCTGGTTCTCAAAGTCTACCATCTAGGTTCTCTGTATTTCCAGACATAACACTGGGCTAGTTTTTAAAATCTAACATGTAGGTTCTCTGTATGTCCAGATAGATCACTGGGCTGGTTCTCAGCCTACCATCTAGATTATCTGTATGTCCAGACAGATCACTGGGGTGGTTCTCAGTCTACGATCTAGGATCTCTTTATTTCCAGATAGATGACTGGGCTGGTTCTCAAAGTCTACCATCTAGGTTCTCTGTATTTCCAGACAGATCACTGGGCTGGTTCTCAAAGTCTAGCATCTAGGTTCTCTGTATTTCCAGACAGATCACTAGGCTGGTTCTCAATCTACCATCTAGGTTCTCTGTATGTCCAGACAGATCACTGTGCTGGTTCTCAAAGTCTACCAGCAAGGTTCTCTGTATTTCCAGACAGATGACTGGGCTGGTTCTCAGCCTACCATCTAGGTTCTCTGTATTTCCAGACAGATCAATGGGCTGGTTCTCAGTCTACCATCTAGGTTCTCTGCATGTCCAGACAGATCACTGGGCTGGTTCTCAATGTCTACCATTTAGGTTCTCTGTATTTCCAGACAGATCACTGGGCTGGTTCTCAAAGTATACCATCTAGGTTCTCTGTATATCCAGATAGATCACTGTGCTAGTTCTCAAAGTCTACCAGCTAGGTTATCTGTATTTCCAGACAGATCACAGGGCTGTTTCTCAGTCCACCATCTAGGTTCTCTATATGTCCAGAAAGATGACTGGGCTGGTTCTCAAAGTCTACCATCTAGGTTCTATGTATGTCCAGATAGATCACTGGGCTGGTTCTCTAAGTCTACCATCTAGGTTCTCTGTATGTGCAGAGAGATCACTGGTCTGGTTCTCAGTCTACGATCTAGGTTCTCTGTATTTCCAGATAGATGACTGGGCTGGTTCTCAAAGTCTACCATCTAGCTTCTCTGTATTTCCAGACAGATCACTGGGCTGGTTCTCAAAGTCTACCATTTAGGTTCTCGGTATTTCCAGACAGTTCACTGGGCTGGTTCTCAGTCTACCATCTAGGTTCTCTGTATGTCCAAACAGATCACTGGGCTGGTTCGCAAAGTCTACCATCTAGGTTCTCTGTATTTCCAGACAGATCACTGGGCTAGTTCTCACTCTACCATCTAGGTTCTCTGTATGTCCAGACAGATCACTGTGCTGGTTCTCAAAGTCTACCAGCTAGGTTCTCTGTATTTCCAGACAGATCACTGGGCTGCTTCTCAGCCTACCATCTAGGTTCTCTGTATTTCCAGACAGATCACTGGGCTGGTTCTCAGTCTACCATCTAGGTTCTCTGTATGTCCAGACAGATCACTGGGCTGGTTCTCAAAATCTACCATCTAGGATCTCTGTATTTCCAGATAGATGACTGGGCTGGTTCTCAGTCTACCATCTAGGTTCTCTGTATGTCCAGACAGATCACTGTGCTGTTTCTCAAAGTCTACCAGCAAGGTTCTCTGAATTTCCAGACAGATCACTGGGCTGGTTCTCAGCCTACCATCTAGGTTCTCTGTATTTCCAGACAGATCACTGGGCTGGTTCTCAGGCTACCATCTAGGTTCTCTGTATGTCCAGACAGATCACTGGGCTGGATCTCAGTCTACGATCTAGGTTCTCTGTATTTCCAGATAGATGACTGGGCTGGTTCTCAAAGTCTACCATTTAGATTCTCTGTATTTCCAGACAGATCACTGGGCTGGTTCGCAAAGTCTACCATCTAGGTTCTCTGTATTTCCAGACAGATCACTGGGCTGGTTCTCAGTCTACCATCTAGGTTCTCTGTATGTCTAGACAGATCACTGTGCTGGTTCTCAATATCTACCAGCTAGGTTCTCTGTATTTCCAAATAGATCACTGGGCTGCTTCTCAGCCTACCATCTAGGTTCTCTGTATTTCCAGACAGATCACTGGGCTGGTTCTCAGTCTACCATCTAGGTTCTCTGTATTTCCAGACAGATCACTGGGCTGGTTCGCAAAGTCTACCATCTAGGTTCTCTGTATTTCCAGACAGATCAATGGGCTGGTTCTCAGTCTACCATCTAGGTTATCTGTATGTCCAGATAGATCACTGTGCTGGTTCTCAAAGTCTACTTGCTAGGTTATCTGTATTTCCAGACAGATCACAGGGCTGGTTCTCAGTCTACCATCTAGGTCCTCTATATGTCCAGAAAGATGATGGGCTGGTTCTCAAAGTCTACCATCTAGGTTCTCTGTATGTCCAGATAGATCACTGGGCTGGTTCTCTAAGTCTACCATCTAGGTGCTCTGTATGTGCAGAGAGATCACTGGTCTGGTTCTCAGTCTACGATCTAGGTTCTCTGTATGTCCACACAGATCACTGGTCTGGTTCTCAGTCTACCATCTAGGTTCTCTATATGTCCAGATAGATCACTGGGCTGGTTCTCAGTCTACGATCTAGGTTCTCTGTATGTCCACACAGATCACTGGTCTGGTTCTCAGTCTACCATCTAGGTTCTCTGTATGTCCAGACAGATCATTGGGCTGGTTCTCAGTCTACCATCTAGGTTCTCTATATGTCCAGACAGATGACTGGGCTGGTTCTCAAAGTCTACCATCTAGGTTCTCTGTATTTCCAGACAGATCACTGGGCTGGTTCTCAAAGTCTACCATCTAGGTTCTCTGTATTTCCAGACATAACACTGGGCTAGTTTTTAAAATCTAACATGTAGGTTCTCTGTATGTCCAGATAGATCACTGGGCTGGTTCTCAGCCTACCATCTAGATTATCTGTATGTCCAGACAGATCACTGGGGTGGTTCTCAGTCTACGATCTAGGATCTCTTTATTTCCAGATAGATGACTGGGCTGGTTCTCAAAGTCTACCATCTAGGTTCTCTGTATTTCCAGACAGATCACTGGGCTGGTTCTCAAAGTCTAGCATCTAGGTTCTCTGTATTTCCAGACAGATCACTAGGCTGGTTCTCAATCTACCATCTAGGTTCTCTGTATGTCCAGACAGATCACTGTGCTGGTTCTCAAAGTCTACCAGCAAGGTTCTCTGTATTTCCAGACAGATGACTGGGCTGGTTCTCAGCCTACCATCTAGGTTCTCTGTATTTCCAGACAGATCAATGGGCTGGTTCTCAGTCTACCATCTAGGTTCTCTGCATGTCCAGACAGATCACTGGGCTGGTTCTCAATGTCTACCATTTAGGTTCTCTGTATTTCCAGACAGATCACTGGGCTGGTTCTCAAAGTATACCATCTAGGTTCTCTGTATATCCAGATAGATCACTGTGCTGGTTCTCATAGTCTACCATCTAGCTTCTCTGTATGTCCAGATAGTATACCATCTAGGTTCTCAAAGTCTAACATCTAGGTTCTCTATATTTCCAGACAGATCACTGGGCTGGTTAACAAAGAATACCATCTAGGTTCTCTGTATATCCAGATAGATCACTGTGCTGGTTCTCAAAGTCTACCATCTAGGTTAGCTGTATGTCCAGATAGATCACTGTGCTGGTTCTCAGTCTACCATCTAGATTATCTGTTTCTCCAGACAGATCACGGTGCTGGTTCTCAGTCTACTATCTAGGATCTCTGTATTTCCAGATAGATGACTGGGCTGGTTCTCAAAGTCTACCATCTAGGTTCTCTGTATGTCCAGACAGATCACTGGGCTGGATCTCAGTCTACCATCTAGATTCTCTGTATTTCCAGACAGATCACTGGGCTGGTTCGCAAAGTCTACCATCTAGGTTCTCTGTATTTCCAGACAGATCACTGGGCTGGTTCTCAGTCTACCATCTAAGTTCTCTGTATGTCTAGACAGATCACTGTGCTGTTTCTCAAAGTCTACCAGCTAGGTTCTCTGTATTTCCAGATAGATCACTGGGCTGCTTCTCAGCCTACCATCTAGGTTCTCTGTATTTCCAGACAGATCACTGGGCTGGTTCTCAGTCTACCATATAGGTTCTCTGTATTTCCAGACAGATCACTGGGCTGGTTCGCAAAGTCTACCAGCAAGGTTCTCTGAATTTCAAGACAGATCACTGGGCTGGTTCTCAGCCTACCATCTAGGTTCTCTGTATTTCCAGACAGACCACTGGGCTGCTTCTCAGGCTACCATCTAGGTTCTCTGTATGTCCAGACAGATCACTGGGCTGGATCTCAGTCTACGATCTAGGTTCTCTGTATTTCCAGATAGATGATGGGCTGGTTCTCAAAGTCTACCATCTAGGTTCTCTGTATGTCCAGATAGATCACTGGGCTGGTTCTCTAAGTCTACCATCTAGGTGCTCTGTATGTGCAGAGAGATCACTGGTCTGGTTCTCAGTCTACGATCTAGGTTCTCTGTATGTCCACACAGATCACTGGTCTGGTTCTCAGTCTACCATCTAGGTTCTCTGTATGTCCAGATAGATCACTGGGCTGGTTCTCAGTCTACGATCTAGGTTCTCTGTATGTCCACACATATCACTGGTCTGGTTCTCAGTCTACCATCTAGGTTCTCTGTATGTCCAGACAGATCATTGGGCTGGTTCTCAGTCTACCATCTAGGTTCTCTATATGTCCAGACAGATCACTGGGCTGGTTCTCAAAGTCTACCATCTAGGTTCTCTGTATTTCCAGACATATCACTGGGCAGGTTTTTAAAATGTTCCATTTAGGTTCTCTGTATGTCCAGATAGTTCACTGGGCTGGTTCTCAGCCTACCATCTAGATTATAAGTATGTCCAGACAGATCACTGGGCTGGTTCTCAGTCTACGATCTAGGATCTCTGTATTTCCAGATAGATGACTGGGCTGGTTCTCAAAGTCTACCATCTAGGTTCTCTGTATTTCCATACAGATCACTAAGCTGGTTCTCAGTCTACCATCTAGGTTCTCTATATGTCCAGACAGATCACTGTGCTGGTTCTCAAAGTCTACCAGCAAGGTTCTCTGTATTTCCAGACAGATCACTGGGCTGGTTCTCAGCCTACCATCTAGGTTCTCTGTATTTCCAGATAGATCACTGGGCTGGTTCTCAGTCTACCATCTAGATTATCTGTTTCTCCAGACAGATCACGGTGCTGGTTCTCAGTCTACGATCTAGGATCTCTGTATTTCCAGATAGATGACTGGGCTGGTTCTCAAAGTCTACCATCTAGGTTCTCTGTATTTCCAGACAGATCACTGGGCTGGTTCTCAAAGTCCACCATTTAGGTTCTCGGTATTTCCAGACATTTCACTGGGCTGGTTCTCAATGTCTACCAGCTAGGTTCTCTGTATTTCCAGATAGATCACTGGGCTGCTTCTCAGCCTACAATCTAGGTTTTCTGTATTTCCGGACAGATAACTGGGCTGGTTCTCAGTCTACGATCTAGGTTCTCTGTATTTCCAGATAGATGATGGGCTGGTTCTCAAAGTCTACCATCTAGGTTCTCTGTATGTCCAGATAGATCACTGGGCTGGTTCTCTAAGTCTACCATCTAGGTGCTCTGTATGTGCAGAGAGATCACTGGTCTGGTTCTCAGTCTACGATCTAGGTTCTCTGTATGTCCACACAGATCACTGGTCTGGTTCTCAGTCTACCATCTAGGTTCTCTGTATGTCCAGATAGATCACTGGGCTGGTTCTCAGTCTACGATCTACGTTCTCTGTATGTCCACACATATCACTGGTCTGGTTCTCAGTCTACCATCTAGGTTCTCTGTATGTCCAGACAGATCATTGGGCTGGTTCTCAGTCTACCATCTAGGTTCTCTATATGTCCAGACAGATCACTGGGCTGGTTCTCAAAGTCTACCATCTAGGTTCTCTGTATTTCCAGACATATCACTGGGCAGGTTTTTAAAATGTTCCATTTAGGTTCTCTGTATGTCCAGATAGTTCACTGGGCTGGTTCTCAGCCTACCATCTAGATTATAAGTATGTCCAGACAGATCACTGGGCTGGTTCTCAGTCTACGATCTAGGATCTCTGTATTTCCAGATAGATGACTGGGCTGGTTCTCAAAGTGTACCATCTAGGTTCTCTGTATTTCCACACAGATCACTAAGCTGGTTCTCAGTCTACCATCTAGGTTCTCTATATGTCCAGACAGATCACTGTGCTGGTTCTCAAAGTCTACCAGCAAGGTTCTCTGTATTTCCAGACAGATCACTGGGCTGGTTCTCAGCCTACCATCTAGGTTCTCTGTATTTCCAGATAGATCACTGGGCTGGTTCTCAGTCTACCATCTAGATTATCTGTTTCTCCAGACAGATCACGGTGCTGGTTCTCAGTCTACGATCTAGGATCTCTGTATTTCCAGATAGATGACTGGGCTGGTTCTCAAAGTCTACCATCTAGGTTCTCTGTATTTCCAGACAGATCACTGGGCTGGTTCTCAAAGTCCACCATTTAGGTTCTCGGTATTTCCAGACATTTCACTGGGCTGGTTCTCAATGTCTACCAGCTAGGTTCTCTGTATTTCCAGATAGATCACTGGGCTGCTTCTCAGCCTACCATCTAGGTGTTCTGTATTTCCGGACAGATAACTGGGCTGGTTCTCAGTCTACCATCTAGGTTCTCTGTATTTCCAGACAGATCACTGGGCTGGTTCGCAAAGTCTACCATCTAGGTTCTCTGTATTTCCAGACAGATCACTGGGCTGGTTCTCAATCTACCATGTAGGTTCTCTGTATGTCCAGATAGATCACTGTGCTGGTTCTCAAAGTCTACCAGCTAGGTTATCTGTATTTCTAGACAGATCACAGGGCTGGTTCTCAGTCTACCATCTAGGTTCTCTATATGTCCAGAAAGATGACTGGGCTGGTTCTCAAAGTCTACCATCTAGGTTCTCTGTATGTCCAGATAGATCACTGAGCTGGTTCTCTAAGTCTACCATCTAGGTTCTCTGTATGTGCAGAGAGATCACTGGGCTGGTTCTCAGTCTACGATCTAGGTTCTCTGTATGTCCACACAGATCACTGGTCTGGTTCTCAGTCTACCATCTAGGTTTTCTGTATGTCCAGACAGATCATTGGGCTGGTTCTCAGTCTACCATCTAGGTTCTCTATATGTCCAGACAGATGACTGGGCTGGTTCTCAAAGTCTACCATCTAGGTTCTCTGTATTTCCAGACAGATCACTGGGCTGGTTCTCAAAGTCTACCATCTAGGTTCTCTGTATTTCCAGACATATCACTGGGCTGGTTTTTAAAATCTAACATGTAGGTTCTCTGTATGTCCAGATAGATCAATGGGCTGGTTCTCAGCCTACCATCTAGATTATCTGTATGTCCAGACAGATCACTGGGGTGGTTCTCAGTCTACGATCTAGGATCTCTATATTTCCAGATAGATGACTGGGCTGGTTCTCAAAGTCTACCATCTAGGTTCTCTGTATTTCCAGACAGATCACTGGGCTGGTTCTCAAAGTCTACCATCTAGGTTCTCTGTATTTCCAGACAGATCACTAGGCTGGTTCTCAATCTACCATCTAGGTTCTCTGTATGTCCAGACAGATCACTGTGCTGGTTCTCAAAGTCTACCAGCAAGGTTCTCTGTATTTCCAGACAGATGACTGGGCTGGTTCTCAGCCTACCATCTAGGTTCTCTGTATTTCCAGACAGATTAATGGGCTGGTTCTCAGTCTACCATCTAGGTTCTCTGCATGTCCAGACAGATCACTGGGCTGGTTCTCAATGTCTACCATTTAGGTTCTCTGTATTTCCAGACAGATCAGTGGGCTGGTTCTCAAAGTATACCATCTAGGTTCTCTGTATATCCAGATAGATCACTGTGCTGGTTCTCATAGTCTACCATCTAGCTTCTCTGTATGTCCAGATAGTATACCATCTAGGTTCTCAAAGTCTAACATCTAGGTTCTCTATATTTCCAGACAGATCACTGGGCTGGTTAACAAAGAATACCATCTAGGTTCTCTGTATATCCAGATAGATCACTGTGCTGGTTCTCAAAGTCTACCATCTAGGTTATCTGTATGTCCAGATAGATCACTGTGCTGGTTCTCAAAGTCTACCAGCAAGGTTCTCTGTATTTCCAGACAGATCACTGGGCTGGTTCTCAGTCTACCATCTAGATTATCTGTTTCTCCAGACAGATCACGGTGCTGGTTCTCAGTCTACGATCTAGGATCTCTGTATTTCCAGATAGATGACTGGGCTGGTTCTCAAAGTATACCATCTAGGTTCTCTGTATTTCCAGACAGATCACTGGGCTGGTTTTCAAAGTCTACCATTTGGGTTCTCGGTATTTCCAGAGAGATCACTGCGCTGGTTCTCAGTCTACCATCTAGGTTCTCTGTATGTCCAGACAGATCACTGTGCTGTTTCTCAAAGTCTACCAGCAAGGTTCTCTGTATTTCCAGACAGATCACTGGGCTGGTTCTCAGCCTACCATCTAGGTTCTCTGTATTTCCAGACAGATCACTGGGCTGGTTCTCAGGCTACCATCTAGGTTCTCTGTATGTCCAGACAGATCACTGGGCTGGATCTCAGTCTACCATCTGGATTCTCTGTATTTCCAGACAGATCACTGGGCTGGTTCGCAAAGTCTACCATCTAGGTTCTCTGAATTTCCAGACAGATCACTGGGCTGGTTCTCAGTCTACCATCTAGGTTCTCTGTATGTCTAGACAGATCACTGTGCTGCTTCTCAGCCTACCATCTAGGTTCTCTGTATTTCCAGACAGATCACTGGGCTGGTTCTCAGTCTACCATATAGGTTCTCTGTATTTCCAGACAGATCACTGGGCTGGTTCTCAAAGTCTACCATCTAGGTTCTCTGTATTTCCAGACATATCACTGGGCTGGTTTTTAAAATCTAACATGTAGGTTCTCTGTATGTCCAGATAGATCAATGGGCTGGTTCTCAGCCTACCATCTAGATTATCTGTATGTCCAGACAGATCACTGGGGTGGTTCTCAGTCTACGATCTAGGATCTCTATATTTCCACATAGATGACTGGGCTGGTTCTCAAAGTCTACCATCTAGGTTCTCTGTATTTCCAGACAGATCACTGGGCTGGTTCTCAAAGTCTACCATCTAGGTTCTCTGTATTTCCAGACAGATCACTAGGCTGGTTCTCAATCTACCATCTAGGTTCTCTGTATGTCCAGACAGATCACTGTGCTGGTTCTCAAAGTCTACCAGCAAGGTTCTCTGTATTTCCAGACAGATGACTGGGCTGGTTCTCAGCCTACCATCTAGGTTCTCTGTATTTCCAGACAGATCAATGGGCTGGTTCTCAGTCTACCATCTAGGTTCTCTGCATGTCCAGACAGATCACTGGGCTGGTTCTCAATGTCTACCATTTAGGTTCTCTGTATTTCCAGACAGATCACTGGGCTGGTTCTCAAAGTATACCATCTAGGTTCTCTGTATATCCAGATAGATCACTGTGCTGGTTCTCATAGTCTACCATCTAGCTTCTCTGTATGTCCAAATAGTATACCATCTAGGTTCTCAAAGTCTAACATCTAGGTTCTCTATATTTCCAAACAGATCACTGGGCTGGTTAACAAAGAATACCATCTAGGTTCTCTGTATATCCAGATAGATCACTGTGCTGGTTCTCAAAGTCTACCATCTAGGTTATCTGTATGTCCAGATAGATCACTGTGCTGGTTCTCAAAGTCTACCAGCAAGGTTCTCTGTATTTCCAGACAGATCACTGGGCTGGTTCTCAGTCTACCATCTAGATTATCTGTTTCTCCAGACAGATCACGGTGCTGGTTCTCAGTCTACGATCTAGGATCTCTTTATTTCCAGATAGATGACTGGGCTGGTTCTCAAAGTATACCATCTAGGTTCTCTGTATTTCCAGACAGATCACTGGGCTGGTTCTCAAAGTCTACCATTTAGGTTCTCGGTATTTCCAGAGAGATAACTGCGCTGGTTCACAGTCTACCATCTAGGTTCTCTGTATGTCCAGACATATCACTGTGCTGTTTCTCAAAGTCTACCAGCAAGGTTCTCTGTATTTCCAGACAGATCACTGGGCTGGTTCTCAGCCTACCATCTAGGTTCTCTGTATTTCCAGACAGATCACTGGGCTGGTTCTCAGGCTACCATCTAGGTTCTCTGTATGTCCAGACAGATCACTGGGCTGGATCTCAGTCTACCATCTGGATTCTCTGTATTTCCAGACAGATCACTGGGCTGGTTCGCAAAGTCTACCATCTAGGTTCTCTGAATTTCCAGACAGATCACTGGGCTGGTTCTCAGTCTACCATTTAGGTTCTCTGTATGTCTAGACAGATCACTGTGCTGCTTCTCAGCCTACCATCTAGGTTCTCTGTATTTCCAGACAGATCACTGGGCTGGTTCTCAGTCTACCATATAGGTTCTCTGTATTTCCAGACAGATCACTGGGCTGGTTCGCAAAGTCTACCAGCAAGGTTCTCTGTATTTCCAGACAGATCACTGGGCTGGTTCTCACCCTACCATCTAGGTTCTCTGTATTTCCAGACAGACCACTGGGCTGGTTCTCAGGCTACCATCTAGGTTCTCAGTATGTCCAGACAGATCACTGGGCTGGATCTCAGTCTACGATCTAGGTTCTCTGTATTTCCAGATATATGACTGGGCTGGTTCTCAAAGTCTACCATCTAGATTCTCTGTATTTCCAGACAGATCACTGGGCTGGTTCTCAGTCTACCATCTAGGTTCTCTGTATTTCCAGACAGATCACTGGGCTGGTTCGCAAAGTCTACCATCTAGGTTCTCTGTATTTCCAGACAGATCACTGGGCTGGTTCTCAGTCTACCATCTAGGTTCTCTGTATTTCCAGACAGATCACTGGGCTGGTTCGCAAAGTCTACCATCTAGGTTCTCTGTATTTCCAGACAGATCACTGGGCTGGTTCTCAGTCTACCATCTAGGGTCTCTGTATGTCCAGATAGATCACTGTGCTGGTTCTCAAAGTCTACCAGCTAGGTTATCTATATTTCTAGACAGATCACAGGGCTGGTTCTCAGTCTACCATCTAGGTTCTCTATATGTCCAGAAAGATGACTGGGCTGGTTCTCAAAGTCTACCATATAGGTTCTCGGTATGTCCAGATAGATCACTGGGCTGGTTCTCTAAGTCTACCATCTAGGTTCTCTGTATGTGCAGAGAGATCACTGGGCTGGTTCTCAGTCTACGATCTAGGTTCTCTGTATGTCCACACAGATCACTGGTCTGGTTCTCAGTCTACCATCTAGGTTCTCTAGATGTCCAGACAGATGACTGGGCTGGTTCTCAAAGTCTACCATCTAGGTTCTCTGTATTTCCAGACAGATCACTGGGCTGGTTCTCAAAGTCTACCATCTAGGTTCTCTGTATTTCCAGACATATCACTGGGCTGGTTTTTAAAATCTAACATGTAGGTTCTCTGTATGTCCAGATAGATCACTGGGCTGGTTCTCAGCCTACCATCTAGATTATCTGTATGTCCAGACAGATCACTGGGGTGGTTCTCAGTCTACGATCTAGGATCTCTGTATTTCCAGATAGATGACTGGGCTGGTTCTCAAAGTCTACCATCTAGGTTCTCTGTATTTCCAGACAGATCACTGGGCTGGTTCTCAAAGTCTACCATATAGGTTCTCTGTATTTCCAGACAGATCACTAGGCTGGTTCTCAATCTACCATCTATGTTCTCTGTATGTCCAGAAAGATCACTGTGCTGGTTCTCAAAGTCTACCAGCAAGGTTCTCTGTATTTCCAGACAGATGACTGGGCTGGTTCTCAGCCTACCATCTAGGTTCTCTGTATTTCCAGACAGATCAATGGGCTGGTTCTCAGTCTACCATCTAGTATCTCTGCATGTCCAGACAGATCACTGGGCTGGTTCTCAATGTCTACCATTTAGGTTCTCTGTATTTCCAGACAGATCACTGGGCTGGTTCTCAAAGTATACCATCTAGGTTCTCTGTATATCCAGATAGATCACTGTGCTGGTTCTCATAGTCTACCATCTAGCTTCTCTGTATGTCCAGATAGTATACCATCTAGGTTCTCAAAGTCTAACATCTAGGTTCTCTATATTTCCAGACAGATCACTGGGCTGGTTCACAAAGAATACCATCTAGGTTCTCTGTATATCCAGATAGATCACTGTGCTGGTTCTCAAAGTCTACCATCTAGGTTAGCTGTATGTCCAGATAGATCACTGTGATGGTTCTCAAAGTCTACCAGCAAGGTTCTCTGTATTTCCAGACAGATCACTGGGCTGGTTCTCAGTCTACCATCTAGATTATCTGTTTCTCCAGACAGATCACAGTGCTGGTTCTCAGTCTACTATCTAGGATCTCTGTATTTCCAGATAGATGACTGGGCTGGTTCTCAAAGTCTACCATCTAGGTTCTCTGTATTTCCAGACAGATCACTTGGCTGGTTCTCAAAGTGTACCATTTAGGTTCTCGGTATTTCCAGAGAGATCACTGGGCTGGTTCTCAGTCTACCATCTAGGTTCTCTGTATGTCCAGACAGATCACTGTGCTGTTTCTCAAAGTCTACCAGCAAGGTTCTCTGTATTTCCAGACAGATCACTGGGCTGGTTCTCAGGCTACCATCTAGGTTCTCTGTATGTCCAGACAGATCACTGGGCTGGTTCTCAGTCTACCATCTAGATTCTCTGTATTTCCAGACAGATCACTGGGCTGGTTCGCAAAGTCTACCATCTAGGTTCTCTGTATTTCCAGACAGATCACTGGGCTGGTTCTCAGTCTACCATCTAGGTTCTCTGTATGTCTAGACAGATCACTGTGCTGTTTCTCAAAGTCTACCAGCTAGGTTCTCTGTATTTCCAGATAGATCACTGGGCTGCTTCTCAGCCTACCATCTAGGTTCTCTGTATTTCCAGACAGATCACTGGGCTGGTTCTCAGTCTACCATATAGGTTCTCTGTATTTCCAGACAGATCACTGGGCTGGTTCGCAAAGTCTACCAGCAAGGTTCTCTGTATTTCAAGACAGATCACTGGGCTGGTTCTCAGCCTACCATCTAGGTTCTCTGTATTTCCAGATAGATGACTGGGCTGGTTCTCAAAGTCTACCATCTAGATTCTCTGTATTTCCAGACAGATCACTGGGCTGGTTCTCAGTCTACCATCTAGGTTCTCTGTATGTCTAGACAGATCACTGTGCTGGTTCTCAATGTCTACCATCTAGGTTCTCTGTATTTCCAGATAGATGACTGGGCTGGTTCTCAAAGTCTACCATCTAGATTCTCTGTATTTCCAGACAGATCACTGGGCTGGTTCTCAGTCTACCATCTAGGTTCTCTGTATGTCTAGACAGATCACTGTGCTGGTTCTCAATGTCTACCATCTAGGTTCTCTGTATTTCCAGACAGATCACTGGGCTGATTCTCAGTCTACCATCTAGGTTCTCTGTATTTCCAGACAGATCACTGGGCTGGTTCTCAGTCTACCATCTAGGTTCTCTGTATGTCCAGATAGATCACTGTGCTAGTTCTCAAAGTCTACCAGCTAGGTTATCTGTATTTCCAGACAGATCACAGGGCTGGTTCTCAGTCTACCATCTAGGTTCTCTATATGTCCAGAAAGATGACTGGGCTGGTTCTCAAAGTCTACCATATAGGTTATATGTATGTCCAGATAGATCACTGGGCTGGTTCTCTAAGTCTACCATCTAAGTCTACCAGCCCTGTGATCTAGGTTCTCTGTATGTGCAGAGAGATCACTGGTCTGGTTCTCAGTCTACGATCTAGGTTCTCTGTATTTCCAGATAGATGACTGGGCTGGTTCTCAAAGTCTACCATCTAGGTTCTCTGTATTTCCAGACAGATCACTGGGCTGGTTCTCAAAGTGTACCATTTAGGTTCTCGGTATTTCCAGAGAGATCACTGGGCTGGTTCTCAGTCTACCATCTAGGTTCTCTGTATGTCCAGACAGATCACTGTGCTGTTTCTCAGTCTACTATCTAGGATCTCTGTATTTCCAGATAGATGACTGGGCTGGTTCTCAAAGTCTACCATCTAGGTTCTCTGTATTTCCAGACAGATCACTGAGCTGGTTCTCAAAGTGTACCATTTAGGTTCTCGGTATTTCCAGAGAGATCACTGGGCTGGTTCTCAGTCTACCATCTAGGTTCTCTGTATGTCCAGACAGATCACTGTGCTGTTTCTCAAAGTCTACCAGCAAGGTTCTCTGTATTTCCAGACAGATCACTGGGCTGGTTCTCAGCCTACCATCTAGGTTCTCTGTATTTCCAGACAGATCACTGGGCTGGTTCTCAGGCTACCATCTAGGTTCTCTGTATGTCCAGACAGATCACTGGGCTGGTTCTCAGTCTACCATCTAGATTCTCTGTATTTCCAGACAGATCACTGGGCTGGTTCGCAAAGTCTACCATCTAGGTTCTCTGTATTTCCAGACAGATCACTGGGCTGGTTCTCAGTCTACCATCTAGGTTCTCTGTATGTCTAGACAGATCACTGTGCTGTTTCTCAAAGTCTACCAGCTAGGTTCTCTGTATTTCCAGATAGATCACTGGGCTGCTTCTCAGCCTACCATCTAGGTTCTCTGTATTTCCAGACAGATCACTGGGCTGGTTCTCAGTCTACCATATAGGTTCTCTGTATTTCCAGACAGATCACTGGGCTGGTTCGCAAAGTCTACCAGCAAGGTTCTCTGTATTTCAAGACAGATCACTGGGCTGGTTCTCAGCCTACCATCTAGGTTCTCTGTATTTCCAGACAGACCACTGGGCTGGTTCTCAGGCTACCATCTAGGTTCTCTGTATTTCCAGACAGATCACTGGGCTGGATCTCAGTCTACGATCTAGGTTCTCTGTATTTCCATATAGATGACTGGGCTGGTTCTCAAAGTCTACCATCTAGATTCTCTGTATTTCCAGACAGATCACTGGGCTGGTTCTCAGTCTACCATCTAGGTTCTCTGTATGTCTAGACAGATCACTGTGCTGGTTCTCAATGTCTACCAGCTAGGTTCTCTGTATTTCCAGATAGATCACTGGGCTGCTTCTCAGCCTACCATCTAGGTTCTCTGTATTTCCAGACAGATCACTGGGCTGGTTCTCAGTCTACCATCTAGGTTCTCTGTATTTCCAGACAGATCACTGGGCTGGTTCTCAGTCTACCATCTAGGTTCTCTGTATGTCCAGATAGATCACTGTGCTAGTTCTCAAAGTCTACCAGCTAGGTTATCTGTATTTCCAGACAGATCACAGGGCTGGTTCTCAGTCTACCATCTAGGTTCTCTATATGTCCAGAAAGATGACTGGGCTGGTTCTCAAAGTCTACCATCTAGGTTATATGTATGTCCAGATAGATCACTGGGCTGGTTCTCTAAGTCTACCATCTAAGTCTACCAGCCCTGTGATCTAGGTTCTCTGTATGTGCAGAGAGATCACTGGTCTGGTTCTCAGTCTACGATCTAGGTTCTCTGTATTTCCAGATAGATGACTGGGCTGGTTCTCAAAGTCTACCATTTAGGTTCTCGGTATTTCCAGACAGATCACTGGGCTGGTACTCAGTCTACCATCTAGGTTCTCTGTATGTCCAGACAGATCACTGTGCTGTTTCTCAAAGTCTACCAACTAGGTTCTCTGTATTTCCAGACAGATCACTGGGCTGGTTCGCAAAGTCTACCATCTAGGTTCTGTGTATTTCCAGACAGATCACTGGGCTGGTTCTCAGTCTACCAACTAGGTTCTCTGTATTTCCAGACAGATCACTGGGTTGGTTCACAAAGTCTACCAGCTAGGTTCTCTGTATTTCCAGACAGATCACTGGGCTGCTTCTCAGCCTACCATCTAGGTTCTCTGTATTTCCAGACAGATCACTGGGCTGGTTCTCAAAATCTACCATCTAGGATCTCTATATTTCCAGATAGATGACTGGATTGGTTCTCAAAGTCTACCATCTAGGTTGTCTGTATTTCCAGACAAATCACTGGTCTGGTTCTCAAAGTCTACCATTTAGGTTCTCGGTATTTCCAGACAGATCCCTGGGCTGGTTCTCAGTCTACAATCTAGGTTCTCTGTATGTCCAGACAGATCACTGTGCTGTTTCTCAAAGTCTACCAGCAAGGTTCTCTGAATTTCCAGACAGATCACTGGGCTGGTTCTCAGCCTACCATCTAGGTTCTCTGTATTTCCAGACAGATCACTGGGCTGGTTCTCAGGCTACCATCTAGGTTCTCTGTATGTCCAGACAGATCACTGGGCTGGATCTCAGTCTACGATCTAGGTTCTCTGTATTTCCAGATAGATGACTGGGCTCGTTCTCAAAGTCTACCATTTAGATTCTCTGTATTTCCAGACAGATCACTGGGCTGGTTCGCAAAGTCTACCATCTAGGTTCTCTGTATTTCCAGACAGATCACTGGGCTGGTTCTCAGTCTACCATCTAGGTTCTCTGTATGTCTAGACAGATCACTGTGCTGGTTCTCAATATCTACCAGCTAGGTTCTCTGTATTTCCAGATAGATGACTGGGCTGGTTCTCAGCCTACCATCTAGGTTCTCTGTATTTCCAGACAGATCACTGGGCTGGTTCTCAGTCTACCATCTAGGTTCTCTGTATTTCCAGACAGATCACTGGGCTGGTTCGCAAAGTCTACCATCTAGGTTCTCTATATTTCCAGACAGATCACTGGGCTGGTTCTCAGTCTACCATCTAGGTTCTCTGTATGTCCAGATAGATCACTGTGCTGGTTCTCAAAGTCTACCAGCTAGGTTATCTGTATTTCCAGACAGATCACAGGGCTGGTTCTCAGTCTACCATCTAGGTCCGCTATATGTCCAGAAAGACGATGGGCTGGTTCTCAAAGTCTACCATCTAGGTTCTCTGTATGTCCAGATAGATCACTGGGCTGGTTCTCTAAGTCTACCATCTAGGTGCTCTGTATGTGCAGAGAGATCACTGGTCTGGTTCTCAGTCTACGATCTAGGTTCTCTGTATGTCCACACAGATCACTGGTCTGGTTCTCAGTCTACCATCTAGGTTCTCTGTATGTCCAGATAGATCACTGGGCTGGTTCTCTAAGTCTACCATCTAGGTTATCTGTATGTGCAGAGAGATCAATGGTCTGGTTCTCAGTCTACGATCTAGGTTCTCTGTATGTCCACACAGATCACTGGTCTGGTTCTCAGTCTACCATCTAGGTTCTCTGTATGTCCAGACAGATCATTGTGCTGGTTCTCAGTCTACCATCTAGGTTCTCTATATGTCCAGACAGATCACTGGGCTGGTTCTCAAAGTCTACCATCTAGGTTCACTGTATTTCCAGACATATCACTGGGCTAGTTTTTAAAATGTACCATCTAGGTTCTCTGTATGTCCAGATAGTTCACTGGGCTGGTTCTCAGCCTACCATCTAGATTATATGTATGTCCAAACAGATCACTGGGCTGGTTCTCAGTCTATGATCTAGGATCTCTGTATTTCCAGATAGATGACTGGGCTGGTTCTCAAAGTCTACCATCTAGGTTCTCTGTATTTCCAGACAGATCACTGGGCTGGTTCTCAAAGTCTACCATCTAGGTTCTCTGTATTTCCAGACAGATCACTGGGCTGGTTCTCAGTCTACCATCTAGGTTCTCTGTATGTCCAGACAGATCACTGTGCTGGTTCTCAAAGTCTACCAGCAAGGTTCTCTGTATTTCCAGACAGATCACTGGGCTGGTTCTCAGCCTACCATCTAGGTTCTCTGTATTTCCAGATAGATCACTGGGCTGGTTCTCAGTCTACCATCTAGATTATCTGTTTCTCCAGACAGATCACGGTGCTGGTTATCAGTCTACGATCTAGGATCTCTGTATTTCCAGATAGATGACTGGGCTGGTTCTCAAAGTCTACCATCTAGGTTCTCTGTATTTCCAGACAGATCACTGGGCTGGTTCTCAAAGTCCACCATTTAGGTTCTCGGTATTTCCAGACAGATCACTGGGCTGCTTCTCAGCCTACCATCTAGGTTTTCTGTATTTCCAGACAGATAACTGGGCTGGTTCTCAGTCTACCATCTAGGTTTTCTGTATTTCCAGTCAGATCACTGGGCTGGTTCGCAAAGTCTATAATCTAGGTTCTCTGTATTTCCAGACAGATCACTGGGCTGGTTCTCAGTCTACCATCTAGGTTCTCTGTATGTCCAGATAGATCACTGTGCTGGTTCTCAAAGTCTACCAGCTAGGTTATCTGTATTTCTAGACAGATCACAGGGCTGGTTCTCAGTCTACCATCTAGGTTCTCTATATGTCCAGAAAGATGACTGGGCTGGTTCTCTAAGTCTACCATCTAGGTTCTCTGTATGTGCAGAGAGATCACTGGGCTGGTTCTCAGTCTACGATCTAGGTTCTCTGTATGTCCACACAGATCACTGGTCTGGTTCTCAGTCTACCATCTAGGTTCTCTGTATGTCCAGACAGATCATTGGGCTTGTTCTCAGTCTACCATCTAGGTTCTCTATATGTCCAGACAGATCACTGGGCTGGTTCTCAAAGTCTACCATCTAGGTTCTCTGTATTTCCAGACATATCACTGGGCTGGTTTTTAAAATCTAACATTTAGGTTCTCTGTATGTCCAGATAGATCACTGGGCTGGTTCTCAGCCTACCATCTAGATTATCTGTATTTCCAGACAGATCAATGGGCTGGTTCTCAGTCTACCATCTAGGTTCTCTGCATGTCCAGACAGATCACTGGGCTGGTTCTCAATGTCTACCAGCAAGGTTCTCTGTATTTCCAGACAGATCACTGGGCTGGTTCGCAAAGTCTACCATCTAGGTTCTCTGTATTTCCAGACAGATCACTAGGCTGGTTCTCAAAGTCTACCAGCAAGGTTCTCTGTATTTCCAGACAGATGACTGGGCTGGTTCTCAGCCTACCATCTAGGTTCTCTGTATTTCCAGACAGATCAATGGGCTGGTTCTCAGTCTACCATCTAGGTTCTCTGCATGTCCAGACAGATCACTGGGCTGGTTCTCAATGTCTACCATTTAGGTTCTCTGTATTTCCAGACAGATCACTGGGCTGGATCTCAAAGTATACCATCTAGGTTCTCTGTATATCCAGATAGATCACTGTGCTGGTTCTTATAGTCTACCATCTAGCTTCTCTGTATGTCCAGATAGTATACCATCTAGGTTCTCAAAGTCTAACATCTAGGTTCTCTATATTTCCAGACAGATCACTGGGCTGGTTAACAAAGAATACCATCTAGGTTCTCTGTATATCCAGATAGATCACTGTGCTGGTTCTCAAAGTCTACCATCTAGGTTATCTGTATGTCCAGATAGATCACTGTGCTGGTTCTCAAAGTCTACCAGCAAGGTTCTCTGTATTTCCAGACAGATCACTGGGCTGGTTCTCAGTCTACCATCTAGATTATCTGTTTCTCCAGACAGATCACGGTGCTGGTTCTCAGTCTACGATCTAGGATCTCTGTATTTCCAGATAGATGACTGGGCTGGTTCTCAAAGTCTACCAATTAGGTTCTCGGTATTTCCAGACAGATCACTGGGCTGGTTCTCAGTCTACCATCTAGGTTCTCTGTATGTCCAGACAGATCACTGTGCTGTTTCTCAAAGTCTACCATCTAGGTTCTCTGTATTCCCAGACAGATCACTGGGCTGGTTCTCAGCCTACCATCTAGGTTCTCTGTATTTCCAGACAGATCACTGGGCTGGTTCTCAGGCTACCATCTAGGTTCTCTGTATGTCCAGACAGATCACCGGGCTGGATCTCAGTCTACCATCTAGATTCTCTGTATTTCCAGACAGATCACTGTGCTGGTTCGCAAAGTCTACCATCTAGGTTCTCTGTATTTCCAGACAGATCACTGGGCTGGTTCTCAGTCTACCATCTAGGTTCTCTGTATGTCTAGACAGATCACTGTGCTGTTTCTCAAAGTCTACCAGCTAGGTTCTCTGTATTTCCAGATAGATCACTGGGCTGCTTCTCAGCCTACCATCTATGTTCTCTGTATTTCCAGACAGATCACTGGGCTGGTTCTCAGTCTACCATATAGGTTCTCTGTATTTCCAGACAGATCACTGGGCTGGTTCGCAAAGTCTACCAGCAAGGTTCTCTGTATTTCCAGACAGATCACTGGGCTGGTTCTCAGCCTACCATCTAGGTTCTCTGTATTTCCAGACAGATCATTGGGCTGGTTCTCAGTCTAACATCTAGGTTCTCTGTATGTCCAGACAGATCACTGGGCTAGTTCTCAAAGTCTACCATTTAGGTTCTCTGTATTTCCAGACAGATCACTGGGCTGGTTCTCAAAGTATACCATCTAGGTTCTCTGTATATCCAGATAGATCACTGTGCTGGTTCTCATAGTCTACCATCTAGCTTCTCTGTATGTCCAGATAGATCACTGGGCTGTTTCTCAGTCTACCATCTAGGTTCTCTGCATGTACAGACAGATCACTGGGCTGGTTCTCAGTCTACGATCTAGGTTCTCTATATTTCCAGACAGATCACTGGGCTGGTTAACAAATAATACCATCTAGGTTCTCTGAATATCCAGATAGATCACTGTGCTGGTTCTCAAAGTCTACCATCTAGGTTCTCTAAATGTCCAGAAAGATGACTGGGCTGGTTCTCAAAGTCTACCATCTAGGTTCTCTGTATTTCCAGACCGATCACTGGGCTGGTTCTCAAAGACTACAATCTAGGTTCTCTGTATGTCCAGATAGATCACTGGGCTGGTTCTCAGTCTACCATCTAGGTTCTCTTTATGTCCAGACAGATCACTGGACTGGTTCTCAGTCTACGATCTAGGTTCTCTGTATGTCCAGACAGATCACTGGCCTGGTTCTCAAAGTCTACCAGCTAGGTTCTCTGTATGTCCAGACAGATCACTGGGCTGGTTCTCAGTCTACAATCTAGGTTCTCTATATGTGCAGATAGATCACTGGGCTGGTTCTCAGTCTACCATCTAGGTTCTCTGTATGTCCAGACAGATCACTGGGCTGGTTCTCAGTCTACCATCTAGGTTCTTTGTATGTCCAGACAGATCACCTGGCTGGTTCTCAGTCTACCATCTAGGTTCTCTATATGTCCAGACAGATCACTGGGCTGGTTCTCAAAGTCTACCAGCTAGGTTCTCTGTATGTCCAGACAGATCACTGGGCTGGTTCTCAGTCTACCATCTAGGTTTTCTGTATGTCCAGACTGATCACTGGGCTTGTTCTCAGTCTACCAGCTAGGTTCTCTATATGTCCAGACAGATGACTGGGCTGGTTCTTAAAGTCTACCATCTAGCTTCTCTGTATGTCCAGATAGTATACCATCTAGGTTCTCAAAGTCTAACATCTAGGTTCTCTATATTTCCAGACAGATCACTGGGCTGGTTAACAAAGAATACCATCTAGGTTCTCTGTATATCCAGATAGATCACTGTGCTGGTTCTCAAAGTCTACCATCTAGGTTATCTGTATGTCCAGATAGATCACTGTGCTGGTTCTCAAAGTCTACCAGCAAGGTTCTCTGTATTTCCAGACAGATCACTGGGCTGGTTCTCAGTCTACCATCTAGATTATCTGTTTCTCCAGACAGATCACGGTGCTGGTTCTCAGTCTACGATCTAGGATCTCTGTATTTCCAGATAGATGACTGGGCTGGTTCTCAAAGTCTACCAATTAGGTTCTCGGTATTTCCAGACAGATCACTGGGCTGGTTCTCAGTCTACCATCTAGGTTCTCTGTATGTCCAGACAGATCACTGTGCTGTTTCTCAAAGTCTACCATCTAGGTTCTCTGTATTCCCAGACAGATCACTGGGCTGGTTCTCAGCCTACCATCTAGGTTCTCTGTATTTCCAGACAGATCACTGGGCTGGTTCTCAGGCTACCATCTAGGTTCTCTGTATGTCCAGACAGATCACCGGGCTGGATCTCAGTCTACCATCTAGATTCTCTGTATTTCCAGACAGATCACTGTGCTGGTTCGCAAAGTCTACCATCTAGGTTCTCTGTATTTCCAGACAGATCACTGGGCTGGTTCTCAGTCTACCATCTAGGTTCTCTGTATGTCTAGACAGATCACTGTGCTGTTTCTCAAAGTCTACCAGCTAGGTTCTCTGTATTTCCAGATAGATCACTGGGCTGCTTCTCAGCCTACCATCTAGGTTCTCTGTATTTCCAGACAGATCACTGGGCTGGTTCTCAGTCTACCATATAGGTTCTCTGTATTTCCAGACAGATCACTGGGCTGGTTCGCAAAGTCTACCAGCAAGGTTCTCTGTATTTCCAGACAGATCACTGGGCTGTTTCTCAGCCTACCATCTAGGTTCTCTGTATTTCCAGACAGATCATTGGGCTGGTTCTCAGTCTAACATCTAGGTTCTCTGTATGTCCAGACAGATCACTGGGCTAGTTCTCAAAGTCTACCATTTAGGTTCTCTGTATTTCCAGACAGATCACTGGGCTGGTTCTCAAAGTATACCATCTAGGTTCACTGTATATCCAGATAGATCACTGTGCTGGTTCTCATAGTCTACCATCTAGCTTCTCTGTATGTCCAGATAGATCACTGGGCTGTTTCTCAGTCTACCATCTAGGTTCTCTGCATGTACAGACAGATCACTGGGCTGGTTCTCAGTCTACGATCTAGGTTCTCTATATTTCCAGACAGATCACTGGGCTGGTTAACAAATAATACCATCTAGGTTCTCTGAATATCCAGATAGATCACTGTGCTGGTTCTCAAAGTCTACCATATAGGTTCTCTAAATGTCCAGAAAGATGACTGGGCTGGTTCTCAAAGTCTACCATCTAGGTTCTCTGTATTTCCAGACCGATCACTGGGCTGGTTCTCAAAGACTACAATCTAGGTTCTCTGTATGTCCAGATAGATCACTGGGCTGGTTCTCAGTCTACCATCTAGGTTCTCTTTATGTCCAGACAGATCACTGGACTGGTTCTCAGTCTACGATCTAGGTTCTCTGTATGTCCAGACAGATCACTGGCCTGGTTCTCAAAGTCTACCAGCTAGGTTCTCTGTATGTCCAGACAGATCACTGGGCTGGTTCTCAGTCTACAATCTAGGTTCTCTATATGTGCAGATAGATCACTGGGCTGGTTCTCAGTCTACCATCTAGGTTCTCTGTATGTCCAGACAGATCACTGGGCTGGTTCTCAGTCTACCATCTAGGTTCTTTGTATGTCCAGACAGATCACCTGGCTGGTTCTCAGTCTACCATCTAGGTTCTCTATATGTCCAGACAGATCACTGGGCTGGTTCTCAAAGTCTACCAGCTAGGTTCTCTGTATGTCCAGACAGATCACTGGGCTGGTTCTCAGTCTACCATCTAGGTTTTCTGTATGTCCAGACTGATCACTGGGCTTGTTCTCAGTCTACCAGCTAGGTTCTCTATATGTCCAGACAGATGACTGGGCTGGTTCTTAAAGTCTACCATCTAGGTTCTCTATATGTCCAGACAGATCACTGGGCTGGTTCTCAAAGTCTACCAACTAGGTTCTCTGTATGTTCAGACAGATCACTGGGCTGGTTCTCAGTCTACCATCTAGGTTCTCTGTATGTCCAGACTGATCACTGGTCTGGTTCTCAGTCCACCATCTAGGCTCTCTATATGTCCAGACAGATCACTGAGCTTGTTCTCAGTCTACCAGTTAGGTTCTCTGTATGTCCAGACAGATGACTGGGCTGGTTCTCAAAGTCTACCATCTAGGTTCTCTATATGTCCAGACAGATCACCAGGCTGGTTCTCAAAGTCTACCATCTAGGTTCTCTGTATGTCCTGACAGATCACTGGGATGGTTCTCAGTCTACCATCTAGGTTCTCTGTATGTCCAGACAGATCACTGAGCTGGTTGTCAAAGTCTACCATCTAGGTTCTCTGTATATCCAGACAGATCACTGGGCTGGTTCTCAGTCTACCATCTAGGTTCTCTGTATGTCTTGACAGATCACTGGGCTGGTTCTCAGTCTAAAATCTAGGTTCTCTGTATGTCCAGACAGATCACTGGGCTTTTTCGCAAAGTCTACCATCTATGTTCTCTATATGTCCAGACAGATCACTAGGCTGGTTCTCAGTCTACCAGCTAGGTTCTCTGTATGTCCAGACAGATGACTTGGCTGGTTCTCAAAGTCTACCATCTAGGTTCTCTGTATGTTCTGACAGATCACTGGGCTGGTTCTCAGTCTACCATCTAGGTTCTCTATATGTCCAGACAGATCACTGGGCTGGTTCTCAAAGTCTACCAGCTAGGTTCTCTGTATGTCCAGACAGATCACTGGGCTGGTTCTCAGTCTACCATCTAGGTTTTCTGTATGTCCAGACTGATCACTGGGCTTGTTCTCAGTCTACCAGCTAGGTTCTCTATATGTCCAGACAGATGACTGGGCTGGTTCTTAAAGTCTACCATCTAGGTTCTCTATATGTCCAGACAGATCACTGGGCTGGTTCTCAAAGTCTACCAGCTAGGTTCTCTGTATGTTCAGACAGATCACTGGGCTGGTTCTCAGTCTACCATCTAGGTTCTCTGTATGTCCAGACTGATCACTGGTCTGGTTCTCAGTCCACCATCTAGGCTCTCTATATGTCCAGACAGATCACTGAGCTTGTTCTCAGTCTACCAGTTAGGTTCTCTATATGTCCAGACAGATGACTGGGCTGGTTCTCAAAGTCTACCATCTAGGTTCTCTATATGTCCAGACAGATCACCAGGCTGGTTCTCAAAGTCTACCATCTAGGTTCTCTGTATGTCCTGACAGATCACTGGGATGGTTCTCAGTCTACCATCTAGGTTCTCTGTATGTCCAGACAGATCACTGAGCTGGTTGTCAAAGTCTACCATCTAGGTTCTCTGTATATCCAGACTGATCACTGGGCTGGTTCTCAGTCTACCATCTAGGTTCTCTGTATGTCTTGACAGATCACTGGGCTGGTTCTCAGTCTAAAATCTAGGTTCTCTGTATGTCCAGACAGATCACTGGGCTTTTTCGCAAAGTCTACCATCTATGTTCTCTATATGTCCAGACAGATCACTAGGCTGGTTCTCAGTCTACCAGCTAGGTTCTCTGTATGTCCAGACAGATGACTTGGCTGGTTCTCAAAGTCTACCATCTAGGTTCTCTATATGTCCAGACAGATCACTGGGCATGTTCTCAAAGTCTACCATCTAGGTTCTCTGTATGTTCTGACAGATCACTGGGCTGGTTCTCAGTCTACCATCTAGGTTCTCTGTTTGTCCAGACAGATCACTGGGCTGGTTGTCAAAGTCTACCATCTAAGTTCTCTGTATGTCCAGACAGATCACTGGGCTGGTTCTCAGTCTACCATCTAGGTTCTCTGTATTTCTTGACAGATCATTGGGCTGGTTCTCATTCTAACATCTAGCTTCTCTGTATGTCCAGATAGATCACTGGGCTGGTTCTCAAAGTCTACCAGCTAGGTTCTCTATATGTCCAGACAGATCACTAGGCTGGTTCTCAGTCTACCAGCTAGGTTCTCTGTATTTCCAGACAGATCACTGGGGTGGTTCTCAGTCTACCATCTAGGTTCTCTGTATGTCCAGACAGATCACTGGGCTGGTTCTCAGTCTACCATCTAGGTTGTCTGTATGTCCAGACAGCTCACTGGGCTGGTTCTCAGTCTACCAGCTAGGTTCTCTGTATGTCCAGGCAGATCACTGGGCTGGTTCTCAGTCTACCATATAGGTTCTCTATATGTCCAGACAGATCACTGGGCTGGATCTCATTCTACCATCTAGGTTCTCTGTATGTCCAGACAGATCACTGGGCTGGTTCTCAATCTACCATCTAGGTTCTCTATATGTCCAGACTGATCACTGGGATGGTTCTCAAAGTCTACCATCTAGGTTCTCTATATGTACAGACAGATCACTGGGCTGGTTCTCAAAGTCTACCATCTACGTTCTCTATATGTCCAGACAGAAAACTGGGCTGGTTCTCAGTCTACCAGCTAGGTTCTCTGTATGTCCAGACAGATCACTAGGCTGGTTCTCAGTCTACCATCTAGGTTCTCTATATGTCCAGACAGATCACAAGGCTGGTTCTCAAAGTCTACCATCTAGGTTCTCTGTATGTCCTGACAGATCACTGGGATGGTTCTCAGTCTACCATCTAGGTTCTCTGTATGTCCAGACAGATCACTGAGCTGGTTGTCAAAGTCTACCATCTAGGTTCTCTGTATATCCAGACAGATCACTGGGCTGGTTCTCAGTCTACCATCTAGGTTCTCTGTATGTCTTGACAGATCACTGGGCTGGTTCTCAGTCTAAAATCTAGGTTCTCTGTATGTCCAGACAGATCACTGGGCTTTTTCGCAAAGTCTACCATCTAGGTTCTCTATATGTCCAGACAGATCACTAGGCTGGTTCTCAGTCTACCAGCTAGGTTCTCTATATGTCCAGACAGATCACTGGGCTGGTTCTCAAAGTCTACCAGCTAGTTTCTCTGTATGTCCAGACAGATGACTTGGCTGGTTCTCAAAGTCTACCATCTAGGTTCTCTATATGTCCAGACAGATAACTGGGCATGTTCTCAAAGTCTACCATCTAGGTTCTCTGTATGTTCTGACAGATCACTGGGCTGGTTCTCAGTCTACCATCTAGGTTCTCTGTTTGTCCAGACAGATCACTGGGCTGGTTGTCAAAGTCTACCATCTAAGTTCTCTGTATGTCCAGACAGATCACTGGGCTGGTTCTCAGTCTACCATCTAGGTTCTCTGTATGTCTTGACAGATCACTGGGCTGGTTCTCAAAGTCTACCAGCTAGATTCTCTATATGTCCAGACAGATCACTAGGCTGGTTCTCAGTCTACCATCTAGGTTCTCTGTATTTCCAGACAGATCACTGGGGTGGTTCTCAGTCTACCATCTAGGTTCTCTGTATGTCCAGACAGATCACTGGGCTGGTTCTCAGTCTACCATCTAGGTTGTCTGTATGTCCAGACAGCTCACTGGGCTGGTTCTCAGTCTACCAGCTAGGTTCTCTGTATGTCCAGGCAGATCACTGGGCTGGTTCTCAGTCTACCATATAGGTTCTCTATATGTCCAGACAGATCACTGGGCTGGATCTCATTCTACCATCTAGGTTCTCTGTATGTCCAGACAGATCACTGGGCTGGTTCTCAGTCTACCATCTAGGTTCTCTATATGTCCAGACTGATCACTGGGATGGTTCTCAAAGTCTACCATCTAGGTTCTCTATATGTACAGACAGATCACCGGGCTGGTTCTCAAAGTCTACCATCTACGTTCTCTATATGTCCAGACAGATCACTGGGCTGGTTCTAAAAGTCTACCAGCTAGGTTCTCTATATGTCCAGACAGATCACTGGGCTGGTTCTCAGTCTACCAGTTAGGTTCTCTGTATTTCCAGACAGATCACTGGGCTGGTTCTCAGTCTACCATCTAGGATCTCTGTATGTCCAGACAGATCACTGGGCTGGTTTTCAGTCTACCAGCTAGGTTCTCTGTATTTCCAGACAGATCACTGGGCTGGTTCTCAGTCTACCATCTAGGTTCTCTGTATGTCCAGACAGATCACTGGGCTGGTTCTCAGTCTACCAGCTAGGTTCTCTGTATGTCCAGACAGATCACTAGGCTGGTTCTCAGTCTACCATCTAGGTTCTCTATATGTGCAGACAGATAACTGGGCTGGTTCTCATTCTACCATCTAGGTTCTCTGTATGTCCAGACAGATCACTGGGCTGGTTCTCAGTCTACCATCTAGGTTCTCTATATGTCCAGACAGATTACTGGGCTGGTTCTCAGTCTACCAGCTAGGTTCTCTATATGTCCAGACATATGACTGGGCTGGTTCTCAAAGTCTACCATCTAGGTTCTCTGAATGTCCAGACAGATCACTGGGCTGGTTCTCAGTCTACCATCTAGGTTCTTTGTATGTCCAGACAGATCACTGGGCAGGTTCTCAGTCTACCATATAGGTTCTCTATATGTCCAGACAGATTACTGGGCTGGTTCTCAGTCTACCAGCTAGGTTTTCTATATGTCCAGACATATGACTGGGCTGGTTCTCAAAGTCTACCTTCTAGGTTCTCTGAATGTCCAGACAGATCACTAGGCTGGTTCTCAGTCTACCATCTAGGTTCTCTATATGTCCAGACATATCACTGGGCTGGTTCTCAGTCTACCAGCTAGGTTCTCTATATGTCCAGACAGATGACTGGGCTGGTTCTCAAAGTCTACCATCTAGGTTCTCTATATGTCCAGACAGATCACTGGGCTGGTTGTCAAAGTCTACCATCTAGGTTCTCTGTATGTGCAGACAGATCACTGGGCTGGTTCTCAGTCTACCATCTAGGTTCTCTGTATGTGCAGACAGATCACTGGGCTGGTTCTCAGTCTACCAGCTAGGTTCTCTATATGTCCAGACAGATCACTGGGCTGGTTCTCATTCTATCATCTAGATTCTCTGTATGTCCAGATAGATCACCTGGCTGGTTCTCAGTCTACCAGCTAGGTTCTCTTCATGTCCAGATAGATCACTGGAATGGTTCTCAGTCTACCATCTAGGATCGCTGTATTTCCAGACAGATCACTGGGCTGGTTCTCAGTCTACCATCTAGGTTCTCTATATGTCCAGACAGATCACTGGGCTGGTTCTCAGTCTACCATCTAGGTTCTCTATATGTCCAGACAGATCACTGGGCTGGTTCTCAAACTCTACCATCAAGGCTCTCTATATATCCAGATAGATCACTGGGCTGGTTCTCAGTCTTCCATCTAGGTTCTCTGTATGTCCAGACAGATCACTGGGCTGGTTCTCAGTCTACCATCTAGGTTCTCTGTATGTCCAGACAGATCACTGGGCTGGTTCTCAGTCTACC
Organism: Coregonus lavaretus; assembly: GCF_964263955.1. Lineage (NCBI taxonomy): Eukaryota > Metazoa > Chordata > Actinopteri > Salmoniformes > Salmonidae > Coregonus > Coregonus lavaretus. The sequence goes on from NC_139990.1 coordinate 79,896,838, forward strand.
ATCTAGGTTCTCTGTATGTCTTGACAGATCACTGGGCTGGTTCTCAGTCTACCAGATAGGTTCTCTATATGTCCAGACATATCACTGGGCTGGTTCTCATTCTACCATCTAGCTTCTCTGTATGTCCAGATAGATCACTGGGCTGGTTCTCAAAGTCTACCAGCTAGGTTCTGTATATGTCCAGACAGATCACTAGGCTGGTTCTCAGTCTAACAGCTAGGTTCTCTGTATTTCCAGACAGATCACTTGGCTGGTTCTCAGTCTACCATCTAGGTTCTCTATATGTCCAGACAGATAACTGGGCTGGTTCTCATTCTACCATCTAGGTTCTCTGTATGTCCAGACAGAACACTGGGCAGGTTCTCAGTCTACCATCTAGGTTCTCTATATGTCCAGACAGATTACTGGGCTGGTTCTCAGTCTACCAGCTAGGTTCTCTATATGTCCAGACATATGACTGGGCTGGTTCTCAAAGTCTACCTTCTAGGTTCTCTGAATGTCCAGACAGATCACTAGGCTGGTTCTCAGTCTACCATCTAGGTTCTCTATATGTCCAGACAGATCACTGGGCTGGTTCTCAGTCTACCAGCTAGGTTCTCTATATGTCCAGACAGATGACTGGGCTGGTTCTCAAAGTCTACCATATAGGTTCTCTATATGTCCAGACAGATCACTGGGCTGGTTGTCAAAGTCTACCATCTAGGTTCTCTGTATGTGTAGACAGATCACTGGGCTGGTTCTCAGTCTACCATCTAGGTTCTCTGTATGTGCAGACAGATCACTGGGCTGGTTCTCAGTCTACCAGCTAGGTTCTCTGTATGTCCAGATAGATCACCTGGCTGGTTCTCAGTCTACCAGCTAGGTTCTCTTCATGTCCAGATAGATCACTGGAATGGTTCTCAGTCTACCATCTAGGTTCGCTGTATTTCCAGACAGATCACTGGGCTGGTTCTCAGTCTACCATCTAGGTTCTCTATATGTCCAGACAGATCACTGGGCTGGTTCTCAGTCTACCATCTAGGTTCTCTATATGTCCAGACAGATCACTGGGCTGGTTCTCAAACTCTACCATCAAGGCTCTCTATATATCCAGATAGATCACTGGGCTGGTTCTCAGTCTTCCATCTAGGTTCTCTGTATGTCCAGACAGATCACTGGGCTGGTTCTCAGTCTACCATCTAGGTTCTCTGTATGTCCAGACAGATCACTGGGCTGGTTCTCAGTCTACCATATAGGTTCTCTGTATGTCTTGACAGATCACTGGCCTGGTTCTCAGTCTACCAGCTAGGTTCTCTATATGTCCAGACATATCACTGGGCTGGTTCTCATTCTACCATCTAGCTTCTCTGTATGTCCAGATAGATCACTGGGCTGGTTCTCAAAGTCTACCAGCTAGGTTCTGTATATGTCCAGACAGATCACTAGGCTGGTTCTCAGTCTACCAGCTAGGTTCTCTGTATTTCCAGACAGATCACTGGGCTGGTTCTCAGTCTACCATCTAGGTTCTCTATATGTGCAGACAGATAACTGGGCTAGTTCTCATTCTACCATCTAGGTTCTCTGTATGTCCAGATAGATCACCTGGCTGGTTCTCAGTCTACCAGCTAGGTTCTCTTCATGTCCAGATAGATCACTGGTATGGTTCTCAGTCTACCATCTATGTTCGCTGTATTTCCAGACAGATCACTGGGCTGGTTCTCAGTCTACCATCTAGGTTATCTATATGTCCAGACAGATCACTGGGCTAGTTCTCAGTCTACCATCTAGGTTCTCTATATGTCCAGACAGATCACTGGGCTGGTTCTCAAACTCTACCATCAAGGCTCTCTATATATCCAGATAGATTACTGGGCTGGTTCTCAGTCTACCATATAGGTTCTCTATATGTCCTGACAGATCACAGGGCTGGTTCTCAAAGTCTACCAGCTAGGTTCTCTATATATCCAGATAGTTCACTCGGCTTGTTCTCAGTCTACCATATAGGTTCTCTGTATGTCCAGACAGATCACTGGGCTGGTTCTCAAAGGTCCATTTTCTTTACTCTAATTTCAAAACTTATTTATCTCACCTTCTCAATGAAATCCAATTTGGTTCTATTAATATTAATGATATGAGATCATTCTGATAATGAAATAATAAAATACCCCTGTGCTCTGGTGTCTGCCCCAAAGCACATTCAAGTCCCTTACACTCTGAGGAAAATAAATAAACACCCAACAAAAGATCTGAAGGGCTTTGCCAAAGGCATGACACACACAAATAGGTTTCAGCTTATTGTTAGTGAGCCAAGTGTTTTAATGAAACCAATGGCTTTGGTTCGTGAGACTACAGAGGTGGCTCCTGCAGCCTGAAGCCTGGCCCGATTCATTACACCATCTCTACGTTCCCTTCCAACTTCCTCCAAACCAGAGGATTAAGTACTTAGCTGGACTTTTCCTAGCGCCGTGGCCTTGTAAACATGCTAGTACAGTAGGGCTGGAAGGAGAACAGCTGCCTTCTTTCTGATAAAGGTTGCTTGTTTTAAATCCTGACTGTGATTCACCGGGGGCTGGTGTGAAAGGAGGTTAGTAGTCAACTGGGCTGGGTTCTTAGACAGGCTGGGTCTGGGGAGGAGGTTAGTAGTCACCAGGGCTGGGTTCTGAGACAGGCTGGGTCTGGATAGGGTTAACACAACCCATTCCCTTAAATACTTTTGTCTCCAGAGAATCTAAAACAATCTTAGTGAAACACAACAGCCATATTCCCTTCCATCTGTGTCAGAGCAGAATGCAATGGGATGTCTGTGGTTAGCCGGATGGTTCTGTCAATCTACAGCTCTATAGCTTTGATAAAATCAGCTGTAATGTTCTGCCTCCTGCATCCAGAAGGGACATTCATATAATGCAGTTTCTTTTGATTTGTAATAATATACAACATCATAGCTGTTGGGCTTTGAACAAGCTTTTAAACTGCAATTACAGAATGACAAGCCGACATCAGTTAGTGATAACAAACACACATATACTTCATAGTATGGTGGTTTATAACACTACAGTCATGAGTTCCATGTGTTTCCTGTGGCAGGTGGTCGTCTATAACACTACAGTCATCAGTGGTGACTGGATCAATAAGTATGCTTTGGCCCCAATGCCCCAGCAGAGATACTGTAGCATGTCAACCCTGACAGACAGATACCACCATCCTGCTCTTTGACAGGCAGTGTCCCATTTGGGATGCAGTCTCAGACTCCACCCTATTCTCTCTATAGTACACTACTTCTGACCAGAGCTATAAGGGTAGTGCACTATAAATGGATTAGGGTGCCATTTGGGAGGCAACCTCAGACTCCAGTCTCAGGACCATCCAGTTAGACCTTCTAACAGCGTATTGATCTCTCCTGTTTAAATCATAGATCAGCCCTGAATAAAGCCCTGGGAGGCAAACGATCTATTGTTCACCATGATGGAACAGAAAGAGAGGCATTTCTTATTGGCTGTAACTCGGGGCTGGAAACATAATCGCCCTCTGATAGAAATAAGACACATCCAGGTCTATCAAACTGTCAAGAAGTTTTTAGTAATGACGCTATCAACTGGACGCCTTCCTGAGGAGATTTGATGTGGTGCTAATGTTTGGTGGTTAGAAGGACCATAGACAAATCTCTATCCCTTCAGCTGCAGTATGATTCACTGATTGAGCTGAAGACAGGAGCTGCCCTTCTAAAATCCAGAGGAAACCTGAACCATACTCATCACTTCTAGGCAAATCCCCGCCTTCTCTTAGCTTATTGGTCACCATAGCTACACCCACCCGTAGTATCCGCTCCAGCAGGTATATCTCACTGGTCATCCCCAAAGCCAACACCTCCTTTGGTTGCCATTCCTTCCAGTTCTCTGCTACTAATGACTGGAACGAACTGCAGAAATCTCTGAAGCTGGAGACTCTTATCCCCCTCACTAACTTTAAGCATCAGTTGTCAGAGCACCTTACCGATCACTGCACCTGTACACAGCCCATCTGTAATTAGCCCACCCAACTATCTCATCCCCATATTGTTATTTACATTGTTATTTATTTTGCTCATTTGCACCCCAGTATCTCTATTTGCACATCATCTTCTGCACATCTATCACTCCAGTGTTAGTACTAAATTAAAATTGTAATTATTTTGCACTATGGCCTATTTATTGCCTTACCTCCATAACTTACTACATTTGCACACACTGTATATATATTTTCTGTTGTATTTTTGACTTTATGTTTTGTTTTACTCCATATGTAACTCTGTGTTGTTGTTTTTATCGCACTGCTTTGCTTTATCAAAAATGTATGCACGCATGACTGTAAGTCGCTTTGGATAAAAGCGTCTGCTAAATGGCATATTATTATTATTATTATTTATCTTGGCCAGGTCGCAGTTGTAAATTAGAACTTATTCTCAACTGGCTTACCTGGTTAAATAAAGGTGAAATAAATAAAATAAAATAAAAATACTCCTTCAGAGGTAAGCCAGACAGATACTAGCTAGTGGTCATTACTGAGACAATGAAGTAGAAATGTCTGGTAAAAGTTACTATAGCGCAGTAATGTAGGAGTCGTCATGACAACAAACTGACCAGGGTTTCTCAGCCATTCAGAACTGAGTCGATTTTGATTGGATGACAATGAGCATCTGAAGAATGTTAACATGCTCCTAAATACATTTGCCACTTAGTCCAGATAGTAAAACAGTAATCCTTCTCTGTTAAAACTCAGCCCAGTTATTAAAATAGTATTTCTCCTCTGTTACCACTCAGTCCAGTTATTAAAACAGTATTACTCTGTTACCACTCAGCCCAGTTAGTAAAACAGTATTACTCCTCTGTTACCACTCAGCCCAGTTAGTAAAACATTATTTCTCCTCTGTTACCACTCAGCCCAGTTAGTAAAACAGTATTTCTCCTCTGTTACAACTCAGCCCAGTTAGTAAAACAGTATTACTCTGTTACCACTCAGCCCAGTTAGTAAAACAGTATTACTCTGTTACCACTCAGCCCAGTTAGTAAAACAGTATTTCTCCTCTGTTACCACTCAGCCCAGTTAGTAAAACAGTATTACTCTGTTACCACTCAGCCCAGTTAGTAAAACAGTATTCCTCTTCCACTTCTGCTGTTGCTGATAAAACAGTGTGGTTTAGTTAAGAGGATTGTTATTCTTCAGGCTCCGTCTGCCAGTTGGGTACCAGGCAGACGACACTCATCTGTCCTGCTGGCAACAAGCTGCTATGGATCTACCACAGCTAGCAGGACTTCTATCAGAGGCAGCCAACGACACAGCCTTGCCATGCCGATACGGCCCTGAGTCTATCACAAGATATTCCCCATGTCTTACATATGCGACAAATTACAGTCAAACATTTGGATATTTGATACAAAAATATGTCTGTTTTCTTTTGTAAATCAGGACTTAGTTCTGAACTTGAATAAGGAGGCGAGATATTGAGAGCATTTTGTCTGCTGGGGAAAAAGTACATGAAAATGTGATTGCATACAATCATTGGAAATCCACATCTTATCCACGGTGACTTTGTGGAATATTGATTGGTCACTATATATATATATATATATATATATATATATATATATATATATATATATATATATATACCATTTACAGAATGGACCAGAACAGAGTAGAAGATCTGAAGGGACAAAATCATCTGGATGGCTTTATAGGGCAAAGGTTAAAATAAAGCTGTTACTATGACAACAAATAGGTTGAGATAATTAAGGAGCTGGACTCTCTTGATCCCCATTTCCTCTCCTCCTTTACGCACTCTTCCATTATCTCCTTCACTCTATCCTCCGCTACACACTCCTCTGTTATCTGGCCCTCTCCATCAAATACCAGGTAGAGAGTTAGCAGCGACTGGAAGATTCAATCGACCTTCAAGCCGCAGCAGGCTGAGAGGTTACAATTACACTCTCCTCTCTCTCTCTCTCTCTCTCTCTCTCTCTCTCTCGCTCTCTCTCTCTCTCTCTCTCTCTCTCTCTCTCTCTCTCTCTCTCTCTCTCTCTCTCTCTCTCTCTCTCTATCTCTCTCTCTCTCTCTCTCTCTCTCTCTCTCTCTCTCTCTCTCTCTCTCTTTCTCTCTCTCCTGACTCTAAATACTAAATTATGAGAAATGAGGGGCCTAGTGGTTCACTATTGAGAGTAATTGACTGTTCCATACTGGGCCTTGTTTCTAACTCAATCAATGTTGATACTGGGTTTGGCTTGTTTTCTAAAGCCCCTTTTAACTTTTACTGGTATTGTGTTTACAGCAGAATGGTAGTGTGTTACAGTAGACTGGTATTGTGTTTACAGTAGACTGGTGGTGTGTTTACAGTAGACTGGTGGTGTGTTTACAGTAGACTGGTAGTGTGTTACAGTAGACTGGTATTGTGTTTACAGTAGACTGGTGGTGTGTTTACAGTAGACTGGTGGTGTGTTTACAGTAGACTGGTGGTGTGTTTACAGTAGACTGGTAGTGTGTTTACAGTAGACTGGTAGTGTGTTTACAGTAGACTGACAGAGTGTTTACAGCCTCCTCCTGTCTCATCCTGCATCCTCCTGTCTCATCCTGCCTCCTCCTGCCTCCTCCTGCCTCCTCCTGTCTCCTCCTGTCTCCTCCTGCCTCCTCCTGCCTCCTCCTGTCTCCTCCTGTCTCCTCCTGCCTCCTCCTGTCTCCTCCTGTCTCCTCCTGTCTCCTCCTGCCTCCTCCTGTCTCATCCTGTCTCCTCCTGTCTCCTCCTGCCTCCTCCTGTCTCCTCCTGCCTCCTCCTGTCTCCTCCTGCCTCCTCCTGCCTCCTCCTGTCTCCTCCTGCCTCCTCCTGTCTCCTCCTGTCTCCTCCTGCCTCCTCCTATCTCCTCCTGCCTCCTAATGTCTCCTCCTGTCTCCTCCTGCCTCCTCCTATCTCCTCCTGCCTCCTAATGTCTCCTCCTGCCTCCTCCTGCCTCCTCCTGTCTCCTCCTGTCTCCTCCTGCCTCCTCCAATCTCCTCCTGCCTCCTAATGTCTCCACCTGCCTCCTCCTTCCTCTTCCTGGCTCATTCTGCCTCAGACAATAATCAACTAGGATAAAAACTGCTGACCAGTTAATTATTCATGTTCACGGTATGAATTAATAGACCAACAGCTTCTCTCAACACAAACCTGTGAAGTATTTGCTCATTTAATCATTGAGCTTGAACAGAGGCTTCAACACATTGCATAAGCACTGTCGTCCCAGGACAGCAGGGACTTGTCCTGCAGCCAATATGTACCCTGCCTGGTTCCCTCAGCTTAGAGCCTGCAATCTGATTCCTGGTCCTTGTATCAAGGCACTGTGCATAAAGCCCCTCTCCTTCCCCAGATAATTAGCTGATTTAATAGTATGCAGCACACATGCACACCCATTCTAATTAGACCCAGCTTCTACACTGTATTTTATAACAGTCTAGTGATTTTCCAAGAGCAGCGCTAGCTACCTTCCACAGTCAATACCTCAGTGAACCACTGCTAAATGAATGTAACTCTGTGTTGCCTTACAGCACATTCCCTAATGGTTCTCCCTCCATGTAAATGGTTCCTATCCTACCTTTAATTCCAGATCAATGACAGTTTGCTCTTGACATTTAGAGTTGCTGAACCAGAGTGCTGCAGGGACAAGTGTAGAACAGAATGTAGCGGGTTGGTATTGAACACTGTGGAACAATACAACATGGTGTTAAACAAACTAGCATATCAACTGATGGTCAGATGAACAGGAGAGATACGACACTGGACAACACAATAACTGTACTAACATGGAGGGTTTAGCGCCTCTACTGCTCAACGATACTAACATGGAGGGTTTAGCACCTCTACTGCTCAACGATACTAACATGGAGGGTTTAGCACCTCTACTGCTCAACGATACTAACATGGAGGGTTTAGCACCTCTACTGCTCAACGATACTAACATGGAGGGTTTAGCACCTCTACTGCTGAACGATACTAACATGGAGGGTTTAGCACCTCTACTGCTCAACGATACTAACATGGAGGGTTTAGCACCTCTACTGCTCAACGATACTAACATGGAGGGTTTAGCACCTCTACTGCTCAACGATACTAACATGGAGGGTTTAGCACCTCTACTGCTCAACGATGTTTGATACAAATAGAATGCACAGTTGACTTGCACAGAGGGTGTTATGGTTCCCATTGCTGTTCACAGTACTGTGGGTGTCCCCATTGCTGTTCCTAGTACTGTGGGTGTTCCCATTGCTGTTCACAGTACTGTATTTGTATGTGTATTCATTATGGATCCCCATTAGTTCCTGCCAAGGCAGCAGCTACTCTTTCTGGGGTTTATTATGGATCCCCATTAGTTCCTGCCAAGGCAGCAGCTACTCTTCCTGGGGTTTATTTTGGATCCCCATTAGTTCCTGTCAAGGCAGCAGATACTCTTCCTGGGGTTTATTATGGATCCCAATTAGTTCCTGCCAAGGCAGCAGATACTCTTCCTGGGGTCCAGCAAAATTAAGGCAGTTATACAATTTTTAAAAACATTACAATACATATCACAACAGATGATAAACAAGTAGTGATGAAGTCAATCTCTCCTCCACTTTGAGCCAGGAGAGATTGACATGCATATTATTAATATTAGCTCTCCGTGTACATTTAAGGGCCAGCCATGCTGCCCTGTTCTGGGCCAATTGTAATTTTCCTAAGTCCCTCTTTGTGGCACCTGACCACACGACTGAACAGTATTCAAGGTGCGACAAAACTAGGGGCTGTAGGACCTGCTGTTAAGAAGGCAGTAGGAGTCTCTTCTTGTTACTGGCTCAGTGCTCTTAACCACTAGGCTGGCCCAGTGCTCTTAACCACTAGGCTGGCTCAGTGCTCTTAACTGCTAGGCTGGCCCAGTCCTCTTAACTGCTAGGCTGGCCCAGTCCTCTTAACCACTAGGCTGGCCCAGTGCTCTTAACCACTAGGCTGGCTCAGTGCTCTTAACTGCTAGGCCTGGCCCAGTGCTCTTAACTGCTAGGCATGCCCAGTCCTCTTAACTGCTAGGCCTGGCCCAGTGCTCTTAACTGCTAGGCTGGCCCAGTCCTCTTAACTGCTAGGCCTGGCCCAGTGCTCTTAACTGCTAGGCCTGGCCCAGTGCTCTTAACTGCTAGGCTGGCCCAGTGCTCTTAACTGCTAGGCTGGCCCAGTGTTCTTAACTGCTAGGCTGGCCCAGTGCTCTTAACTGCTAGGCCTGGCTCAGTGCTCTTAACTGCTAGGCCTGGCCCCGTGCTCTTAACTGCTAGGCCTGGCTCAGTGCTCTTAACTGCTAGGCCTGGCCCAGTGCTCTTAACTGCTAGGCTGGCTCAGTGCTCTTCACTGCTAGGCCTGGCTCAGTGCTCTTAACTGCTAGGCCTGGCTCAGTGCTCTTAACTGATAGGCCTGGCCCAGTGCTCTTCACTGCTAGGCTACCTGCCGCCACTAGTCATTTGTGTAAGTTCCGTACATGTTGAATTCCCTTCCCTATAAGTGTGCTGAAACTCTATTGTTAATTTGTTTACTGTAAAATAGCATTGTATCTGGTCAAACACCATTTTTTCCAATAGTTTACTAAGGGTTGGTAACAGGCTGATTGGTCGGCTATCTGAGCCAGTAAAGGGGGCTTTACTATTCTTAGGTAGCGGAATGACTTTTGCTTCCCTCCAGCCCTGAGGGAACACACTTTCTAGTAGGCTTAGATTGAAGACAAGGCAAATAGGAGTGGCAATATCGTCCGCTATTATCCTCAGTAAAAGTTGTCAGACCCCGGTGGCTTGTCATTGTTGATAGACAACAATAATGTTTTCACCTCTTCCACACTCACTTCACGGAATTCAAAATTACAATGCTTGTCTTCCATAATTTGGTCAGTTATATATATATATATATATATATATATATAGTTATACTGGTTTTGAAGTGTCTGTACTGTATCTAGTAGATATAAGAAAGCTCAGGAAATATATACAGTTGAAGTCGTAAGTTTACATACACCTCAGTGAAATACATTTAAACTCTGTTTTTCACAATTCCTGACATTTAATCCTAGTAGAAATTCCCTGTCTTAGGTCAGTTCGGATCATCACTTTATTTTAAGAATGTGACATGTCAGATTAATATTAGAGAGAGTGATTTATTTCAGCTTTTATTTATTTCATCACATTCCCCGTGGGTCAGAAGTTTACATACACACAATTAGTATTTGGTAGTATTGCCTTTAAATTGTTTAACTTGGGTCAAACGTTTCGGGTAGCCTTCCACAAGCTTCCCACAATAAGTTGGGTGAATTGTGGCCCATTCCTCCTGACAGAGCTGATGTAACTGAGTCAGGTTTGTATGCCTCCTTGCTCGAACACGCTTTTTCAGTTCTGCACACAAATATTCTATAGGATTGAGGTCAGGGCTTAAGCACCCCCACAGCATGATGCTGCCACCCCTGTGCTTCACGGTTGTGATGGTGTTCTTCGGCTTGCAAGCCGTCCCCTTTTTCCTCCAAACATAACTATGGTCATTATGGCCAAACAGTTCTATGTTTGTTTCATCAGACCAGAGGACATTTCTCCAAAAAGTACGATCTTTGTCCCCATGTACAGTTGCAAACCGTAGTCTGGCTTTTTAATGGTGGTTTTGGAGCAGTAGCTTCTTCCTTGCTGAGCGGCCTTTCAGGTTATGTTGATATAGGACTCGTTTTACTGTGGATATAGATACTTTTGTACCTGTTTCCTCCAGCATCTTCACAAGGTCCTTTGCTGTTGTTCTGGGATTGATTTGCACTTTTCGCATCAAAGTACGTTAATTTCTAGGAGACAGAACGCATCTCCTTCCTGAGCGGTATGATGGCTGCGTGGTCCCATGGTGTTTATACTTGTGTACTATTGTTTGTACAGATGAACATGGTACCTTCAGGCGTTTGGAAATTGCTATGAAGGATGAACCAGACTTGTGAAGGTCTACAATTTTGAGTTTGAAGGTAGGCCTTGAAATACATTCACAGGTACACCTCCAATTGACTCAAATGATAGCAATTAGCCTATCAGAAGCTTCTAAAGCCATGACACCATTTTCTGGAAACAGTCAACTTAGTGTATGTAAACTTCTGACCCACTGGAATTGTGATACAGTGAATTATAAGTGAAATAATCTGTCTATAAATAATTGTTGGAAAAATTACTTGTGTCATGCACAAAGTAGATGTGCTAACCGACTTGCCAAAACTATAGTTCGTTAACAAGAAATTTGTGGAGTGGTTGAAAAACAAGTTTTAATGACTCCAACCTAAGTGTATGTAAACTTCCGACTTCAACTGTATATATATAGATATATAGTTATACTGGATGGAGGTATATATATATATATATATATATATATATATATATATATATATATATATATACATATATATATATATATATATATATATATATATATATATATATATATATATATACATATATATATATATATATATATATATATATACAGTGGGGAAAAAAAGTATTTAGTCAGCCACCAATTGTGCAAGTTCTCCCACTTAAAAATATGAGAGAGGCCTGTAATTTTCATCATAGGTACACGTCAACTATGACAGAGAAAGTGAGGAAAAAAAATCCAGAAATTCACATTGTAGGATTTTTAATGAATTTATTTGCAAATTATGGTGGAAAATAAGTATTTGGTCAATAACAAAAGTTTCTTAATACTTTGTTATATACCCTTTGTTGGCAATGACACAGGTCAAACGTTTTCTGTAAGTCTTCACAAGGTTTTCACACACTGTTGCTGGTATTTTGGCCCATTCCTTCATGCAGATCTCCTCTAGAGCAGTGATGTTTTGGGGCTGTCGCTGGGCAATACGGACTTTCAACTCCCGCCAAAGATTTTCTATGGGGTTGAGATCTGGAGACTGGCTAGGCCACTCCAGGACCTTGAAATGCTTCTTATGAAGCCACTCCTTCGTTGCCCGGGCGGTGTGTTTGGGATCATTGTCATGCTGAAAGACCCAGCCACGTTTCATCTTCAATGCCCTTGCTGATGGAAGGAGGTTTTCACTCAAAATCTCATGATACATGGCCCCATTCATTCTTTCCTTTACACGGATCAGTCGTCCTGGTCCCTTTGCAGAAAAACAGCCCCAAAGCATGATGTTTCCACCCCCATGCTTCACAGTAGGTATGGTGTTCTTTGGATGCAACTCAGCATTCTTTGTCCTCCAAACACGACGAGTTGAGTTTTTACCAAAAAGTTATATTTTGGTTTCATCTGACATTCTCCCAATCCTCTTCTGGATCATCCAAATGCACTCTAGCAAACTTCAGACGTGCCTGGACATGTACTGGCTTAAGCAGGGGGACACGTCTGTACTGCAGGATTTGAGTCCCTGGCAGCGTAGTGTGTTACTGATGGTAGGCTTTGTTACTTTGGTCCCAGCTCTCTGCAGGTCATTCACTAGGTCCCCCCGTGTGGTTCTGGGATTTTTGCTCACCGTTCTTGTGATCATTTTGACCCCACAGGGTGAGATCTTGCGTGGAGCCCCAGATCGAGGGAGATTATCAGTGGTCTTGTATGTCTTCCATTTCCTAATAATTGCTCCCACAGTTGATTTCTTCAAACCAAGCTGCTTACCTATTGCAGATTCAGTCTTCCCAGCCTGGTGCAGGTCTACAATTTTGTTTCTGGTGTCCTTTGACAGCTCTTTGGTCTTGGCCATAGTGGAGTTTGGAGTGTGACTGTTTGAGTTTGTGGACAGGTGTCTTTTATACTGATAACAAGTTCAAACAGGTGCCATTAATACAGGTAACGAGTGGAGGACAGAGGAGCCTCTTAAAGAAGAAGTTACAGGTCTGTGAGAGCCAGAAATCTTGCTTGTTTGTAGGTGACCAAATACTTATTTTCCACCATAATTTGCAAATAAATTCATTAAAAATCCTACAATGTGATTTTCTGGATTTTTTTTCCTCATTTTGTCTGTCATAGTTGACGTGTACCTATGATGAAAATTACAGGCCTCTCTCATCTTTTTAAGTGGGAGAACTTGCACAATTGGTGGCTGACTAAATACTTTTTTTCCCCACTGTATATATATATATATATATATATATATATATATATATATATATATATATATATATACAGTGGGGGGAAAAAGTATTTAGTCAGCCACCAATTGTGCAAGTTCTCCCACTTAAAAAGATGAGAGAGGCCTGTAATTAATTTCCATCATAGGTACACGTCAACTATGACAGACAAAATGAGGAAAAAAAATCCAGAAAATCACATTGTAGGATTTGTTATGAATTGATTTGCAAATTATGGTGGAAAATTAGTATTTGGTCAATAACAAAAGTTTCTCAATACTTTGTTATATACCCTTTGTTGGCAATGACACAGGTCAAACATTTTCTGTAAGTCTTCACAAGGTTTTCACACACTGTTGCTGGTATTTTGGCCCATTCCTCCATGCAGATCTCCTCTAGAGCAGTGATGTTTTGGGGCTGTCGCTCCAAAGATTTTCTATGGGGTTGAGATCTGGAGACTGGCGAGGCCACTCCAGGACCTTGAAATGCTTCTTACGAAGCCACTCCTTCGTTGCCCGGGCGGTGTGTTTGGGATCATTGTCATGCTGAGAGACCCAGCCACGTTTCATCTTCAATGCCCTTGCTGATGGAAGGAGGTTTTCACTCAAAATCTCACAATACATGGCCCCATTAATTCTTTCCTTTACACGGATCAGTCGTCCTGGTCCCTTTGCAGAAAAACTGCCCCAAAGCATGATGTTTCCACCCCCATGCTTCACAATAGGTATGGTGTTCTTTGGATGCAACTCAGCATTCTTTGTCCTCCAAACACGACGAGTTGAGTTTTTACCAAAAAGTTCTATTTTGGTTTCATCTGACCATATGACATTCTCCCAATCCTCTTCTGGATCATCCAAATGCACTCTAGCAAACTTCAGACGGGCCTGGACATGTACTGGCTTAAGCAGACTCTTATCTCTTATCTCCCTCAATAACTTTAAGCATCAGTTGTCAGAGCACCTTACCGATCACTGCACCTGTACACAGCCCATCTGAAATTAGCCCACCCAACTACCTCATCCCTATATTGTTATTTAATTTGCTCTTTTGCACCCCATTATCTCTATTTGCACATAATCTCTTGCACATCTAGCATTCCAGTGTTAATACTATTGTAATTATTCTGCACTATAGCCTATTTATTGCCTTACCTCCATAACTTGCTACATTTGCACACACTGTATATATATTTTCTGTTGTATCTCTGACTTTATGTTTTTTTTTTTTACCCCATATGTAACTCTGTGTTGTTTTTTGTTGCACTACTTTGCTTTGTCTTGGCCAGGTCACAGTTGTAAATGAGAACCTGTTCTCAACTGGTTTACCTGGTTAAATAAAGGTGAAATAAAAAAAATAAAAAAATAAAAGCAGGTGGACACGTCTGGCACTGCAGGATTTGAGTCCCTGGCGGCGTAGTGTGTTACTGATGGTAGGCTTTGTTACTTTGGTCCCAGCTCTCTGCCGGTCATTCACTAGGTCCCCCCGTGTGGTTCTGGGATTTTTGCTCACCGTTCTTGTGATCATTTTGACCCCACGGGGTGAGATCTTGCGTGGAGCCCCAGATCGAGGGAGATTATCAGTGGTCTTGTATGTCTTCCATTTCCTAATAATTGCTCCCACAGTTGATTTCTTCAAACCAAGCTGCTTATCTATTGCAGATTCAGTCTTCCCAGGCTGGTGCAGGTCTACAATTTTGTTTCTGGTGTCCTTTGACAGCTCTTTGGTCTTGGCCACAGTGGAGTTTGGAGTGTGACTGTTTGAGGTTGTGGACAGGTGTCTTTTATACTGATAACAAGTTCAAACAGGTGCCATTAATACAGGTAACGAGTGGAGGACAGAGGAGCCTCTTAAAGAAGAAGTTACAGGTCTGTGAGAGCCAGAAATCTTGCTTGTTTGTAGGTGACCAAATACTTATTTTCCACCATAATTTGCAAATAAATTCATTAAAAATCCTACAATGTGATTTTCTGGATTTTTTTTTCTCAATTTGTCTGTCATAGTTGACGTGTACCTATGATGAAAATTACAGGCCTCTCTCACCTCTCTCAGACAGGCAGACAGACAGACAGACAGACAGACAGACAGGCAGACAGACAGACAGACAGACAAACAGACAGACAGTCAGACAGGCAGGCAGATAGATGGACGGACAGACAGACAGACAGACAGACAGACAGACAGACAGACAGACAGACAGACAGACAGACAGACAGACAGACAGACAGACAGACAGACAGACAGACAGACAGACAGACAGACAGACAGACAGACAGACAGACAGACAGACAGACAGGCAGGCAGGCAGGCAGGCAGGCAGGCAGGCAGGCAGACAGGCAGACAGGCTGATAGACAGACAGACAGACAGACAGACAGACAGACAGACAGACAGACAGACAGACAGACAGGCTGATAGACAGACAGACAGACAGACAGACAGACAGACAGACAGACAGACAGACAGACAGACAGACAGACAGACAGACAGACAGACAGACAGACAGACAGACAGACAGACAGACAGACAGACAGACAGACAGACAGACAGACAGACAGACAGGCAGGAAGGCAGACAGGCAGGCAGGCAGACAGACAGGCAGGAGGCAGGCAGGCAGGCAGGCAGACCTCTTCAGGTTTCTCCAGACTATAGTGAGATCCTGGTGCTGCTGACAGCAGTCTCTCAGTGCTTCACACTCAGGTCAGATACAGTACATAAGACAAGTCACGACGCAACGGTCTTAAGGAGTTATAGAACAATGTTTGCTTGTTCTGAACGGTGTAGTATTAGAACGTCTCATGTCGGGGGATCACGTGACCCGTAAACGAGATGGCCGCATGAACCGAGAGCTCCACCATGGCTTTTTCCAAATCTTAATCTTACCTCCACTTCAAGTCAAAAAAGCCATGGCGGCTACAAAAGGCGACATTACGTGACATTTTTACCCAGACTCGAGCAATAGCCGCGGGAAAAGCCTCCAAGAAACAGCTAGCTTCAGAAAACGCTAGCGCCATTAGCCAGGAGCAAGAGGACCCGTCCCTTCCCGAGGCCCAACAACTGCCAACCTCGTCCTCTGTCAAAGACATCCTTTCTGAGCTGAGATCCCAATGTACAGAATTCAACATCAAACTAGATGGCATTAACTCTCAGCTCAGTGCAATACTGGGCAAGGTGACATCCCTGGAAAATGCCTTGCCTGACATCAACAACAAGATAACCATCAACGCTGGGCGCCTGGATGAGACAGAGGGGCGAATCCTATCCATGGAAAACTCACTGGAAGACGCCATGGAAACAATAGCATCTGCTAAAAAGAATATAGAGCATCTGGTACATAGGCGGCGAAGGAATAACTGTTGTCTAGACGGGGGCTATGATGTCACTTCCTTACTGTTGTCTAGACGGGGGCTACGTTGTTACTTCCTTAATGCGGTCTTGACGGGGGCTACGTTGTCACTTCCTTAGTGTGGTCTGGACGGGGGCTAGGTCATGCAATAAAACAGAAAAAGATACTATGTGCTCTGAAAAGGAAAAAGCAGACATTACAGTATTACAAGATATACATATCTGATCCAGAGGGGAGATGTATTCTGATAACTGGGTCACTGTATGGGCAACCAATTACTATCTTAAATATATAACACATATACTCCTGCTTTCATGTCGAAAATGATAACCCTGTTCAATGAGCATTGTGTTTCCTTTGGAGTGCTGGCTGGAGATTTTAATTGTACCCTCAACTCAACTCTGGACAAATCATCTCAAGTCCCCACCTCAAACCCTAGATACGGCAAAGATGTTGAACTCTCTTACTAAAGAGATGGGACTGATAGATATCTGGAGAGAGACTAATAGATCATCTATGGACTATACATACTACTCCAATGTCCATAACACCTACTCTCGCATAGATTACTTTTTTATCCCAAAGATTTTCAGAACTTCTGCCACTTGTACAATCAGACACATAGCACTTTCAGATCACGTCTATGTCCGCCTCTGTTTTGACCTCTGTAAAAACATCCCGAGGTCAAAGAGCTGGAAATGCAACACCTCCATGTTATCAAACGAAGCATTCCATACATTGGTTACTACATGGATAGACAACTACACACAAGACAACAAAGACTCTCCGGACCATCATATAATTGGCATATACATTACTCCGACTGAATGTCCACGTGGGTGACGATATTGGAAATGTAATCAAAGCCTATTGGATGATAACTTGTTTTTAACTAGGACAGAGGAATTTATAACTGAATTTTTCCGACATACAGTGGCTTGCGAAAGTATTCACCCCCCTTGTCATTTTTCCTATTTTGTTGCCTTACAACCTGGAATTAAAATGGATTTTGGGGGGGTTTGTATCATTTTATTTACACAACATGCCTAACACTTTGAAGATGCAAAATATGTTTTACTGTGAAACAAACAAGAAATACGATTAAAAAACAGAAAACATGAGCGTGCATAACTATTCAACCCCCCCCCCCCCAAAGTCAATACTTTGTAGAACCACCTTTTGCAGCAATTACAGCTGCAAGTCTCTTGGGGTATGTCTCTATAAGCTGGGCACATCTAGCCACTGGGATTTTTGCCCATTCTTCTGCTGGAAGGTGAACCTCCATCCCAGTCTCAAATCTCTGGAAGACTGAAACAGGTTTCCCTAAAGAATGTCTCTGTAATTAGCGCCATCCATCATTCCTTCAATTCTGACCAGTTTCCCAGTCCCTGCCGATGAAAAAAATCCCCACAGCATGATGCTGCCTCCACTATGCTTCACTGTGGTGATGGTGTTCTCGGGGTGATGAGAGGTGTTGGGTTTACGCCAGACATAGCGTTTTCCTTGATGGCCAAAAAGCTCAATTTTAGTCTCATCTGACCAGAGTACCTTCTTCCATATCTTTGGGGAGTCTCCCACATGGCTTTTGGCGAACACAAAACGTGTTTGTTTATTATTTTCTTTAAGCAATGGCTTTTTTCTGGCCACTCTTCCGTAAAGCCCAGCTCTGTGGAGTGTACGGCTTAAAGTGGTCCTATGGACAGATACTCCAATCTCCGCTGTGGAGCTTTGCAGCTCCTTCAGGGTTATCTTTGGTCTCTTTGTTGCCTCTCTGATTAATGCCCTCCTTGCCTGGTCCGCGAGGTTTGGTGGGCGGCCCGCTCTTGGCAGGTTTGTTGTGGTGCCATATTCTTTCCATTTTCTATTAATGGATTTAATGGTGCTCTGTGGAATGTTCAAAGTTTCTGATATTTTTTTATAACCCAACCTGATCTGTACTTCTCCACAACTTGGTGGGTGCTGCATGCTTGGTGGTGCCCCTTGCTTAGTGGTGTTGCAGACTCTGAGCCCTTTCAGAACAGGTGTATATATACTGAGATCATGTGACAGATCATGTGACACTTAGATTGCACACAGGTGGACTTTATTTAACTAATTATGTGACTTCTGAAGGTAATTGGTTGCACCAGATCTTATTTAGGGACTTAATAGCAAAGGGGGTGAATACATATGCACGCACCACTTTTCTGTTATTTATTTTTTTGAATTTTTTGAAACAAGTTATTTTTTTAATTTCACTTCACCAATTTGGACTATTTTGTGTATGTCCATTACATAAAATCCAAATAAAAATCCATTGAAATTACGGGTTGTAATGCAACAAAATAGGAAAAACGCCAAGGGGGATGAATACTTCCATAGCCACACTAAGAGGTCATCTGATTGCATATGCTTCCTCTAAGAAAAAAGCTATGGAAGCACACAGGTTAGATCTTGAGAGGGAGCTGGAACGCTGCAAAAAAGAACATAAACAATTCCCAGAGAGTGCCACCTGGAGTCAACTTAAAGCAGCCAAAGCCAAACTAAACTTGGACTATAGTCGGGAGATAAAAAAATTAAATAATCTTTACTAAACTGAAGTAGCATGACTATAGCAATAGGCCTAGCAGATTGTCTTGCTTACCCATTTAAAAAAGAGCAGTCAGAGAGTACAATCATGGCCGTCCGAACAGCAGATGACGAGGTCACATGTGATCCAAATAAGATACATTTAACTTTTCATGATTTTTACTGCAAATTATATACTTCTGAGAGAAAACACACAAATGCAGAACTCCATTACTTCCTAGAGGGAATCTCGCTACCGACCAAGAAGATCTCAACTCCCCCTTCACTCCTGAGGAGGTCCTAGAGGCAATTATCTCCATGTCACCTAACAAGTCCCCAGGCCCAGACGGATTTCCTTTTTTCATTCCAACGCTGAATGATTTTTGTAAAAAACGGAGCTCTCCCAGACTATATGTACATCTATGTATGTCATTACAGTGTTGCTCAAAAAGACAAGGATCCTCTCTCCTGCTCATCCTACCAGCCCATAAGCTTGTTGGAGATCCACTACAAAATAATTACCAAATTGCTTGCCAAAAGACTAAACACTCTTCTTCAAAAAATTTTTAAACTGGATTTATTAGAGACAGGTACTCTTCTGATAACATTCGCCGTCTTTTTTAATATTATAGCTCAATTAAACATACAGAAGACCCCTGTCCTGCTGGCTTCACTGGATGCTGATTCGACAGGATGGAGTGGAGCTTTCTTTTTAAAACTTTATTAAATGGATTAAGTCCCTATATTCTCATCCAAATGCCATGGTGACTACTAACGGTCTGAATTCTGACAGATTCCCTTTGGGACGTGGCACATGACAAGGACGCTCACTGTCCCCCTGCTCTATTTGTTGGGGGCGGAGCCATTGACCGAGTTGATGAGGAGCAATCCGAGTATTATGGGTGTTTCTGCAGGTGGCCTTCAGCACAAGATTTCGCTCTACGCGGATGATGACTTGCTCTACATATCCAACCCTGAGAAATCCCTCCCTCCCATTTTAGACACAATTGCTCAATACTGCAAGTTTTCAGGATATTAGATACATTTGAACAAATCCATTGTTTTCCCTCTCAATCTTACACTCACCAGCTCTATGAAGACACTCTGTTTGTTCCAATGGAAGACACAGGGGTTTCAATACCTTGGGATCGTTCACCAGTTCTATGAAGACACTCTGTCCGTTCCAATGGAAGACACAGGGGTTTCAATACCTTGGGATATTTCTCCAGTTCTATGAAGACACTCTGCCCGTTCCAATGGAAGACACAGAGGTTTCAATACCTTGGGATCTTTCTCCAGCTCTATGAAGACACATTGTCCGTTCCAATGGAAGACACAGGGGTTTCAATACCTTGGGATCGTTCACCAGCTCTATGAAGACACTGTCCGTTCCAATGGAAGACACAGGGGTTTCAATACCTTGGGATCTTTGTAACACCAAATCTGAATGGCCTTTTCAAGGAAAATGATCTCCCACTGCTGGATCGAATCAAGAATGATCTCCGAACCTGGATCTCCCTCCCAATTAGCTTAGCCGGAAGAATCAATGTTAACCGTATGAACATCCTCCCTAGATTGAACTATTTATTTCAGATGCTCCCATGCTATCTCCCAGTTTCTTTTTTCAAAACAACCAAACAAAGCATCACCAAATGTATATGGGGCAATAAAGACCTACGATCAAGTTCTCCTCTGTATGGAAACCTGAATCTAAGGCTGACCTTGCCCTTCCTTCCCTGCCTACTGTACTGCTAGTCTGCCCAAATCCTCAACATGCTAACATGGATCACAAACAGACAAGACTCAATGTGGATTCAGATAGAGGCCCAATCCTGTGGTTCATTGCCCCTATGCTCAATTATATTCATGAATAACTTTAGTGAAGTGGGCAACATAGCTAACACCTTTGTGATTTACAGCACCCTACTAGCATGGAAGGACTGTCAGAAATACCTTGGCATTTCTTCCCAGATATGATCTCACTCGCCTATAGTATGCAACCCAGACTTTCCAAAAGCCCTGAGTGATGCCAACTTTAATCTTTGGCATTCTCTAGGGATCAGGACCTTTTCAGACCTGTTTCATCAGAACACAACTAGACTGAAATCCTTTCTAGTGCTCTGCAGTGAATTCAATGTGCCAAGATACAGTTGAAGTTGGGAGCTTCATGAAATGGGTTTCCATGCCCGAGCAGCCACACACAAGCCTAAGATCATCATGCGCAATGCCAAGCGTCAGCTGGAGTGGTGTAAAGCTCGCCGCCATTGGACTCTGGAGCAGTGGAAACGCGTTCTCTGGGGTGATGAATCATGCTTCACCATCTGGCAGTCCGATAGACATATCTGGGTTCGGCGGATGCCTTGAGAACGCTACCTGTCCCAATGCATTTTGCCAACTGTAAAGTTTGGTGGAGGAGGAATAATAGTCTGGGGCTGTTTCTCATGGTTCGGGCTAGGCCCCTTAGTTCCAGTGAAGGGAAATCTTAACGCTACAGCATACAATGACATTCTAGACGATTCTGTGCTTCCGACTTTGTGGCAAGTGTTTGGGGAAGGCCCTTTCCTGTTTCTGCATGACAATGCCCCCGTGCACAAATGCCGACTGCGAGCTAGGCCTAGTTGCCCAACATCAGTGCCCGACCTCACTAATGCGTTTGTGACTGAATGGAAACAAGTCCCCGCAGCAATGTTCAAAAATCTAGTGGAAAGCCTTCCCAGAAGAGTGGAGGCTGTTGTATCAGCAAAGGGGGTCCAACTCCATATTAATGGCCATGATTTTGGAATGAGATGTTCGACGAGCAGGTGTCCACATACTTTTACTCATGTAGTGTATCACATCCACAGCAACATCATGACGTTTCCTCAAGATAGGCTTTATTTAAGGGATCATCAACTAGATTCAGCCGCGGGACAATTTTTTCTTGAGCGGATGGCCGGGGGGCCGGAACATAATAATAATACAAAAACTAGACTGCAAATTGACCTCAAGAATCCTAAACAGATCAAATATTTAACTAAAAGATAATAATTTCAAACCTTGATTATATTTGGGAACATTGTCCTGTATAGGTCTTTCAGATAAGAAGTTAAAACAGGTGTCCTGACTCTCTGCGGTCATTCAAAATCCCATGGCGCTTATTATAAGATTAGGGGTGTTTACCCGGTGTCATGGCTAAATTCCCAACCTGGCCACATTCCATCATGGCAACCTTATCCCGCTCATTCCTAATTGGCATATATCACTCCTCACCTCTCCAATTGATAGCTGATGTGTGGTAAGAGTTCTGGCACAGAAATGGTGGCCGTGCATCACTGAGTTGGGTGCTACACATTGATGGTGGATGAGGTGAGTTTACCTCTACTATGTAAAGCTCTTCGAGTCCCTCAGTTGGTATAAAGTTCTGTATAAATACAGTCAGTTCTTATTCATTATTATTATTTGTATGTGTCTCTCTGAGAATACTTGGGAACAGATTTCCAAAATTAAAATCACTTAGAGCTGATTTCCTGGTGTTTTTACAGTTTTTTATGTCCAACAATGAAAATTCAACAACAACAAAAAAAAGGTTGTTTCTTTTAGAAAAACTTGGGGGGACAAATAAAACCACCAGTTGGGAAACCCTGCTCCATTTAATGTCATTTAAACCCTACAACACAACATCGAGAGACAGACTAAGCTCCTCAGTAGCCACTTCAAATGTCACCTCTCTCCTGCTCACACGTTGTTTATTTGCAGTCCCAGACACACCACCCCAGAACACAACAACACAGTGGGTGTGACACCTATACAGACATGTCAGCGTCCTCATACTGTTCACTTGTCCAAACTGTACAAAAGCATCCTCATTGAGAGCCCCACCAAGGTCAGTGTGGATTAGCCAACAGTAACTCTATCAGGGCAAGGTCAAAGCCTCAGAGCCCAGTGACAGCAGCTGTCAGCAGGCTCTTTCTAGGGAACCCTATCTGCTTCAGCATGGTTATAGAGACACCTGAAAGGGGTAGCCATTTCAAATTGTATCTCCTTTTATTTCCCTTTGATTTCAGGTGACTCATTTGGTTGATCAATCAAACCGTCTGGATGACTGTGTGTTTGAAACCCATGCTGCACAAAATGCTACACATAATTCCAGTCATTTGTGAAGTTTTCTACCTCATATACCTCTCTCTTTGTACTGGGACTGCCGACACACAGATGAATGGGCTGTGTCTTACTACAACATGACATGGCTTAACTGTCTTCCCATGGGATATACCCAATCAGAGTACAAAACACTTCTGGTATTTGTCCTGAAATGGTTTTATATTTCTTAACTCTTTTCTTTAATGAATTTGTTCAGCCCTTTTGTTACAGAAAAGCAATTGTTCAAATTATTTAAAGCAAAATAGCTCTTATCACAATTTAGCATAATTTGGATGAAGCATCAGATACTCAGGAGACTTCTGAATGGATAAAACATCAGATACTCACAAGACTAATCTGAATGGATGGAACATCAGATACTCAGAAGACTATTCTGAATGGATGAAATATCAGATACTCAGAAGACTATTCTGAATGGTAAACAAGTGGCCAGTGATCATGCAAAGCCATCTTTATATCACAGAAACATATTGAAGCTAATTCTGGGAACCAGAGGAATGAATCTGCTTATCAGAGAGAAACACAGTAAAACAAATAAAGACAACATTCATAACTAAATGCAGGTCATTAAAAACAACACTTCACATGATGTGAAAACAAGCATTTAAATCTATGAATATTAAAATAACCATATTAAACACAACACAACAACAGAACTAGCTTGGAAACAAAATGTCTTATTTTTTCATCTTAACTGCAACAGAAGTATATTGTCCCATGTTATATAAAATGTTACATCGGTATGTTGTTCTATGTTATAATATTACATCAGTATATTGTCCTGTTACCCAAAATGTTACATCAGTATATTGTTCTGTTATAATGTTACATCAGTATATTGTTCTATGTTATAATGTTACATCAGTATGTTGTTCTGTTATAATATTACATCAGTATATTGTTCTATGTTAAATAAAATGTTATATCAGTATATTGTTCTATGTTTGTAACGTAGACGCAGGGAGTCAGGAAGCAAGTGCAGTTAGTGAGTTTAATGAAGAAGAACATTGAACGATACAAAACAAGGGAAGCGTCTAACATGGAAACATAAACAATATTTCCTGGTAGGTGAAAACAATGGAGTGCTAGATAAAGGGGCAGTAATCAGGGAAGTGATGGAATCCAGGTGTGCCTCATGATGGGGCGCAGGTGTGAGTAATGAGGGTTGCCAGGTGTGCGTAAAGATGGGTTGCCAGGACCGGTGGTTAGTAGGCCGGCGGCGTCGAGTGCCGGAGAGGGGGTACTGGAGCCGACCTCCACGCCTCGGTTGTCCAGGAGTGATCTGATGGCATAGGCGGTGCTCCCCTCGATGTCCAGGTGAGGTGGAGGGGTGTCGTGGGGGACGACATCAGCCAGGGGACCAGGAACCACTGGCCTGAGGAGGGAAACATGAAAAGATGGTGAGATCCGGTAGTTAGTGGGGAGTTGTACTCTGTAAATTACCTCGTTGACCCTCCGGAGGACCTTGAACGGCCCCACAAACCGGTGTCTCAGCTTCATACAGGACAGGCGGAGCGGGAGGTTCCTGTTGGAGAGCCAGACCTGATCAACAGGATGGAACACAGGAGCCTCACTGTGGTGGCGATCCACTTGCTCTTTCTGATGGCGGACAGCGCGCTGGTGTCTCACGTGGGCATCGTTCCATACCTCTTCTGCGCGCCTGAACCACTCGTCCACCGCAGGAGCTTAGGTCTGGCTCGGAGTCCACGGAGCCAGGACTGGCTGATAGCCCAGAATACACTGGAAGGGAGTCAGGCCAGTGGAGTGTCGCAATGAATTCTGTGCATATCCAGCCCAAGGAAGGAATCGGGCCCACTGCCCCTGCCGGTCCTGGCAGTGACTTCTCAGGAACCTACCCAGCTCCTGGTTCATCCTCTCCACCTGCCCGTTAGATTGAGGCCGGTACCCGGAAGTGAGGCTGACCGTGAACCCCAGCTTCTCCACGAAATCCCTCCATACAAGTGATGTGAATTGGGGGCCACGATCAGAGACGACATCCTCTGGACCGCCATAGTGCCAGAAGACCTGCTGAAACAGTGCCTCAGCAACCTGGAGAGCGGTAGGGAGACCAGAGAGAGGGATAAAATAGCAGGATTTTGAGAATCTGTCAACAACCATAACAGTGGTGAAACCATCAGACAGGGGAAGATCAGTGATGAAATCAATGGACAGATGGGTCCAAGGCCACTGAGGCACGGGGAGGGGAAGGAGTTTCCCTGCTAAGAGTGTTCTGGGGAGACTTGGTTTGGGCACATACGGAGTAGGAGTTGACATAGCGGGCGACGTCCTGCGCCAAGGTGGGCCACGAATACTTATTGGAGATGGATTGAGTGGTGCGGTTGATACCTGGGTGTCCAGCGGCAAGGGATGTGTGCGCCCAGGTCAAAAGCCGATCCCTTACCTCCGTGCGAACGTAGGTGCGCTACGGAGGACAGGTAGCCGGTGCGGGTTTCCCTCTCCAGAGCCTGGTGGATGTCCACGTCTATGTCCCATAGTATGTGGGCAATGATTCGGGAGGGCGGTATGATGGGACCACTCAGGACAGGGACCTCTCCTGAATCGTGGAGACAGGACAGGGCATCGGCTTTGATGTTCTTTGAACCTGGGCGGTATGACAAGGTGAAGTTGAATCTAGTAAAGAAAAGGGCCTACCTTGCTTGGCGCATGTTCAGCCGCCTAACTGTCCGTATGTACTCCAAGTTCCGATGGTCGGTGAGGATGAGAAACGGGTCCGTGGCGCCCTCCAGCCAGTGTCTCCACTCCTCTAATGCCAACTTCACCGCCAGGAGCTCCCGATCACCGACGTCATAGTTCCTCTCTGCCGGGGACAGTTTTTTTGAGTAGTATGCACATGGATACAGTTTTAGTTGAATACCTTGACGTTGTCACAGGACAGCCCCCACGCCCACTTCTGAGGCATCCACCTCCACCACGAAGGGCAGCGTAGGGTCTGGGTGTTTCATCAACGGGGCTGAAGTGAAACACCCCTTCAGCAGGCGGAAGGCCTCATCAGCTGCAGGATTCCATGCCAACTTACGGGGACTTCCTTTGAGGAGAGAGGTGAGAGGAGAGTCGATGGAGCTGAAGTTCCTGATGAAATGGCGGTAAAATTTGGCAAACCCCAAAAACCATTGCAGTCCCTTTATGGTGGTTGGGACTGGCTATGACCTGACCGCATCTAACTTCCTTTCCTCTATAACCACTCCCTGCGGGCTGATCCGATATCCCAGGAAGGAAACGGCGACCTGATGGAACTGGCACTTCTCCGCTTTGACATACGGATTGTTCTCCAGGAGGAGTCCCATGACTATCCGGACGTGGGTGATGTTCTCCTCCAAGGTGGCCGAGTAGATCAGGATGTCGTCGATATACACGACCACCTGGCGCCCAAGCATGTCCCGAAACACCCCGTTCACGAATGCCTGCAACACCGACGGAGCATTGGCTAAACCATAAGGCATCAACAAGTACTCATAGTGCCCAGACACCGTGCTGAAGGCCGTCTTCCATTCATCCCCCTCCCGGATGCGGATCAAATTGTAGGCAGGTTCAGCTTGGTAAAAAAAAATGGATCCCCGCGGAGCTGTTCAATGGCGGGTGGCACCAACGGGAGGGGGTAGCGGTAGTTGGTGGTGATGGCATTGAGACCTCTGTAGTCAATACACGGACGAAGACCCCCCTCCTTCTTGGCCATGAAGAAGAAACCAGCCAACGCAGAGGAGGTGGATGGGCAGATGAAACCCTGTTGGAGAGCCTCCTGGATGTACTCCTCCATTGCCTTGGTTTCAGCCACTGACAGGGGGTAGATGCAGCTGTGCGGAGGCGCAGAGTCTGTTAGCAGGTCAATGGCACTGTCCCAGGGGCAATGAGGAGGGAGACAGGTGGCGCGAGTCTTGGAGAAAACCTCCCGGAGATCCTGGTAAACCTCCAGGATGTCAGCCTGGAGGGCAACCACAGGACTCTCAACCGACATGGAACCACAGGGTCAGGGAAAGCAGGTCTTCTTCCGGCATCCAGGTGCCCAGGCCGTTTTCTCCATCCTGGAGATGGTAGGGTCGTGGCGTTGGAGCCACGGGAGGTAGAGGACGACTTTGTGGTGTTATGTTCAGGGAAGAGGCAAGGGCCTGGTTAATAAAATTCCCAGCGAGTGAAATCGGTACTAAAAAGGGTACACCTACCCCAGGAGACAGATGGTCACTGGACCATCCCTCTGCTCTAGTGGCTCTCGGGTTAGAACATAGCGGACACCGTTGAAGCTGGTGTCCCTCCTGGCCACAATAGGGACAGAGGCCCAGCTGTCTCTGACGGCGTCGCTCAGCTGCAGGGAGGGGCGTGTGGCTCCTACCTCCATCGGTTCAGGCTCTGACTCAGATCGGTCAATGAAGGAGGGAGAGAGGCGATGGGAGTGCCGACTCTCCCGAAGGAGGTTATCCAGATGGATGGCCATCGTGATGAGTGCGTCCAATGAGAGGGTGTCGTCTGGGATACCAGCTCCGTCTGGAACTCCTCATGCAATCCTCTTCTGAATAAGGTGCGGAGTGCCGGCTCATTCCATCCGCTGGATTATGCCACTGTACGAAAGGTGAGGGCGTACTCCGCAGCGGTCTGGTCCTCCTGCTAGAGTTGGAGTAGGCGCTCACCCCCCTCTCTGCCCTCCGGTGGATGATCGAAGACTCATCTGAACAGAGCCATGAACCTCCCATAGGAAGCCAGCTCCTCCTCTCCTCTCTCCCAGACGGCCGTAGCCCATTCCAACGCCCGCCCAGTCAACAGGGAAATAACCGTGGCAACCTCTTGGTGGTGGTGGCTCCCATTTGATGAGCAAAATAGAGGGAGCACTGGAGGAGGAAGCCACGGCATTTCGATGGAGTCCCGTCATATTTGTCTGGAAGGGACAAAAGGGCATCGCTGACCTGGGCAGACTGCTGAATAGGCTGGGGTGCTGGCTCGCTGGGTCGACTCATGGTAGAGAATCCTCCGCTCGTTGGGGGTGACGCCCCTTGGGGAAGATTTAGACGTTGAAGAACGCGGAGGACCTCATCATTCGCCGTCCCCAGTTTTGCCAGCTGATCGTTGTGTTGGCGAAGTAGGTCTCCCTGTTCGTTGATCATCTGGGAGATGTCTTGGTTGGCTGCTGCTTCCATTTTGTGAGGCAATATTCTGTAACATAGACGCAGGGAGTCAGGAAGTGTCACGCCCTGGCTCTGGGGACACTGTTATGTTGAGCCAGGGTGTGTAATTCTATGTTTGTATTTCTATGTTGGCCTGAGTGACTCCCAATCAGAGGCAACGAGTGTCAGCTGGTTGTCTCTGATTGGGAGCCATATTTAATTGGGAGTCTTTCACTTTGTGTTTGTGGTTTCTTGTTCTTATTTGGTTTGGGTTAAACCATAGACATCACGTTATCGTCTGTTGTTTTGATCGTGTGATCAGTATAATAAATAATATGTTCACCTTCAACGCTGCGCCTTGGTCCTCCTCCTTAGACGATCGTGACAGAAGAAACCACCAAGATGTGACCAAGCAGCGTGTCCAGGAGCCATCGCCAGGGAGATCTCTAACAGATCTCATTCGCCTCCTCGACTGGGTCAAGCCGGATGAGGAGGAGAGGGGCTTGACATTGTGGCAGAAGGGCGAACGGCTGGCGAGGGACATGGAGACCTTGGCCACGGGTAGGAGTGAAGCCCAGACATTTTTTAGGGGGGGGGCTAACGCCGTGGACGACGGGCCAGCAGGAGACCGCGGCAGAGCGGCCCAGCGGATTGGCAGAGGAGGCCGCCAGGTTACGGGGGCCACTGGTCGAAGAGGGGGTGGAAGATGTAGAGGCACGGCGAGAGGTACTGGCGTGTGTTGCCAGTCCGGTCCGGCCTGTTCCTGATCCCCACGTAGGGCCAGTGGTGTGTGTTCCCAGTACGG
Organism: Coregonus lavaretus; assembly: GCF_964263955.1. Taxonomy (NCBI): domain Eukaryota; kingdom Metazoa; phylum Chordata; class Actinopteri; order Salmoniformes; family Salmonidae; genus Coregonus; species Coregonus lavaretus. The sequence goes on from NC_139990.1 coordinate 79,925,865, forward strand.
TCCGGCCTGTTCCTGCTCCCCGCACCAAGTCTGTGGTGCGTTTCGTCAGCCCTGTCCGGCCCGTTCCTGCTCTCCGCACCAAGTCTGTGGTGCGCGTCGCCAGCTCAGTCCGGCCCGTTCCTGCTCTCCGCACCAAGTCTGTGGTGCGCGTCGCCAGCCCAGTCCGGCCCATTCCTGCTCCCCGCACCAAGTCCGTGGTGCGTATCGTCAGCCCTGTCCGGCCCGCTCCTGCTCCCCACACCAAGCCAGTGGTGTGCGTCGTCAGTCCAGCACGGCCCGTGCCTGTTCCCCACACCAAGCCAGTGGTGTGCGTCGTCGGTCCGGCACGGCCCGTGCCTGTTCCACTGGTGCCTGGTCCGGCACCGGTCAGATGCGTTACGCCGGAGCTAGAGCAATCCGCTCCATCAGTGTGCAGTCCAGCTCCGGCCAGCGGGGCCAGACCGGACCAGGAGTACTTTGGGGGGTTGGAGAGGGAGTGGGGATCAGGCCCGGAGCCGGATCCGCCGCCAAGGCGGAGTGCCCACCCGGTCCCTCCCCTGTGGTATTTAGTTGGCGCGGTCGGAGTCCGCGCCTTTAGGGGGGGGTACTGTCACGCCCTGGCTCTGGGGACACTGTTATGTTGAGCCAGGGTGTGTAATTCTATGTTTGTATTTCTATGTTGGCCTGAGTGACTCCCAATCAGAGGCAACGAGTGTCAGCTGGTTGTCTCTGATTGGGAGCCATATTTAACTGTCTGTCTTTCACTTTGTGTTTGTGGTTTCTTGTTCTTATTTGGTTTGGGTTAAACCGTAGACATCACGTTATCGTCTGTTGTTTTGATCGTGTGATCAGTATAATAAATAATATGTTCACCTTCAACGCTGCGCCTTGGTCCTCCTCCTTAGACGATCGTGACAGGAAGCAAGTGCAGTTAGTGAGTTTAATGAAGAAGAACATGGACCGATACAAAACAAGGGAAGCGTCTAACATGGAAACATAAACAATATTTCCTGGTGTTTGATAACAAAGGAGTGCTAGATAAAGGGGACGTAATCAGGGTAGTGATGGAGTCCAGGTATTCCTCATGATGGGGCGCAGGTATGAGTAATGAGGGTTGCCAGGTGTGCGTTAAGATGGGTTGCCAGGACCAGTGGTTAGTAGACCGTTAACGTTGAGCAGCAGAGAGGGGGAGCGGGAGTAGACGTGACAATGTTGTAATGTTACCTCAGTATGTTGTTCTATGTTATATAAAATGTTACATCAGTATATTGTTCTATGTTATAATGTTACATCGCTATATTGTCCTATATTATACAAAATGTTACATCAGTAAATTGTTCGACGTTATAATGTTATTAGTATATTGTCCTATGTTATATAAAATGTTACATCAGTATATTGTTGTATCTTATATCAAATGTTACATCAGTATTGTGACGAATACTGAGGATACGAAGAGGCAGGACACAGACACAGGAATTAATAAGGTTTACTTAACAATGAGAAAGAGAATAACAAAGAGCGAGTAAACGTCACAACGCAAACAATTACACACAACAATGAACTAACAGTCCAGGGCTATATAGTGGTGGTGCGCTGCGCTGGAGGTGATTAGGGTGCGTTGGGTTTCCATTCCTGTGTTGCCGAGGTGGTGTAATCAGACCGGTGGCTCAGTAGACCAGCGAATCAGAGTGCCGGAGGGGAGCAATGGGAGGAGACGTGACAGTACCCCCCCCCCCCCCCCCCCCTCCCCCCCGGACACGCGGCTCCCGCCGCAGGACGTCACCGGCCTAGAGGACGACCCCGAGGACGAGGAGCGGGCCGGTCAGGGCGGTGACGGTGGAAGTCCCGAATTAGGTGGGGGCCAGAATGTCCCCAGCTGGAACCCAGCTCCTCTCCTCAGGGCCATACCCCTCCCAGTCCACCAGATAATGGAGACGTCCCCCACGGAACCTGGAGTCTTGCAGATCCCTCACAGCATACGCCAGACTCACATCAATGTTCAGGGGCGGATGGGGCATACCCCGAGGGACGGCATCCGCCAGAGGACCAGGAACCACCGGCCTGAGGAGAGACATGAAAAGTAGGTGAGACACGGTAGTGAGGGGGAAGGAGCAGCCAGTACGACACCTCATTAATCCGCCGGAGGACCTTAAACGGCCCCACAAACTGGGGGCTCAGTTTCTTGTTGGGCAGGCGAAGAGGGAGGTTTCGAGTGGACAGCCAGACACGATCACCAGGCTAGAAGACGGGAGCCTCACTGCGGTGTCGGTCAGCTTGGTCCTTCTGCCGACGAACGGCCCTCTGGAGACGGACATGGGCGGCGTCCCAGACCTGTCCGGCCCTGCAGAACCACTCATCAACAGCGGGCACATCGGTCTGGCTGGGTGTCCAAGGGGCCAGGGCCGGCTGGTACCCCAGGATGCATTGGAAGGGAGTGAGCCCCGTGGAGGAGTGAACGAGGGAGTTCTGGGCATATTCTGCCCAGGGAAGAAACCTCACCCACTCACCCTGCCGGTCCTGACAGTGGCAATGAAGAAACCTCCCCAGCTCCTGGTTCATGCGCTCCATCTGCCCATTGGAATGAGGCCTATACCAGGAAGTGAGGCTGGCCGTGGCCCCGATCTTCTCCAGGAAAGCTTTCCACACTCGGGAGGTGAATATGGGGCCACTGTCCGAGACGATGTCCTCCAGAAGTCCATAGTACTGGAAGACCTGTTGGAACAGGACCTCAGCGACCTGGAGAGCAGAAGGAAGACCAGTTAGTGGCAAGAAACGGCATGATTTTGAGAACCGATCTACGACAACCATGACTGTCGTGACAAAGTCTATGGATAGGTGTGACCAAGGTCGCTGAGGCACTGGTAGAGGAACTAGTTTGCCTGCCGGGGCGTTCCGAGGTGTCTTCATTTGGGCACATACGGGACAGGAGTTGACATAGCGAGAGACATCAGAAGCCAAGGTGGGCCACTGGTATTTTTGTGCTAGAGAATGCAGAGTGTGTGTAATACTGGAGTGCCCTGCTGTAAGGGTGGTGTGCGCCCAGATCAGCAGGTGGTCACGGACACTGGTGGGAACATACACGCGCCCCGGAGGGGCATTGGGAGGCACTGGGTCCACATCCCAAACGACAGGTGCAACGATGAAAGACGGTGGCAGGATAGGACCCCCAAGATCCTTCCTCTCTCCGATATGATGCATCCTGGAGAGTGCGTCGGCTTTCACATTCTGGGATCCTGGGCAGTAGGACAGAATGAATTGAAAGGGAGTAAGAAACTGGGCCCACCTGGCTTGACGAGAGTTCATCCGTTTTGCTGTCTGTATGTGCTCCAAATTCCGGTGGTCAGTAAGAATCCAGAATGGACGGACTGCGCCCTCCAGCCAGTGTCTCCATTCCTCCAGAGCAAGGACCACCGCCAACAGCTCCCTGTCTCCAACTCCATAGTTCCTCTCTGCGGGAGTAAGGTTTTTAGAGAAAAAGGCACAGGAATATATTTTCTCTGGCTTACCGTGCCTCTGGGAGAGGACCGCACCCACGCCCTCCTTTGATGCGTCCACCTCCAGGATGAAAGGACAAGATGGATCTGGGTGTTTTAGGATGGGCGCTGTGATTAACCTCTCCTTCAGCCTCTTGAAGGCAGCGTCAGCCTCAGGGTTCCAGGCCAGCTTCTGAGGCCCACCCTTAAGGAGAGAGGTGAGCGGGGCGGCTATGGTGCTGAAGAACCTGATGAAACACCGGTAGAAATTGGCGAAGCCCAGGAAGCTCTGTAGGCCCTTGATGGTGGTGGGGACTGGCCATGACCTGACGGCGTCCGTCTTCGCTCTTTCCATGAACACCCCCTGAGGACTGATCCTGTATCCCAGGAAGGAGATGGCCTGTTGGTGGAATCCGCATTTCTCCCCCGTGCGTCGGCTTTCACATTCTGGGATCCTGGGCAGTAGGACAGAATGAATTGAAAGGGAGTAAGAAATTGGGCCCACCTGGCTTGACGAGAGTTCATCCGTTTCGCTGTCTGTATGTGCTCCAAATTCCGGTGGTCAGTAAGAATCCAGAATGGACGGACTGCGCCCTCCAGCCAGTGTCTCCATTCCTCCAGAGCAAGGACCACCGCCAACAGCTCCCTGTCTCCAACTCCATAGTTCCTCTCTGCGGGGGTAAGGTTTTTAGAGAAAAAGGCACAGGAATACATTTTCTCTGGCTTACCGTGCCTCTGGGAGAGAACCGCACCCACGCCCTCCTTTGATGCGTCCACCTCCAGGATGAAAGGACAAGATGGATCTGGGTGTTTTAGGATGGGCGCTGTGATTAACCTCTCCTTCAGCCTCTTGAAGGCAGCGTCAGCCTCAGGGTTCCAGGCCAGCTTCTGAGGCCCACCCTTAAGGAGAGAGGTGAGCGGGGCGGCTATGGAGCTGAAGAACCTGATGAAACACCGGTAGAAATTGGCGAAGCCCAGGAAGCTCTGTAGGCCCTTGATGGTGGTGGGGACTGGCCATGACCTGACGGCGTCCGTCTTCGCTCTTTCCATGAACACCCCCTGAGGACTGATCCTGTATCCCAGGAAGGAGATGGCCTGTTGGTGTAATCCGCATTTCTCCCCCTTCACCAACAGGCTGTGTTCCCGGAGGCGGAGCAAGACAGCTCTGACGTCCCTAACGTGATCCTCGAACGTAGCAGAGTAGATCAGAATATTGTCGATGTACACCACCACCTGTCTACTCAGCATGTCTCGGAACACGTCATTGACGAAGGACTGGAACACAGACGGTGCGTTGGCGAGGCCGTAGTGCATGACGCAGTATTCATAGTGGCCTGAGGTAGTGCTGAATGCAGTCTTCCACTCGTCTCGTTCCCGGATTCGGATCAGGTTGTAGGCACACCTCAGGTCCAACTTGGTAAAGTACCGGGCCCCTCGTAGCTGCTCGATGGCCGATGGAACCAGAGGGACGGGGTACCGGTACTTGGTGGTGACTGCGTTCAGCCCCCTGTGGTCAATGCACGGCCTCAGTCCTCCATCTTTTTTGGCCACGAAGAAGAAGCTGGTGGAGGCAGGAGAAGTAGAGTGTCTGATGAACCCCTGTTTCAGGGTCTCCACCACATACTTCTCCATGGCCTCAGTCTCTGCCATGGAAAGGGGGTAAATGCGACTCTTCGGGGGGTGTTGTCCCTCCAGCAGGTCAATGGCGCAGTCCCAGGGCCTGTGAGGAGGGAGACACGTAGCCTTAGATGAAGAGAAGACGTCAGAGAGATCTGCATACTCACATGGAATGTTGGGCTGGAGGGCGTACTCCGGACTCTCCACTGACGTGGAACAACAAACTACCGGCAGACAGGTCTTCAGGCATGTGGTGAATCCTCTTGGTGATCCAATTGATGGTGGGGTTGTGTAGTCTGAGCCAAGGCAATCCCAAGACGATCCGGTGAAGGGGTGACGTGACGATGTGGAATGACAGCTCCTCGTGGTGCTCCGGTAGTGTGGGAATGGTGATGGTGATGGGGAGAATGATGTGCGTAATGGTGCCTGATCCAAGTTGTTTATTGTCCAGTGAGGTGACATGTAGCGGAGATGGCAGTGGCACGGTGGGAAACCCCCATTCAGAGACCAGCTCCCTATCTATAAGGTTCCCCGCTGATCCGGAATCTATCATTGCAGTGGAAATGGAAGAGAAGGAATAATCAGTCACCGTTATGGGAACTAAAAACAATGGTTTTGTGATAGGAGATGACGTAACACTCACGGAGCGGCTACGGGAGTCACACCGCCTAGATTGGGAGCCGCCAGGAGATCTGTGGTCCGTGGTGGTGTAGGGGGTGCTGCCCACCTCCATGGGTGAGGACTCGGAGGCAGGGTGGCTTCCATAGCTCAGATGGGGTGAGCGTCGAGGCTCCAGGAGTGTTGGGAACGCCGTCTGTCTCTCAACATGTCGTCAAGACGGATGGATGTGGCGATGAGGGTATCAAGGTCCATCTTGTCGTTCCGACATGCGAGTTCGTTCTTGATGTCCTCCCATAAGCCTCTCCTGAGGGCTGTGCGCAGAGCACGCTCATTCCAGTCGGAAGATGCCACCACCGTGCGAAAGCTCAGAGCGTACTCGGAAGGGGGCCCCTCTCCCTGTTGTAGCTGGAGGAGACGCTCACCCCCGTAATTTCCCTCTGTGGGATGATCAAACACCACCCTGAACCGAGCGAGGAAGGTGGAGTAGGGAAGCGCCACGGCCTCACCTCCTTCCCAGACTGCCGTGGCCCAATCCAGCGCCTTTCCTTTAAGTAGCGAAATCACCAGCGCTATCCTGGCTTGGTCTGATGGATATGCCTCAGGCTGACGCGCCAGATAAAGGGAAATCTGTAGCAGGAAGCCGCTACATTTAGTAGTTTTACCGTCATAACGCTCCGGTAGGGCGAGGGTTCCCTCAGAAGTGGGTGATAGCACGGGAACATGTCGATTGGGTGCACTCGCCACTCCCTGAAGTGGAACCGGAGCGCTGGGCAGATTATGCAGAGTTTGGAGCACTTCCTGCATGGCGGCATTACATCAATATATTGTCCTATGTTATACAAAATATTACATCAGTACATTGTTCTATGTTATAATGTTACATCAGTATATCGCTCTATGTTATATAAAATGTTTTGGGCCTCATCAGTTTGTTTCTCTTCCTATAAAATGGTTTGCTAAACATGCATATCTTTAGTAACATGTTAAACAACGTGACAGAGAGCATGCTTCTTGCCGGGGTTGGCAGTGGAACCGGAGGTTCTAAGCATTCCGAGCAGTGCTGTGCCATGTTCCACTTCACATCAGAGACCTCAGCCCGCTTCACCGTAAGGTATCCATTTACAAAGTGATGGGGCTATGGGTTTTCAACTTGGGGCGAGGGAATGATTTGAAACCCCTGTGTTGCCAAACACATGGACGGCTGCTGATTAGGATTCTGAAGAGACCAGGATACCAGGCTGTCTCCACGTCCCCCCCCCCCCACAACCTCCAGGCTCATACCAGGCTGTCTCCACGGCCCTATTGTACAACACCAAAGACATTTCCTCCACAACCGGAGAAGAAGAATAGCCATAAACTCTTAGTAGGGTCACGTCCAGACACACATATCACAGTACAATGAACACCACTCACAAGTCAAGCTTTTACCATGTTTTTGTTTACCAATAAATTGAGAATTGTTTTGTGATATTCTCTCTGAAGCTGCGTCACTGTGGATAACACAGTTACAAGTTAACACAGAAATGGAAAGTCTGCAAGTCATTCTGAGGCCTGGAGACTCTAAACTGTGAAATGGAGCATTCTGTATTCCTACTCTATATGGGTTACCAGCTAGCTGCTAGCACAATGTGGTTGTATTATCAGTGTATATGTCTTACCATCTAGCTGCTAGCATGTTGTTGTTGTATTAACAGTATATATGGGTTACCTGCTAACTGCTAGCATAATGTTGTTGTATTATCATTGCATATGGGTTACCAGCTAACTGCTACCACAATGTTGTGGTATTTTCAGTCTACCACAGTACAACACAACACAACATACCACAACACAGCACAACATACCACAAAACAACAAAACACAACATATCACAATACAACACAACATATCACAATACAACATAACACAACATACAACAATAAAACACAACACAACACAACATTCCACAATAAATTAGAACACAACATACCACATTACATTACAAAACAACATACCACAATACAACACAACATACCACAATACATTACAACACAACAAAACACACCACAACACAACATACCACAACACAATATACCACAATACAACACAACACACCACAATACAAAACAACATACCATAACACAACGTAGCACAACACAACACAACACAACATACCACAACATACCACGATAAAACACAACAAATCACAACACATCACACAAAAACACAACAAACCACAATACAAAACAACAAACCATAACACAACATACCGCAATACAACACAACATAACATAACACACTATAATACAACATACCACAATACAACACAACACAATACAACATACCACAATATAATACAACACAACATAACATACCACAATACAACACAACATACCACAATACAACACAACATACTAAAACACAATACAACATAACATACTACAACACAACACAACACAACACACCACAATACAACACAACATACTACAACACAACAAAAGACAACATACCACAATACAACAAAACACAACATACCTCAACACAACATACTTCAACACAACACAACATACCACACAAAATACAACACAACATGCCACAACACAACATACCACAACACAAAATAACATACTGCAACACAATACAACACATCATACTACAACACAACACCACATACTACAATACAACACACCAAAACACAACATACACAATATAAAACAACATACCACAATACAAAACAACATACCACAAAATAACATACAGCAATACAACACAACATACCACACCATACCACAACACAACACAACATAGCATAATAAAATACAACACAACACAACATAACACAATATACCACAACACAACATACCACAACATACCACAACACAACACGACATACCACAATACAACACAACGCAACATAGCATAATACAACATACCACAATACAACACAACATAACATAATACAACACAACACAAAATAGCAAAATTCAACACAACACACCATACCACAATATAACACAACACAACAGATCACAATACATTACAACAAAACATTTTACAACATAAAATACCACAATACAACATAACATACCACAACACAACATACCACAACACAACACATCATACCACAACATACCATAACACAATATACCACAAAACAACACAACACAACACAACATTCCACAACACAACAGACAACAACACAACATAATTCAACATAAAACAACACACGACAATACAACACAACACAACAAAACACAAAAAAACACAAAAAAACACAACATACCACAATACAACACAATACAACATTCCAGAATACATTATAACACATCACAACACAACATAACACAACACATCACAACACAACATAACACAACACAACATACCACACCCAGTCACAAAAAAAAAAAATACATCATACCACAACACAATACAACACAACATACCACAACACAACATACCACAACACAATGCTACACAACATACAACAACACAACAAAACATGCCACAACACAAAATACCACAACACAACACAACATACCACAATATAACAGTACACAACATACCACAATACAACACAACACAATACAACATATCATCCCACCACACAACACAACATAATACAATACAACACAACACAATAAAACAAAACAAAACATCCCACAATACAACACAACATACCACAATACAACACAACATTACACAATAGAAAACAAACTATCACAACTTAACATAACACAACACAACATACCACAATACAATACAACACAACATACCACAGCACAACATACCACAATACAACATAACATACCACTATAAAAGACAACATAACACAACATACCACAACACAACATACCACAAAATATGACAACAAAACACGACATACCACAATACAACACAACACAACTTAACATTACACAACATACCACAATACAACAGAACGCAACAGAACATAATACAACACAATACAACATACCAAAACACAACATACCACAACACACCACAACACAACGTACCACAATACATTACAACGCAACATACCACAACACAACATAGCACAATACAACACAAAACAACACAACATACCACAACACAACACAACCATACCACAATACAACACAACATACGACAACACAACACAACAAAACAGAGGAATGTACTGCTGGTATAGTATACAACAGAACAGAATAATGTATTAATGGAATAGTATACAACAGAACAGAACAGAGGAATGTACTGCTAGTATAGTATACAACAGAACAGAGGAATGTACTGCTGGTATAGTATACAACAGAACAGAGGAATGTACTGCTGTTATAGTTTACAACACAACAGACCAGAGGAATGTACTGCTGGTATAGTATACAACAGAACAGAGGCATGTACTGCTGGTATAGTATACAACAGAACAGAAAAATGTACTGCTGGTATAGTATACAACACAACAGAACAGAGAAATGTACTGCTGTTATAGTATACAACAGAACATAGGAATGTACTGCTGTTATATTATTATACAACACAACAGACCAGAGGAATGTACTGCTGGTATAGTATACAACAGAACAGAACAATGTACTGCTGGTATAGTATACAACAGAACAGAACAGAGGAATGTACTGCTGGTATAGTATACAACAGAACAGAACAGAGAAATGTACTGCTGGTATAGTATACAACAGAACAGAGGAATGTACTGCTGTTATAGTTTACAACACAACAGACCAGAGGAATGTACTGCTGGTATAGTATACAACAGAAGAGAGGCATGTACTGCTGGTATAGTATACAACAGAACAGAAAAATGTACTGCTGGTATAGTATACAACACAACAGAACAGAGGAATGTACTGCTGTTATAGTATACAACAGAACAGAGGAATGCACTGCTGGTATGGTATACAACAGAACAGAACAGAGGAATGTACTGCTGGTATAGTATACAACAGAAAAGAGGAATGTACTGCTGGTATAGTACACAACAGAACAGAGGAATGTACTGCTGGTATAGTATACAACAGAACAGAGGAATGTACTGCTGGTATAGTATACACAAATACAGAGTAATGTTCTGCTGGTATAGTATACAACAGAACAGAGGAATGTACTGCTGGTGTAGTATACAACGGAAAAGAGGAATGTACTGCTGGTATAGTATACAACAGAACAGAGGAATGTACTGCTGTTATAGTTTACAACACAACAGACCAGAGGAATGTACTGCTGATATAGTATACAACAGAACAGAGGCATGTACTGCTGGTATAGTATACAACAGAACAGAAAAATGTACTGCTGGTATAGTATACAACACAACAGAACAGAGGAATGTACTGCTGTTATAGTATACAACAGAACAGAGGAATGCACTGCTGGTATGGTATACAACAGAACAGAACAGAGGACTGTACTGCTGGTATAGTATACAACAGAAAAGAGGAATGTACTGCTGGTATAGTACACAACAGAACAGAGGAATGTACTGCTGGTATAGTATACAACAGAACAGAGGAATGTACTGCTGGTATAGTATACAAAAATACAGAGTAATGTTCTGCTGGTATAGTATACAACAGAACAGAGGAATGTACTGCTGGTGTAGTATACAACGGAACAGAGGAATGTACTGCTGTTATAGTATACAACAGAACAGAGGAATGCACTGCTGGTATGGTATACAACAGAACAGAACAGAGGAATGTACTGCTGGTATAGTATACAACAGAAAAGAGGAATGTACTGCTGGTATAGTACACAACAGAACAGAGGAATGTACTGCTGATATAGTATACAACAGAACAGAGGCATGTACTGCTGGTATAGTATACAACAGAACAGAAAAATGTACTGCTGGTATAGTATACAACACAACAGAACAGAGGAATGTACTGCTGTTATAGTATACAACAGAACAGAGGAATGCACTGCTGGTATGGTATACAACAGAACAGAACAGAGGAATGTACTGCTGGTATAGTATACAACAGAAAAGAGGAATGTACTGCTGGTATAGTACACAACAGAACAGAGGAATGTACTGCTGGTATAGTATACAACAGAACAGAGGAATGTACTGCTGGTATAGTATACAAAAATACAGAGTAATGTTCTGCTGGTATAGTATACAACAGAACAGAGGAATGTACTGCTGGTGTAGTATACAACGGAACAGAGGAATGTACTGCTGTTATAGTATACAACAGAACAGAGGAATGCACTGCTGGTATGGTATACAACAGAACAGAACAGAGGAATGTACTGCTGGTATAGTATACAACAGAAAAGAGGAATGTACTGCTGGTATAGTACACAACAGAACAGAGGAATGTACTGCTGGTATAGTATACAACAGAACAGAGGAATGTACTGCTGGTATAGTATACAAAAATACAGAGTAATGTTCTGCTGGTATAGTATACAACAGAACAGAGGAATGTACTGCTGGTGTAGTATACAACGGAACAGAGGCACATACTGCTGGTTTAGTATACAACAGAACAGAGGAATGCACTTCTGGTATAGTATACATCAGAACAGAGGAATGTACTGCTGGTATAGTATACAACAGAACAGAGGAATGTACTGCTGGTATAGTACACAACAGAACAGAGGCACGTAATGCTGGTATAGTATACAACAGAACAGAACAGAGGAATGTACTGCTGGTATAGTATACTACAGAAAAGAGGAATGTACTGCTGGTATAGTATACAACAGAACAGAGGAATGTACTGCTGGTATAGTATACAACAGAACAGAACAGAGTAATGTAATGATGGTATAGTATAGAACAAAACAGAACAGAGGAATGTAGTGCTGGTATAGTATACAACAGAACAGAGGAATGTACTGCTGGTAGAGTATACAACAGAACAAAGGAATGTACTGCTGGTATAGTATACAACAGCACTGAACAGCGGAATGTACTGCTGGTATAGTATAAAACATTACAGAAAGAGGAATTTTACTGCTTGTATAGTATACAACAGAACATTATAATGTACTGCTGGTATAGTATACAACAGAACATTATAATGTACTGCTGGTATAGTATATAACAGAACAGAGGAATGTACTGCTGGTATAGTACATAACAGAACAGAGGAATGTACTGCTGGTATAGTATACAACAGAACAGAACAGAGGAATGTACTGCTGGTATAGTATACAACAGAACAGAGGAATGTACTGCTGGTATAGTATACAACAGAACAGAGGAATGTACTGCTGGTATAGTATACAACAGAACAGAATAATGTACTGCTGGTATAGTATACAACAGAACAGAACAGATGAATGTACTGCTGGTATAGTATATAACAGAACAGAGGAATGTACTGCTGGTATAGTATACAACAGAACAGAGGAATGCATTGCTGGTATAGTATACAACACAACAGAACAGAGGAATGTACTGCTGGTATAGTATACAACAGAACAGAGGCATGTACTGCTGGTAGAGTATACAAGAGAAAAGACGAGTGTACTGCTGGTATAGTATACAACAGAACAGAGGAATGTACTGCTGGTATAGTATACAACAGAACAGAAGAATGTACTGCTGGTATAGTATACAACAGAACAGAGGAATATACTGCTGGTATAGTATACAACAGAACAGAGGAATGTACTGCTGGTATAGTATACAACAGAACAAAGGAATATACTGCTGGTATAGTATACAATTGAAAAGAGGAATGTACTGCTGGTATAGTATACAACAGAACAGAAGAATGTACTGCTGGTATAGTATACAACAGAACAGAGGAATGTACTGCTGGTATAGTATAGAACACAACAGAACAGAGGAATGTACTGCTGGTATAGTATACAACAGAACAGAGGAATGTACTGCTGGTATAGTACACAACAGAACAGAGGCACATACTGCTGGTTTAGTATACAACAGAACATAGGAATGCACTTCTGGTATAGTATACATCAGAACAGAGGAATGTACTGCTGGTATAGTATACAACAGAACAGAGGAATGTACTGCTGGTATAGTACACAACAGAACAGAGGCACGTAATGCTGGTATAGTATACAACAGAACAGAACAGAGGAATGTACTGCTGGTATAGTATACTACAGAAAAGAGGAATGTACTGCTGGTATAGTATACAACAGAACAGAGGAATGTACTGCTGGTATAGTATACAACAGAACAGAACAGAGTAATGTAATGCTGGTATAGTATAGAACAAAGCAGAACAGAGGAATGTAGTGCTGGTATAGTATACAACAGAACAGAGGAATGTACTGCTGGTAGAGTATACAACAGAACAAAGGAATGTACTGCTGGTATAGTATACAACAGCACTGAACAGAGGAATGTACTGCTGGTATAGTATACAACATTACAGAAAGAGGAATTTTACTGCTTGTATAGTATACAACAGAACAGATGAATTTACTGCTGGTATAGTATACAACAGAACATTATAATGTACTGCTGGTATAGTATATAACAGAACAGAGGAATGTACTGCTGGTATAGTATACAACAGAACAGAATAATGTACTGCTGGTATAGTATACAACAGAACAGAACAGATGAATGTACTGCTGGTATAGTATATAACAGAACAGAGGAATGTACTGCTGGTATAGTATACAACAGAACAGAGGCATGTACTGCTGGTAGAGTATACAAGAGAAAAGACGAGTGTACTGCTGGTATAGTATACAACAGAACAGAGGAATGTACTGCTGGTATAGTATACAACAGAACAGAAGAATGTACTGCTGGTATAGTATACAACAGAACAGAGGAATATACTGCTGGTATAGTATACAACAGAACAGAGGAATGTACTGCTGGTATAGTATACAACAGAACAAAGGAATATACTGCTGGTATAGTATACAATAGAAAAGAGGAATGTACTGCTGGTATAGTATACAACAGAACAGAAGAATGTACTGCTGGTATAGTATACAACAGAACAGAGGAATGTACTGCTGGTATAGTATAGAACACAACAGAACAGAGGAATGTACTGCTGGTATAGTATACAACAGAACAGAGGAATGTACTGCTGGTATAGTACACAACAGAACAGAGGCACATACTGCTGGTTTAGTATACAACAGAACAGAGGAATGCACTTCTGGTATAGTATACATCAGAACAGAGGAATGTACTGCTGGTATAGTATACAACAGAACAGAGGAATGTACTGCTGGTGTAGTACACAACAGAACAGAGGCACGTAATGCTGGTATAGTATACAACAGAACAGAACAGAGGAATGTACTGCTGGTATAGTATACTACAGAAAAGAGGAATGTACTGCTGGTATAGTATACAACAGAACAGAGGAATGTACTGCTGGTATAGTATACAACAGAACAGAACAGAGTAATGTAATGCTGGTATAGTATAGAACAAAGCAGAACAGAGGAATGTAGTGCTGGTATAGTATACAACAGAACAGAGGAATGTACTGCTGGTAGAGTATACAACAGAACAAAGGAATGTACTGCTGGTATAGTATACAACAGCACTGAACAGAGGAATGTACTGCTGGTATAGTATACAACATTACAGAAAGAGGAATTTTACTGCTTGTATAGTATACAACAGAACAGATGAATTTACTGCTGGTATAGTATACAACAGAACATTATAATGTACTGCTGGTATAGTATATAACAGAAAAGAGGAATGTACTGCTGGTATAGTACATAACAGAACAGAGGAATGTACTGCTGGTATAGTATACAACAGAACAGAACAGAGGAATGTACTGCTGGTATAGTATACAACAGAACAGAGGAATGTACTGCTGGTATAGTATACAACAGAACAGAGGAATGTACTGCTGGTATAGTATACAACAGAACAGAATAATGTACTGCTGGTATAGTATACAACAGAACAGAACAGATGAATGTACTGCTGGTATAGTATATAACAGAACAGAGGAATGTACTGCTGGTATAGTATACAACAGAACAGAGGAATGCATTGCAAGTATAGTATACAACACAACAGAACAGAGGAATGTACTGCTGGTATAGTATACAACAGAACAGAGGCATGTACTGCTGGTAGAGTATACAAGAGAAAAGACGAGTGTGCTGCTGGTAAAGTATACAACAGAACAGAGGAATGTACTGCTGGTATAGTATACAACAGAACAGAAGAATGTACTGCTGGTATAGTATACAACAGAACAGAGGAATATACTGCTGGTATAGTATACAACAGAACAGAGGAATGTACTGCTTGTATAGTATACAACAGAACAGAGGAATGTACTGCTGGTATAGTATAGAACACAACAGAACAGAGGAATGTACTGCTGGTATAGTATACAACAGAACAGAGGAATGTACTGCTGGTATAGTGCACAACATAACAGAGGCACATACTGCTGGTTTAGTATACAACAGAACAGAGGAATGCACTTCTGGTATAGTATACATCAGAACAGAGGAATGTACTGCTGGTATAGTATACAACAGAACAGAGGAATGTACTGCTGGTATAGTACACAACAGAACAGAGGCACGTAATGCTGGTATAGTATACAACAGAACAGAACAGAGGAATGTACTGCTGGTATAGTATACTACAGAAAAGAGGAATGTACTGCTGGTATAGTATACAACAGAACAGAGGAATGTACTGCTGGTATAGTATACAACAGAACAGAACAGAGTAATGTAATGCTGGTATAGTATAGAACAAAGCAGAACAGAGGAATGTAGTGCTGGTATAGTATACAACAGAACAGAGGAATGTACTGCTGGTAGAGTATACAACAGCACTGAACAGAGGAATGTACTGCTGGTATAGTATACAACATTACAGAAAGAGGAATTTTACTGCTTGTATAGTATACAACAGAACAGATGAATTTACTGCTGGTATAGTATACAACATAACATTATAATGTACTGCTGGTATAGTATATAACAGAACAGAGGAATGTACTGCTGGAATAGTACATAACAGAACAGAGGAATGTACTGCTGGTATAGTATACAACAGAACAGAACAGAACAGAGGAATGTACTGCTGGTATAGTATACAACAGAACAGAGGAATGTACTGCTGGTATAGTATACAACAGAACAGAGGAATGTACTGCTGGTATAGTATACAACAGAACAGAATAATGTACTGCTGGTATAGTATACAACAGAACAGAACAGATGAATGTACTGCTGGTATAGTATATAACAGAACAGAGGAATGTACTGCTGGTATAGTATACAACAGAACAGAGGAATGCATTGCTGGTATAGTATACAACACAACAGAACAGAGGAATGTACTGCTGGTATAGTATACAACAGAACAGAGGCATGTACTGCTGGTAGAGTATACAAGAGAAAATACGAGTGTACTGCTGGTAAAGTATACAACAGAACAGAGGAATGTAATGCTGGTATAGTATACAACAGAACAGAAGAATGTACTGCTGGTATAGTATACAACAGAACAGAGGAATATACTGCTGGTATAGTATACAACAGCACTGAACAGAGGAATGTACTGCTGGTATAGTGCACAACAGAACAGAGGCACATACTGCTGGTTTAGTATACAACAGAACAGAGGAATGCACTTCTGGTATAGTATACATCAGAACAGAGGAATGTACTGCTGGTATAGTATACAACAGAACAGAGGAATGTACTGCTGGTATAGTACACAACAGAACAGAGGCACGTAATGCTGGTATAGTATACAACAGAACAGAACAGAGGAATGTACTGCTGGTATGGTATACTACAGAAAAGAGGAATGTACTGCTGGTATAGTATACAACAGAACAGAGGAATGTACTGCTGGTATAGTATACAACAGAACAGAACAGAGTAATGTAATGCTGGTATAGTATAGAACAAAGCAGAACAGAGGAATGTAGTGCTGGTATAGTATACAACAGAACAGAGGAATGTACTGCTGGTAGAGTATACAAGAGCACTGAACAGAGGAATGTACTGCTGGTATAGTATACAACATTACAGAAAGAGGAATTTTACTGCTTGTATAGTATACAACAGAACAGATGAATTTACTGCTGGTATAGTATACAACAGAACATTATAATGTACTGCTGGTATAGTATATAACAGAACAGAGGAATGTACTGCTGGTATAGTACATAACAGAACAGAGGAATGTACTGCTGGTATAGTATACAACAGAACAGAACAGAGGAATGTACTGCTGGTATAGTATACAACAGAACAGAGGAATGTACTGCTGGTATAGTATACAACAGAACAGAGGAATGTACTGCTGGTATAGTATACAACAGAACATAATAATGTACTGCTGGTATAGTATACAACAGAACAGAACAGATGAATGTACTGCTGGTATAGTATATAACAGAACAGAGGAATGTACTGCTGGTATAGTATACAACAGAACAGAGGAATGCATTGCTGGTATAGTATACAACACAACAGAACAGAGGAATGTACTGCTGGTATAGTATACAACAGAACAGAACAGATGAATGTACTGCTGGTATAGTATATAACAGAACAGAGGAATGTACTGCTGGTATAGTATACAACAGAACAGAGGAATGTACTGCTGGTAGAGTATACAAGAGAAAAGACGAGTGTACTGCTTGTAAAGTATACAACAGAACAGAGGAATGTACTGCTGGTATAGTATACAACAGAACAGAAGAATGTACTGCTGGTATAGTATACAACAGAACAGAGGAATATACTGCTGGTATAGTATACAACAGAACAGAGGAATGTACTGCTGGTATAGTATAGAACACAACAGAACAGAGGAATGTACTGCTGGTATAGTATACAACAGAACAGAGGAATGTACTGCTGGTATAGTGCACAACAGAACAGAGGCACATACTGCTGGTTTAGTATACAACAGAACAGAGGAATGCACTTCTGGTATAGTATACATCAGAACAGAGGAATGTACTGCTGGTATAGTATACAACAGAACAGAGGAATGTACTGCTGGTATAGTATACAACAGAACAGAACAGAGGAATGTACTGCTGGTATAGTATACTACAGAAAAGAGGAATGTACTGCTGGTATAGTATACAACAGAACAGAGGAATGTACTGCTGGTATAGTATACAACAGAACAGAACAGAGTAATGTAATGCTGGTATAGTATAGAACAAAGCAGAACAGAGGAATGTAGTGCTGGTATAGTATACAACAGAACAGAGGAATGTACTGCTGGTAGAGTATACAACAGCACTGAACAGAGGAATGTACTGCTGGTATAGTATACAACATTACAGAAAGAGGAATTTTACTGCTTGTATAGTATACAACAGAACAGATGAATTTACTGCTGGTATAGTATACAACATAACATTATAATGTACTGCTGGTATAGTATATAACAGAACAGAGGAATGTACTGCTGGTATAGTACATAACAGAACAGAGGAATGTACTGCTGGTATAGTATACAACAGAACAGAACAGAGGAATGTACTGCTGGTATAGTATACAACAGAACAGAGGAATGTACTGCTGGTATAGTATACAACAGAACAGAGGAATGTACTGCTGGTATAGTATACAACAGAACAGAATAATGTACTGCTGGTATAGTATACAACAGAACAGAACAGATGAATGTACTGCTGGTATAGTATATAACAGAACAGAGGAATGTACTGCTGGTATAGTATACAACAGAACAGAGGAATGCATTGCTGGTATAGTATACAACACAACAGAACAGAGGAATGTACTGCTGGTATAGTATACAACAGAACAGAGGCATGTACTGCTGGTAGAGTATACAAGAGAAAATACGAGTGTACTGCTGGTAAAGTATACAACAGAACAGAGGAATGTAATGCTGGTATAGTATACAACAGAACAGAAGAATGTACTGCTGGTATAGTATACAACAGAACAGAGGAATATACTGCTGGTATAGTATACAACAGCACTGAACAGAGGAATGTACTGCTGGTATAGTGCACAACAGAACAGAGGCACATACTGCTGGTTTAGTATACAACAGAACAGAGGAATGCACTTCTGGTATAGTATACATCAGAACAGAGGAATGTACTGCTGGTATAGTATACAACAGAACAGAGGAATGTACTGCTGGTATAGTACACAACAGAACAGAGGCACGTAATGCTGGTATAGTATACAACAGAACAGAACAGAGGAATGTACTGCTGGTATAGTATACTACAGAAAAGAGGAATGTACTGCTGGTATAGTATACAACAGAACAGAGGAATGTACTGCTGGTATAGTATACAACAGAACAGAACAGAGTAATGTAATGCTGGTATAGTATAGAACAAAGCAGAACAGAGGAATGTAGTGCTGGTATAGTATACAACAGAACAGAGGAATGTACTGCTGGTAGAGTATACAACAGAACTGAACAGAGGAATGTACTGCTGGTATAGTATACAACATTACAGAAAGAGGAATTTTACTGCTTGTATAGTATACAACAGAACAGATGAATTTACTGCTGGTATAGTATACAACAGAAAATTATAATGTACTGCTGGTATAGTATATAACAGAACAAAGGAATGTACTGCTGGTATAGTACATAACAGAACAGAGGAATGTACTGCTGGTATAGTATACAACAGAACAGAACAGAGGAATGTACTGCTGGTATAGTATACAACAGAACAGAGGAATGTACTGCTGGTATAGTATACAACAGAACAGAGGAATGTACTGCTGGTATAGTATACAACAGAACAGAATAATGTACTGCTGGTATAGTATACAACAGAACAGAACAGATGAATGTACTGCTGGTATAGTATATAACAGAACAGAGGAATGTACTGCTGGTATAGTATACAACAGAACAGAGGAATGCATTGCTGGTATAGTATACAACACAACAGAACAGAGGGATGTACTGCTGGTATAGTATACAACAGAACAGAGGCATGTACTGCTGGTAGAGTATACAAGAGAAAATACGAGTGTACTGCTGGTAAAGTATACAACAGAACAGAGGAATGTAATGCTGGTATAGTATACAACAGAACAGAAAAATGTACTGCTGGTATAGTATACAACAGAACAGAGGAATATACTGCTGGTATAGTATACAACAGAACAGAGGAATGTACTGCTGGTATAGTATACAACAGAACAAAGGAATATACTGCTGGTATAGTATACAACAGAAAATAGGAATGTACTGCTGGTATAGTATACAACTGAACAGAAGAATGTACTGCTGGTATAGTATACAACAGAACAGAGGAATGTACTGCTGGTATAGTATAGAACACAACAGAACAGAGGAATGTACTGCTGGTATATTATACAACAGAACAGAGGAATGTACTGCTGGGATAGTATACAGAGAACAGAGGAATGTACTGCTGGTATAGTATACAACAGAACAGAGGAATGTACTGCTGGTATAGTACAAAACAGAACAGAGGCAAATACTGCTGGTTTAGTATACAACAGAACAGAGGAATGCACTTCTGGTATAGTATACATCAGAACAGAGGAATGTACTGCTGGTATAGTATACAACAGAACAGAGGAATGTACTGCTGGTATAGTACACAACAGAAAAGAGGCACGTAATGATGGTATAGTATACAACAGAACAGAACAGAGGAATGTACTTCTGGTATAGTATACTACAGAAAAGAGGAATGTACTGCTGGTATAGTATACAACAGAACAGAGGAATGTACTGCTGGTATAGTATACAACAGAACAGAACAGAGTAATGTAATGCTGGTATAGTATAGAACAAAACAGAACAGAGGAATGTAGTGCTGGTATAGTATACAACATAACATTATACTGTACTGCTGGTATAGTATATAACAGAACAGAGGAATGTACTGCTGGTATAGTATACAACAGAACAGAGGCATGTACTGCTGGTAGAGTATACAACAGAACAGAAAAATGTACTACTGATATATTATACAACACAACAGAACAGAGGAATGTACTGCTGGTATAGCATACAACAGAAGAGAGGAATGTACTGCTGGTATGGTATACAACAGAACAAAACAGAGGAATGTACTGCTGGTATAGTATACAACAGAACAGAGGAATGTACTGCTGGTATAGTATACAAAAGAACAGAGGAATGAACTGCTGGTATAGTATACAACAGAACAGAACAGGGAATTTATTGCAGGTATAGTATACAACAGAACAGAACAGAGGAATGTACTGCTGGTGTAGTATATGACAGAACAGAAGAATGTACTGCTGGTATAGTGTACAACAGAACAAAGGAATGTACTGCTGGTATAGTATACAACAGAACAGAGGAATGTACTGCTGGTAAATTATACAACAGAACAGAACAGAGGAATGTACTGCTGGTATAGTATACAACAGAAAAGAGGAATGTACTGCTGGTATAATATACAACAGAACAGAGGAATGTACTGCTGGTATAGTATACAACAGGACAGAGGAATGTACTGCTGGTATAGTATACAACAGAACAGAGGAATGTACTGCTGGTATAGTATACAACAGAACAGAACAGAAAATGTATTGCTGGTATAGTATAAAACTGAACAGAGGAATGTACTGCTGGTATAAAATACAACAGAACAGAACAGAGGAATGTACTGCTGGTATAGTATACAACAGAACAGAGGAATGTACTGCTGGTATAGAATACAACATAACAGAGGAATGTACTGCTGGTATAGAATACAACAGAACAGAACAGAGGAATGTACTGCTGGTATAGTATACAACAGAACAGAGGAATGTACTGCTGGTATAGTATACAAAAGAACAGAGGAATGTACGCTGGTATAGTATACAACAGAACAGAACAGAGGAATGTACTGCTGGTATAGTATACAACTGAACAGAGGAATGTACTGCTGGTATAGTATACAACAGATCAGAACAGAGGAATGTACTGCTGGTATAGTATACAACAGAACAGAGGAATGTACTGCTGGTATAGTATACAACAGAACAGAGGAATGTACTGCTGGTATAGTATACAACAGAACAGAATAATGTACTGCTGGTACAGTATACAACAGAACAGAGGAATGTACTGCTGGTATAGTATACAACAGAACAGAATAATGTACTGCTGGTATAGTATACAACAGAACAGAGGAATGTATTGCTGGTATAGTATACAACAGAACAGAGGAATGTACTGCTGGTATAGTATACAACAGAACAGAGGAATGTACTGCTGGTATAGTATACAACTGAACAGAATAATGTACTGCTGGTATAGTATACAACAGAACAGAACAGATGAATGTACTGCTGGTATAGTATATAACTGTTGTATACTATACCAGCAGTACATTCCTCTGTTCTGTTCTGTTGTATTTTATACCAGCAGTACATTCCTCTGTTCAGTTTTATACTATACCAGCAATACATTTTCTGTTCTGTTCTGTTGTATACTATACCAGCAGTACATTCCTCTGTTCTGTTGTATACTATACCAGCAGTACATTCCTCTGTCCTGTTGTATACTATACCAGCAGTACATTCCTCTGTTCTGTTGTATATTATACCAGCAGTATACAACAGAACAGAAGAATGTACTGCTGGTATAGTATACAACAAAACAGAGGAATATACTGCTGGTATAGTATACAACAGCACTGAACAGAGGAATGTACTGCTGGTATAGTGCACAACAGAACAGAGGCACATACTGCTGGTTTAGTATACAACAGAACAGAGGAATGCACTTCTGGTATAGTATACATCAGAACAGAGGAATGTACTGCTGGTATAGTATACAACAGAACAGAGGAATGTACTGCTGGTATAGTACACAACAGAACAGAGGCACGTAATGCTGGTATAGTATACAACAGAACAGAACAGAGGAATGTAATGCTGGTATAGTATACTACAGAAAAGAGGAATGTACTGCTGGTATAGTATACAACAGAACAGAGGAATGTACTGCTGGTATAGTATACAACAGAACAGAACAGAGTAATGTAATGCTGGTATAGTATAGAACAAAGCAGAACAGAGGAATGTAGTGCTGGTATAGTATACAACAGAACAGAGGAATGTACTGCTGGTAGAGTATACAACAGCACTGAACAGAGGAATGTACTGCTGGTATAGTATACAACATTACAGAAAGAGGAATTTTACTGCTTGTATAGTATACAACAGAACAGATGAATTTACTGCTGGTATAGTATACAACAGAACATTATAATGTACTGCTGGTATAGTATATAACAGAACAGAGGAATGTACTGCTGGTATAGTACATAACAGAACAGAGGAATGTACTGCTGGTATAGTATACAACAGAACAGAACAGAGGAATGTACTGATGGTATAGTATACAACAGAACAGAGGAATGTACTGCTGGTATAGAATACAACATAACAGAGGAATGTACTGCTGGTATAGAATACAACAGAACAGAACAGAGGAATGTACTGCTGGTATAGTATACAACAGAACAGAGGAATGTACTGCTGGTATAAAATACAACAGAACAGAACAGAGGAATGTACTGCTGGTATAGTATACAACAGAACAGAGGAATGTACTGCTGGTATAGAATACAACATAACAGAGGAATGTACTGCTGGTATAGAATACAACAGAACAGAACAGAGGAATGTACTGCTGGTATAGTATACAACAGAACAGAGGAATGTACTGCTGGTATAGTATACAAAAGAACAGAGGAATGTACGCTGGTATAGTATACAACAGAACAGAACAGAGGAATGTACTGCTGGTATAGTATACAACTGAACAGAGGAATGTACTGCTGGTATAGTATACAACAGATCAGAACAGAGGAATGTACTGCTGGTATAGTATACAACAGAACAGAGGAATGTACTGCTGGTATAGTATACAACAGAACAGAGGAATGTACTGCTGGTATAGTATACAACAGAACAGAATAATGTACTGCTGGTACAGTATACAACAGAACAGAGGAATGTACTGCTGGTATAGTATACAACAGAACAGAATAATGTACTGCTGGTATAGTATACAACAGAACAGAGGAATGTACTGCTGGTATAGTATACAACAGAACAGAGGAATGTACTGCTGGTATAGTATACAACAGAACAGAGGAATGTACTGCTGGTATAGTATACAACTGAACAGAATAATGTACTGCTGGTATAGTATACAACAGAACAGAAAAGATGAATGTACTGCTGGTATAGTATATAACAGAACAGAGTAATGTACTGCTGGTATAGTATACAACAGAACAGAGGAATGCATTGCTGGTATAGTATACAACACAACAGAACAGAGGAATGTACTGCTGGTATAGTATACAACAGAACAGAGGCATGTACTGCTGGTAGAGTATACAAGAGAAAATACGAGTGTACTGCTGGTAAAGTATACAACAGAACAGAGGAATGTAATGCTGGTATAGTATACAACAGAACAGAAGAATGTACTGCTGGTATAGTATACAACAAAACAGAGGAATATACTGCTGGTATAGTATACAACAGCACTGAACAGAGGAATGTACTGCTGGTATAGTGCACAACAGAACAGAGGCACATACTGCTGGTTTAGTATACAACAGAACAGAGGAATGCACTTCTGGTATAGTATACATCAGAACAGAGGAATGTACTGCTGGTATAGTATACAACAGAACAGAGGAATGTACTGCTGGTATAGTACACAACAGAACAGAGGCACGTAATGCTGGTATAGTATACAACAGAACAGAACAGAGGAATGTAATGCTGGTATAGTATACTACAGAAAAGAGGAATGTACTGCTGGTATAGTATACAACAGAACAGAGGAATGTACTGCTGGTATAGTATACAACAGAACAGAACAGAGTAATGTAATGCTGGTATAGTATAGAACAAAGTAGAACAGAGGAATGTAGTGCTGGTATAGTATACAACAGAACAGAGGAATGTACTGCTGGTAGAGTATACAACAGCACTGAACAGAGGAATGTACTGCTGGTATAGTATACAACATTACAGAAAGAGGAATTTTACTGCTTGTATAGTATACAACAGAACAGATGAATTTACTGCTGGTATAGTATACAACAGAACATTATAATGTACTGCTGGTATAGTATATAACAGAACAGAGGAATGTACTGCTGGTATAGTACATAACAGAACAGAGGAATGTACTGCTGGTATAGTATACAACAGAACAGAACAGAGGAATGTACTGCTGGTATAGTATACAACAGAACAGAGGAATGTACTGCTGGTATAGTATACAACAGAACAGAGGAATGTACTGCTGGTATAGTATACAACAGAACAGAATAATGTACTGCTGGTATAGTATACAACAGAACAGAACAGATGAATGTACTGCTGGTATAGTATATAACAGAACAGACGAATGTACTGCTGGTATAGTATACAACAGAACAGAGGAATGCATTGCTGGTATAGTATACAACACAACAGAACAGAGGAATGTACTGCTGGTATAGTATACAACAGAACAGAGGCATGTACTGCTGGTAGAGTATACAAGAGAAAATACGAGTGTACTGCTGGTAAAGTATACAACAGAACAGAGGAATGTAATGCTGGTATAGTATACAACAGAACAGAAGAATGTACTGCTGGTATAGTATACAACAGAACAGAGGAATATACTGCTGGTATAGTATACAACAGAACAGAGGAATGTACTGCTGGTATAGTATACAACAGAACAAAGGAATATACTGCTGGTATAGTATACAACAGAAAATAGGAATGTACTGCTGGTATAGTATACAACTGAACAGAAGAATGTACTGCTGGTATAGTATACAACAGAACAGAGGAATGTACTGCTGGTATAGTATAGAACACAACAGAACAGAGGAATGTACTGCTGGTATATTATACAACAGAACAGAGGAATGTACTGCTGGGATAGTATACAGAGAACAGAGGAATGTACTGCTGGTATAGTATACAACAGAACAGAGGAATGTACTGCTGGTATAGTACAAAACAGAACAGAGGCAAATACTGCTGGTTTAGTATACAACAGAACAGAGGAATGCACTTCTGGTATAGTATACATCAGAACAGAGGAATGTACTGCTGGTATAGTATACAACAGAACAGAGGAATGTACTGCTGGTATAGTACACAACAGAAAAGAGGCACGTAATGCTGGTATAGTATACAACAGAACAGAACAGAGGAATGTAATGCTGGTATAGTATACTACAGAAAAGAGGAATGTACTGCTGGTATAGTATACAACAGAACAGAGGAATGTACTGCTGGTATAGTATACAACAGAACAGAACAGAGTAATGTAATGCTGGTATAGTATAGAACAAAGCAGAACAGAGGAATGTAGTGCTGGTATAGTATACAACAGAACAGAGGAATGTACTGCTGGTAGAGTATACAACAGCACTGAACAGAGGAATGTACTGCTGGTATAGTATACAACATTACAGAAAGAGGAATTTTACTGCTTGTATAGTATACAACAGAACAGATGAATTTACTGCTGGTATAGTATACAACAGAACATTATAATGTACTGCTGGTATAGTATATAACAGAACAGAGGAATGTACTGCTGGTATAGTACATAACAGAACAGAGGAATGTACTGCTGGTATAGTATACAACAGAACAGAACAGAGGAATGTACTGCTGGTATAGTATACAACAGAACAGAGGAATGTACTGCTGGTATAGAATACAACATAACAGAGGAATGTACTGCTGGTATAGAATACAACAGAACAGAACAGAGGAATGTACTGCTGGTATAGTATACAACAGAACAGAGGAATGTACTGCTGGTATAAAATACAACAGAACAGAACAGAGGAATGTACTGCTGGTATAGTATACAACAGAACAGAGGAATGTACTGCTGGTATAGAATACAACATAACAGAGGAATGTACTGCTGGTATAGAATACAACAGAACAGAACAGAGGAATGTACTGCTGGTATAGTATACAACAGAACAGAGGAATGTACTGCTGGTATAGTATACAAAAGAACAGAGGAATGTACGCTGGTATAGTATACAACAGATCAGAACAGAGGAATGTACTGCTGGTATAGTATACAACAGAACAGAGGAATGTACTGCTGGTATAGTATACAACAGAACAGAGGAATGTACTGCTGGTATAGTATACAACAGAACAGAATAATGTACTGCTGGTACAGTATACAACAGAACAGAGGAATGTACTGCTGGTATAGTATACAACAGAACAGAATAATGTACTGCTGGTATAGTATACAACAGAACAGAGGAATGTACTGCTGGTATAGTATACAACAGAACAGAGGAATGTACTGCTGGTATAGTATACAACAGAACAGAGGAATGTACTGCTGGTATAGTATACAACTGAACAGAATAATGTACTGCTGGTATAGTATACAACAGAACAGAAAAGATGAATGTACTGCTGGTATAGTATATAACAGAACAGAGTAATGTACTGCTGGTATAGTATACAACAGAACAGAGGAATGCATTGCTGGTATAGTATACAACACAACAGAACAGAGGAATGTACTGCTGGTATAGTATACAACAGAACAGAGGCATGTACTGCTGGTAGAGTATACAAGAGAAAATACGAGTGTACTGCTGGTAAAGTATACAACAGAACAGAGGAATGTAATGCTGGTATAGTATACAACAGAACAGAAGAATGTACTGCTGGTATAGTATACAACAAAACAGAGGAATATACTGCTGGTATAGTATACAACAGCACTGAACAGAGGAATGTACTGCTGGTATAGTGCACAACAGAACAGAGGCACATACTGCTGGTTTAGTATACAACAGAACAGAGGAATGCACTTCTGGTATAGTATACATCAGAACAGAGGAATGTACTGCTGGTATAGTATACAACAGAACAGAGGAATGTACTGCTGGTATAGTACACAACAGAACAGAGGCACGTAATGCTGGTATAGTATACAACAGAACAGAACAGAGGAATGTAATGCTGGTATAGTATACTACAGAAAAGAGGAATGTACTGCTGGTATAGTATACAACAGAACAGAGGAATGTACTGCTGGTATAGTATACAACAGAACAGAACAGAGTAATGTAATGCTGGTATAGTATAGAACAAAGTAGAACAGAGGAATGTAGTGCTGGTATAGTATACAACAGAACAGAGGAATGTACTGCTGGTAGAGTATACAACAGCACTGAACAGAGGAATGTACTGCTGGTATAGTATACAACATTACAGAAAGAGGAATTTTACTGCTTGTATAGTATACAACAGAACAGATGAATTTACTGCTGGTATAGTATACAACAGAACATTATAATGTACTGCTGGTATAGTATATAACAGAACAGAGGAATGTACTGCTGGTATAGTACATAACAGAACAGAGGAATGTACTGCTGGTATAGTATACAACAGAACAGAACAGAGGAATGTACTGCTGGTATAGTATACAACAGAACAGAGGAATGTACTGCTGGTATAGTATACAACAGAACAGAGGAATGTACTGCTGGTATAGTATACAACAGAACAGAATAATGTACTGCTGGTATAGTATACAACAGAACAGAACAGATGAATGTACTGCTGGTATAGTATATAACAGAACAGACGAATGTACTGCTGGTATAGTATACAACAGAACAGAGGAATGCATTGCTGGTATAGTATACAACACAACAGAACAGAGGAATGTACTGCTGGTATAGTATACAACAGAACAGAGGCATGTACTGCTGGTAGAGTATACAAGAGAAAATACGAGTGTACTGCTGGTAAAGTATACAACAGAACAGAGGAATGTAATGCTGGTATAGTATACAACAGAACAGAAGAATGTACTGCTGGTATAGTATACAACAGAACAGAGGAATATACTGCTGGTATAGTATACAACAGAACAGAGGAATGTACTGCTGGTATAGTATACAACAGAACAAAGGAATATACTGCTGGTATAGTATACAACAGAAAATAGGAATGTACTGCTGGTATAGTATACAACTGAACAGAAGAATGTACTGCTGGTATAGTATACAACAGAACAGAGGAATGTACTGCTGGTATAGTATAGAACACAACAGAACAGAGGAATGTACTGCTGGTATATTATACAACAGAACAGAGGAATGTACTGCTGGGATAGTATACAGAGAACAGAGGAATGTACTGCTGGTATAGTATACAACAGAACAGAGGAATGTACTGCTGGTATAGTACAAAACAGAACAGAGGCAAATACTGCTGGTTTAGTATACAACAGAACAGAGGAATGCACTTCTGGTATAGTATACATCAGAACAGAGGAATGTACTGCTGGTATAGTATACAACAGAACAGAGGAATGTACTGCTGGTATAGTACACAACAGAAAAGAGGCACGTAATGCTGGTATAGTATACAACAGAACAGAACAGAGGAATGTACTGCTGGTATAGTATACAACAGAAAAGAGGAATGTACTGCTGGTATAGTATACAACAGAACAGAGGAATGTACTGCTGGTATAGTATTCAACAGAACAGAACAGAGTAATGTAATGCTGGTATAGTATAGAACAAAACAGAACAGAGGAATGTAGTGCTGGTATAGTATACAACAGAACATTATAATGTACTGCTGGTATAGTATATAACAGAACAGAGGAATGTACTGCTGGTATAGTACACAACAGAACAGAGGAAAGTACTGCTGGTATAGTATACAACAGAACAGAACAGAGGAATGTACTGCTGGTATAGTATACAACAGAACAGAGGAATGTACTGCTGGTATAGTATACAACAGAACAGAATAATGTACTGCTGGTATAGTATACAACAGAACAGAACAGATGAATGTACTGCTGGTATAGTATATAACAGAACAGAGGAATGTACTGCTGGTATAGTATACAACAGAACAGAGGAATGCATTGCTGGTATAGTATACAACACAACAGAACAGAGGAATGTACTGCTGGTATAGTATACAACAGAACAGAGGCATGTACTGCTGGTAGAGTATACAACAGAACAGAAAAATTTACTACTGATATATTATACAACACAACAGAACAGAGGAATGTACTGCTGGTATAGCATACAACAGAAGAGAGGAATGTACTGCTGGTATGGTATACAACAGAACAAAACAGAGGAATGTACTGCTGGTATAGTATACAACAGAAGAGAGGAATGTACTGCTGGTATAGTATACAACAGAACAGAATAATGTACTGCTGGTACAGTATACAACAGAACAGAGGAATGTACTGCTGGTATAGTATACAACAGAACAGAATAATGTACTGCTGGTATAGTATACAACAGAACAGAGGAATGTACTGCTGGTATAGTATACAACAGAACAGAGGAATGTACTGCTGGTATAGTATACAACAGAACAGAGGAATGTACTGCTGGTATAGTATACAACAGAACAGAATAATGTACTGCTGGTATAGTATACAACAGAACAGAACAGATGAATGTACTGCTGGTATAGTATATAACAGAACAGAGTAATGTACTGCTGGTATAGTATACAACAGAACAGAGGAATGCATTGCTGGTATAGTATACAACACAACAGAACAGAGGAATGTACTGCTGGTATAGTATACAACAGAACAGAGGCATGTACTGCTGGTAGAGTATACAAGAGAAAATACGAGTGTACTGCTGGTAAAGTATACAACAGAACAGAGGAATGTAATGCTGGTATAGTATACAACAGAACAGAAAAATGTACTGCTGGTATAGTATACAACAAAACAGAGGAATATACTGCTGGTATAGTATACAACAGCACTGAACAGAGGAATGTACTGCTGGTATAGTGCACAACAGAACAGAGGCACATACTGCTGGTTTAGTATACAACAGAACAGAGGAATGCACTTCTGGTATAGTATACATCAGAACAGAGGAATGTACTGCTGGTATAGTATACAACAGAACAGAGGAATGTACTGCTGGTATAGTACACAACAGAACAGAGGCACGTAATGCTGGTATAGTATACAACAGAACAGAACAGAGGAATGTACTGCTGGTATAGTATACTACAGAAAAGAGGAATGTACTGCTGGTATAGTATACAACAGAACAGAGGAATGTACTGCTGGTATAGTATACAACAGAACAGAACAGAGTAATGTAATGCTGGTATAGTATAGAACAAAGCAGAACAGAGGAATGTAGTGCTGGTATAGTATACAACAGAACAGAGGAATGTACTGCTGGTAGAGTATACAACAGCACTGAACAGAGGAATGTACTGCTGGTATAGTATACAACATTACAGAAAGAGGAATTTTACTGCTTGTATAGTATACAACAGAACAGATGAATTTACTGCTGGTATAGTATACAACAGAACATTATAATGTACTGCTGGTATAGTATATAACAGAACAGAGGAATGTACTGCTGGTATAGTACATAACAGAACAGAGGAATGTACTGCTGGTATAGTATACAACAGAACAGAACAGAGGAATGTACTGCTGGTATAGTATACAACAGAACAGAGGAATGTACTGCTGGTATAGTATACAACAGAACAGAGGAATGTACTGCTGGTATAGTATACAACAGAACAGAATAATGTACTGCTGGTATAGTATACAACAGAACAGAACAGATGAATGTACTGCTGGTATAGTATATAACAGAACAGACGAATGTACTGCTGGTATAGTATACAACAGAACAGAGGAATGCATTGCTGGTATAGTATACAACACAACAGAACAGAGGAATGTACTGCTGGTATAGTATACAACAGAACAGAGGCATGTACTGCTGGTAGAGTATACAAGAGAAAATACGAGTGTACTGCTGGTAAAGTATACAACAGAACAGAGGAATGTAATGCTGGTATAGTATACAACAGAACAGAAGAATGTACTGCTGGTATAGTATACAACAGAACAGAGGAATGTACTGCTGGTATAGTATATAACACAACAGAACAGAGGAATGTACTGCTGGTATATTATACAACAGAACAGAGGAATGTACTGCTGGGATAGTATACAGAGAACAGAGGAATGTACTGCTGGTATAGTATACAACAGAACAGAGGAATGTACTGCTGGTATAGTACAAAACAGAACAGAGGCAAATACTGCTGGTTTAGTATACAACAGAACAGAGGAATGCACTTCTGGTATAGTATACATCAGAACAGAGGAATGTACTGCTGGTATAGTATACAACAGAACAGAGGAATGTACTGCTGGTATAGTACACAACAGAAAAGAGGCACGTAATGCTGGTATAGTATACAACAGAACAGAACAGAGGAATGTACTGCTGGTATATTATACAACAGAACAGAGGAATGTACTGCTGGGATAGTATACAGAGAACAGAGGAATGTACTGCTGGTATAGTATACAACAGAACAGAGGAATGTACTGCTGGTATAGTACAAAACAGAACAGAGGCAAATACTGCTGGTTTAGTATACAACAGAACAGAGGAATGCACTTCTGGTATAGTATACATCAGAACAGAGGAATGTACTGCTGGTATAGTATACAACAGAACAGAGGAATGTACTGCTGGTATAGTACACAACAGAAAAGAGGCACGTAATGCTGGTATAGTATACAACAGAACAGAACAGAGGAATGTACTGCTGGTATAGTATACAACAGAAAAGAGGAATGTACTGCTGGTATAGTATACAACAGAACAGAGGAATGTACTGCTGGTATAGTATTCAACAGAACAGAACAGAGTAATGTAATGCTGGTATAGTATAGAACAAAACAGAACAGAGGAATGTGGTGCTGGTATAGTATACAACAGAACATTATAATGTACTGCTGGTATAGTATATAACAGAACAGAGGAATGTACTGCTGGTATAGTACACAACAGAACAGAGGAATGTACTGCTGGTATAGTATACAACAGAACAGAACAGAGGAATGTACTGCTGGTATAGTATACAACAGAACAGAGGAATGTACTGCTGGTATAGTATACAACAGAACAGAATAATGTACTGCTGGTATAGTATACCACAGAACAGAACAGATGAATGTACTGCTGGTATAGTATATAACAGAACAGAGGAATGTACTGCTGGTATAGTATACAACAGAACAGAGGAATGCATTGCTGGTATAGTATACAACACAACAGAACAGAGGAATGTACTGCTGGTATAGTATACAACAGAACAGAGGAATGTACTGCTGGTATAGTATACAACAGAACAGAATAATGTACTGCTGGTACAGTATACAACAGAACAGAGGAATGTACTGCTGGTATAGTATACAACAGAACAGAATAATGTACTGCTGGTATAGTATACAACAGAACAGAGGAATGTACTGCTGGTATAGTATACAACAGAACAGAGGAATGTACTGCTGGTATAGTATACAACAGAACAGAGGAATGTACTGCTGGTATAGTATACAACAGAACAGAATAATGTACTGCTGGTATAGTATACAACAGAACAGAACAGATGAATGTACTGCTGGTATAGTATATAACAGAACAGAGTAATGTACTGCTGGTATAGTATACAACAGAACAGAGGAATGCATTGCTGGTATAGTATACAACACAACAGAACAGAGGAATGTACTGCTGGTATAGTATACAACAGAACAGAGGCATGTACTGCTGGTAGAGTATACAAGAGAAAATACGAGTGTACTGCTGGTAAAGTATACAACAGAACAGAGGAATGTAATGCTGGTATAGTATACAACAGAACAGAAAAATGTACTGCTGGTATAGTATACAACAAAACAGAGGAATATACTGCTGGTATAGTATACAACAGCACTGAACAGAGGAATGTACTGCTGGTATAGTGCACAACAGAACAGAGGCACATACTGCTGGTTTAGTATACAACAGAACAGAGGAATGCACTTCTGGTATAGTATACATCAGAACAGAGGAATGTACTGCTGGTATAGTATACAACAGAACAGAGGAATGTACTGCTGGTATAGTACACAACAGAACAGAGGCACGTAATGCTGGTATAGTATACAACAGAACAGAACAGAGGAATGTACTGCTGGTATAGTATACTACAGAAAAGAGGAATGTACTGCTGGTATAGTATACAACAGAACAGAGGAATGTACTGCTGGTATAGTATACAACAGAACAGAACAGAGTAATGTAATGCTGGTATAGTATAGAACAAAGCAGAACAGAGGAATGTAGTGCTGGTATAGTATACAACAGAACAGAGGAATGTACTGCTGGTAGAGTATACAACAGCACTGAACAGAGGAATGTACTGCTGGTATAGTATACAACACAACAGAACAGAGGAATGTACTGCTGGTATAGTATACAACAGAACAGAGGCATGTACTGCTGGTAGAGTATACAAGAGAAAATACGAGTGTACTGCTGGTAAAGTATACAACAGAACAGAGGAATGTAATGCTGGTATAGTATACAACAGAACAGAAAAATGTACTGCTGGTATAGTATACAACAAAACAGAGGAATATACTGCTGGTATAGTATACAACAGCACTGAACAGAGGAATGTACTGCTGGTATAGTGCACAACAGAACAGAGGCACATACTGCTGGTTTAGTATACAACAGAACAGAGGAATGCACTTCTGGTATAGTATACATCAGAACAGAGGAATGTACTGCTGGTATAGTATACAACAGAACAGAGGAATGTACTGCTGGTATAGTACACAACAGAACAGAGGCACGTAATGCTGGTATAGTATACAACAGAACAGAACAGAGGAATGTACTGCTGGTATAGTATACTACAGAAAAGAGGAATGTACTGCTGGTATAGTATACAACAGAACAGAGGAATGTACTGCTGGTATAGTATACAACAGAACAGAACAGAGTAATGTAATGCTGGTATAGTATAGAACAAAGCAGAACAGAGGAATGTAGTGCTGGTATAGTATACAACAGAACAGAGGAATGTACTGCTGGTAGAGTATACAACAGCACTGAACAGAGGAATGTACTGCTGGTATAGTATACAACATTACAGAAAGAGGAATTTTACTGCTTGTATAGTATACAACAGAACAGATGAATTTACTGCTGGTATAGTATACAACAGAACATTATAATGTACTGCTGGTATAGTATATAACAGAACAGAGGAATGTACTGCTGGTATAGTACATAACAGAACAGAGGAATGTACTGCTGGTATAGTATACAACAGAACAGAACAGAGGAATGTACTGCTGGTATAGTATACAACAGAACAGAGGAATGTACTGCTGGTATAGTATACAACAGAACAGAGGAATGTACTGCTGGTATAGTATACAACAGAACAGAATAATGTACTGCTGGTATAGTATACAACAGAACAGAACAGATGAATGTACTGCTGGTATAGTATATAACAGAACAGACGAATGTACTGCTGGTATAGTATACAACAGAACAGAGGAATGCATTGCTGGTATAGTATACAACACAACAGAACAGAGGAATGTACTGCTGGTATAGTATACAACAGAACAGAGTTATGTACTGCTGGTAGAGTATACAAGAGAAAATACGAGTGTACTGCTGGTAAAGTATACAACAGAACAGAGGAATGTAATGCTGGTATAGTATACAACAGAACAGAAGAATGTACTGCTGGTATAGTATACAACAGAACAGAGGAATATACTGCTGGTATAGTATACAACAGAACAGAGGAATGTACTGCTGGTATAGTATACAACAGAACAAAGGAATATACTGCTGGTATAGTATACAACAGAAAATAGGAATGTACTGCTGGTATAGTATACAACTGAACAGAAGAATGTACTGCTGGTATAGTATACAACAGAACAGAGGAATGTACTGCTGGTATAGTATATAACACAACAGAACAGAGGAATATACTGCTGGTATATTATACAACAGAACAGAGGAATGTACTGCTGGGATAGTATACAGAGAACAGAGGAATGTACTGCTGGTATAGTATACAACAGAACAGAGGAATGTACTGCTGGTATAGTACAAAACAGAACAGAGGCAAATACTGCTGGTTTAGTATACAACAGAACAGAGGAATGCACTTCTGGTATAGTATACATCAGAACAGAGGAATGTACTGCTGGTATAGTATACAACAGAACAGAGGAATGTACTGCTGGTATAGTACACAACAGAAAAGAGGCACGTAATGCTGGTATAGTATACAACAGAACAGAACAGAGGAATGTACTGCTGGTATAGTATACAACAGAAAAGAGGAATGTACTGCTGGTATAGTATACAACAGAACAGAGGAATGTACTGCTGGTATAGTATTCAACAGAACAGAACAGAGTAATGTAATGCTGGTATAGTATAGAACAAAACAGAACAGAGGAATGTAGTGCTGGTATAGTATACAACAGAACATTATAATGTACTGCTGGTATAGTATATAACAGAACAGAGGAATGTACTGCTGGTATAGTACACAACAGAACAGAGGAATGTACTGCTGGTATAGTATACAACAGAACAGAACAGAGGAATGTACTGCTGGTATAGTATACAACAGAACAGAGGAATGTACTGCTGGTATAGTATACAACAGAACAGAATAATGTACTGCTGGTATAGTATACAACAGAACAGAACAGATGAATGTACTGCTGGTATAGTATATAACAGAACAGAGGAATGTACTGCTGGTATAGTATACAACACAACAGAACAGAGGAATGTACTGCTGGTATAGTATACAACAGAACAGAGGCATGTACTGCTGGTAGAGTATACAACAGAACAGAAAAATGTACTACTGATATATTATACAACACAACAGAACAGAGGAATGTACTGCTGGTATAGCATACAACAGAAGAGAGGAATGTACTGCTGGTATGGTATACAACAGAACAAAACAGAGGAATGTACTGCTGGTATAGTATACAACAGAACAGAGGAATGTACTGCTGGTATAGTATACAAAAGAACAGAGGAATGAACTGCTGGTATAGTATACAACAGAACAGAACAGGGAATTTATTGCTGGTATAGTATACAACAGAACAGAACAGAGGAATGTACTGCTGGTGTAGTATATGACAGAACAGAAGAATGTACTGCTGGTATAGTGTACAACAGAACAAAGGAATGTACTGCTGGTATAGTATACAACAGAACAGAGGAATGTACTGCTGGTAAATTATACAACAGAACAGAACAGAGGAATGTACTGCTGGTATAGTATACTACAGAAAAGAGGAATGTACTGCTGGTATAATATACAACAGAACAGAGGAATGTACTGCTGGTATAGTATACAACAGGACAGAGGAATGTACTGCTGGTATAGTATACAACAGAACAGAGGAATGTACTGCTGGTATAGTATACAACAGAACAGAACAGAAAATGTACTGCTGGTATAGTATACAACTGAACAGAGGAATGTACTGCTGGTATAGTATACAACAGAACAGAGGAATGTACTGCTGGTATAGTATACAACAGAACAGAACAGAGGAATGTACTGCTGGTATAGTATACAACTGAACAGAGGAATGTACTGCTGGTATAGTATACAACAGATCAGAACAGAGGAATGTACTGCTGGTATAGTATACAACAGAACAGAGGAATGTACTGCTGGTATAGTATACAACAGAACAGAGGAATGTACTGCTGGTATAGTATACAACAGAACAGAATAATGTACTGCTGGTACAGTATACAACAGAACAGAGGAATGTACTGCTGGTATAGTATACAACAGAACAGAATAATGTACTGCTGGTATAGTATACAACAGAACAGAGGAATGTACTGCTGGTATAGTATACAACAGAACAGAGGAATGTACTGCTGGTATAGTATAGAAAAGAACAGAGGAATGAACTGCTGGTATAGTATACAACAGAACAGAACAGGGAATTTATTGCTGGTATAGTATACAACAGAACAGAACAGAGGAATGTACTGCTGGTATAGTATATAACAGAACAGAAGAATGTACTGCTGGTATAGTGTACAACAGAACAGAGGAATGTACTGCTGGTATAGTATACAACAGAACAGAGTAATGTACTGCTGGTAAATTATACAACAGAACAGAACAGAGGAATGTACTGCTGGTATAGTATACTACAGAAAAGAGGAATGTACTGCTGGTATAGAATACAACAGAACAGAACAGAGGAATGTACTGCTGGTATAGAATACAACAGAACAGAACAGAGGAATGTACTGCTGGTATAGTATACAACAGAACAGAGGAATGTACTGCTGGTATAGTATACAACAGAACAGAGGAATGTACTGCTGGTATAGTATACAACAGAACAGAACAGAGGAATGTACTGCTGGTATAGTATACAACAGAACAGAGGAATGTACTGCTGGTATAGTATACAACAGAACAGAATAATGTACTGCTGGTACAGTATACAACAGAACAGATGAATGTACTGCTTGTATAGTATACAACAGAACAGAATAATGTACTGCTGGTATAGTATACAACAGAACAGAGGAATGTACTGCTGGTATAGTATACAACTGAACAGAGGAATGTACTGCTGGTATAGTATACAACAGATCAGAACAGAGGAATGTACTGCTGGTATAGTATACAACAGAACAGAGGAATGTACTGCTGGTATAGTATACAACAGAACAGAGGAATGTACTGCTGGTATAGTATACAACAGAACAGAATAATGTACTGCTGGTACAGTATACAACAGAACAGAGGAATGTACTGCTGGTATAGTATACAACAGATCAGAATAATGTACTGCTGGTATAGTATACAACAGAACAGAGGAATGTACTGCTGGTATAGTATACAACAGAACAGAGGAATGTACTGCTGGTATAGTATACAAAAGAACAGAGGAATGAACTGCTGGTATAGTATACAACAGAACAGAACAGGGAATTTATTGCTGGTATAGTATACAACAGAACAGAACAGAGGAATGTACTGCTGGTATAGTATATAACAGAACAGAAGAATGTACTGCTGGTATAGTGTACAACAGAATAGAGGAATGTACTGCTGGTATAGTATACAACAGAACAGAGTAATGTACTGCTGGTAAATTATACAACAGAACAGAACAGAGGAATGTACTGCTGGTATAGTATACTACAGAAAAGAGGAATGTACTGCTGGTATAGAATACAACAGAACAGAACAGAGGAATGTACTGCTGGTATAGAATACAACAGAACAGAACAGAGGAATGTACTGCTGGTATAGTATACAACAGAACAGAGGAATGTACTGCTGGTATAGTATACAACAGAACAGAGGAATGTACTGCTGGTATAGTATACAACAGAACAGAACAGAGGAATGTACTGCTGGTATAGTATACAACAGAACAGAGGAATGTACTGCTGGTATAGTATACAACAGAACAGAATAATGTACTGCTGGTACAGTATACAACAGAACAGATGAATGTACTGCTTGTATAGTATACAACAGAACAGAATAATGTACTGCTGGTATAGTATACAACAGAACAGAGGAATGTACTGCTGGTATAGTATACAACAGAACAGAGGAATGTACTGCTGGTATAGTATACAAAAGAACAGAGGAATGAACTGCTGGTATAGTATACAACAGAACAGGGAATTTATTGCTGGTATAGTATACAACAGAACAGAACAGAGGAATGTACTGCTGGTATAGTATATAACAGAACAGAAGAATGTACTGCTGGTATAGTGTACAACAGAACAGAAGAATGTGCTGCTGGTATAGTATACAACAGAACAGATGAATGTACTGCTGGTAAATTATACAACAGAACAGAACAGAGGAATGTACTGCTGGTATAGTATACTACAGAAAATAGGAATGTACTGCTGGTATAGTATACAACAGAACAGAGGAATGTACTGCTGGTATAGTATACAACAGAACAGAACAGAAAATGTACTGCTGGTATAGTATACAACTGAACAGAGGAATGTACTGCTGGTATAGTATACAACAGAACAGAACAGAGGAATGTACTGCTGGTATCTCCTGAGTGGCGCAGTGGTCTAAGGCACTGCATCGCAGTGCTGACTGTGCCACTAGAGATCCTGGTTCGAATCCAGGCTCTGTCGCAGCCGGCCGCGACCGGGAGACTCATGGGCGGCGCACAATTGGCCCAGCGTCGTCCAGGGTAGGGGAGGGAATGGCCGGCAGGGATGTAGCTCAGTTGATAGAGCATGGCGTTTGCAACGCCAGGGTTATGGGTTCGATTCCCACGGGGGGCCAGTATAAAAAAATATATATATGTATTCACTAACTGTAAGTCGCTCTGGATAAGAGCGTCTGCTAAATGACTAAAAATGTAAATGTAAATGTATAGTATACAACAGAACAGAGGAATGTACTGCTGGTATAGAATACAACAGAACAGAGGAATGTACTGCTGGTATAGAATACAACAGAACAGAACAGAGGAATGTACTGCTGGTATAGTATACAACAGAACAGAGGAATGTACTGCTGGTATAGTATACAACAGAACAGAGGAATGTACTGCTGGTATAGTATACAACAGAACAGAACAGAGGAATGTACTGCTGGTATAGTATACAACTGAACAGAGGAATGTACTGCTGGTATAGTATACAACAGAACAGAACAGAGGAATGTACTGCTGGTATAGTATACAACAGAACAGAGGAATGTACTGCTGGTATAGTATACAACAGAACAGAGGAATGTACTGCTGGTATAGTATACAACAGAACAGAATAATGTACTGCTGGTACAGTATACAACAGAACAGACGAATGTACTGCTGGTATAGTATACAACAGAACAGAATAATGTACTGCTGGTATAGTATACAACAGAACAGAGGAATGTACTGCTGGTATAGTATACAACAGAACAGAGGAATGTACTGCTGGTATAGTATACAAAAGAACAGAGGAATGAACTGCTGGTATAGTATACAACAGAACAGAACAGGGAATTTATTGCTGGTATAGTATACAACAGAACAGAACAGAGGAATGTACTGCTGGTATAGTATATAACAGAACAGAAGAATGTACTGCTGGTATAGTGTACAACGGAACAGAGGAATGTACTGCTGGTATAGTATACAACAGAACAGAGGAATGTACTGCTGGTAAATTATACAACAGAACAGAACAGAGGAATGTACTGCTGGTATAGTATACTACAGAAAAGAGGAATGTACTGCTGGTATAGAGTACAACAGAACAGAACAGAGGAATGTACTGCTGGTATAGAATACAACAGAACAGAACAGAGGAATGTACTGCTGGTATAGTATACAACAGAACAGAGGAATGTACTGCTGGTATAGAATACAACAGAACAGAGGAATGTACTGCTGGTATAGAATACAACAGAACAGAACAGAGGAATGTACTGCTGGTATAGTATACAACAGAACAGAGGAATGTACTGCTGGTATAGTATACAACAGAACAGAGGAATGTACTGCTGGTATAGTATACAACAGAACAGAACAGAGGAATGTACTGCTGGTATAGTATACAACTGAACAGAGGAATGTACTGCTGGTATAGTATACAACAGAACAGAACAGAGGAATGTACTGCTGGTATAGTATACAACAGAACAGAGGAATGTACTGCTGGTATAGTATACAACAGAACAGAGGAATGTACTGCTGGTATAGTATACAACAGAACAGAATAATGTACTGCTGGTACAGTATACAACAGAACAGACGAATGTACTGCTGGTATAGTATACAACAGAACAGAATAATGTACTGCTGGTATAGTATACAACAGAACAGAGGAATGTACTGCTGGTATAGTATACAACAGAACAGAGGAATGTACTGCTGGTATAGTATACAAAAGAACAGAGGAATGAACTGCTGGTATAGTATACAACAGAACAGAACAGGGAATTTATTGCTGGTATAGTATACAACAGAACAGAACAGAGGAATGTACTGCTGGTATAGTATATAACAGAACAGAAGAATGTACTGCTGGTATAGTGTACAACGGAACAGAGGAATGTACTGCTGGTATAGTATACAACAGAACAGAGGAATGTACTGCTGGTAAATTATACAACAGAACAGAACAGAGGAATGTACTGCTGGTATAGTATACTACAGAAAAGAGGAATGTACTGCTGGTATAGAATACAACAGAACAGAACAGAGGAATGTACTGCTGGTATAGAATACAACAGAACAGAACAGAGGAATGTACTGCTGGTATAGTATACAACAGATGAGAGGAATGTACTGCTGGTATAGTATACAACAGAACAGAGGAATGTACTGCTGGTATAGTATACAACAGAACAGAACAGAGGAATGTACTGCTGGTATAGTATACAACAGAACAGAG
Organism: Coregonus lavaretus; assembly: GCF_964263955.1. Lineage (NCBI taxonomy): Eukaryota > Metazoa > Chordata > Actinopteri > Salmoniformes > Salmonidae > Coregonus > Coregonus lavaretus. The sequence goes on from NC_139990.1 coordinate 79,968,844, forward strand.
GAATGTACTGATGGTATAGTATACAACAGAACAGAATAATGTACTGCTGGTACAGTATACAACAGAGCAGATGAATGTACTGCTTGTATAGTATACAACAGAACAGAATAATGTACTGCTGGTATAGTATACAACAGAACAGAGGAATGTACTGCTGGTATAGTATACAACAGAACAGAGGAATGTACTGCTGGTATAGTATACAAAATAACAGATGAATGAACTGCTGGTATAGTATACAACAGAACAGAACAGGGAATTTATTGCTGGTATAGTATACAACAGAACAGAACAGAGGAATGTACTGCTGGTATAGTATATAACAGAACAGAAGAATGTACTGCTGGTATAGTGTACAACAGAACAGAGGAATGTACTGCTGGTATAGTATACAACAGAACAGAGGAATGTACTGCTGGTAAATTATACAACAGAACAGAACAGAGGAATGTACTGCTGGTATAGTATACTACAGAAAAGAGGAATGTACTGCTGGTATAGAATACAACAGAACAGAACAGAGGAATGTACTGCTGGTATAGAATACAACAGAACAGAACAGAGGAATGTACTGCTGGTATAGTATACAACAGATGAGAGGAATGTACTGCTGGTATAGTATACAACAGAACAGAGGAATGTACTGCTGGTATAGTATACAACAGAACAGAACAGAGGAATGTACTGCTGGTATAGTATACAACAGAACAGAGGAATGTACTGCTGGTATAGTATACAACAGAACAGAATAATGTACTGCTGGTACAGTATACAACAGAGCAGATGAATGTACTGCTTGTATAGTATACAACAGAACAGAATAATGTACTGCTGGTATAGTATACAACAGAACAGAGGAATGTACTGCTGGTATAGTATACAACAGAACAGAGGAATGTACTGCTGGTATAGTATACAAAATAACAGATGAATGAACTGCTGGTATAGTATACAACAGAACAGGGAATTTATTGCTGGTATAGTATACAACAGAACAGAACAGAGGAATGTACTGCTGGTATAGTATATAACAGAACAGAAGAATGTACTGCTGGTATAGTGTACAACAGAACAGAGGAATGTACTGCTGGTATAGTATACAACAGAACAGAGGAATGTACTGCTGGTAAATTATACAACAGAACAGAACAGAGGAATGTACTGCTGATATAGTATACAACAGAACAGAGGAATGTACTGCTGGTATAGTATACAACAGAACAGAGGAATGTACTGCTGGTATAGTATACAACAGAACAGAACAGAGGAATGTACTGCTGGTATAGTATACAACAGAACAGAGGAATGTACTGCTGGTATAGTATACAACAGAACAGAGGAATGTACTGCTGGTATAGTATACAACAGAACAGAATAATGTACTGCTGGTACAGTATACAACAGAACAGAGGAATGTACTGCTGGTATAGTATACAACAGAACAGAATAATGTACTGCTGGTATAGTATACAATTGAATAGAGGAATGTACTGCTGGTATAGTATACAACAGAACAGAACAGAAAATGTACTGCTGGTATAGTATACAACTGAACAGAGGAATATACTGCTGGTATAGAATACAACAGAACAGAACAGAGGAATGTACTGCTGGTATAGTATACAACAGAACAGAGGAATGTATTGCTGGTATAGAATACAACAGAACAGAGGAATGTACTGCTGGTATAGAATACAACAGAACAGAACAGAGGAATGTACTGCTGGTATAGTATACAACAGAACAGAGGAATGTACTGCTGGTATAGTATACAACAGAACAGAGGAATGTACTGCTGGTATAGTATACAACAGAACAGAACAGAGGAATGTACTGCTGGTATAGTATACAACTGAACAGAGGAATGTACTGCTGGTATAGTATACAACAGAACAGAACAGAGGAATGTACTGCTGGTATAGTATACAACAGAACAGAGGAATGTATTGCTGGTATAGTATACAACAGAACAGAGGAATGTACTGCTGGTATAGTATACAACAGAACAGAACAGAGGAATGTGGTCCTCTGTAGCTCAGCTGGTAGAGCACGGCGCTTGTAACGCCAAGGTAGTGGGTTCGATCCCCGGGACCACCCATACACAAAAAATGTATGCACGCATGACTGTAAGTCGCTTTGGATAAAAGCGTCTGCTAAATGGCATATTATTATTATTATTATTATTGCTGGTATAGTATACAACAGAACAGAGGAATGTACTGCTGGTATAGTATACAACAGAACAGAGGAATGTACTGCTGGTATAGTATACAACAGAACAGAATAATGTACTGCTGGTACAGTATACAACAGAACAGAGGAATGTACTGCTGGTATAGTATACAACAGAACAGAATAATGTACTGCTGGTATAGTATACAACTGAATAGAGGAATGTACTGCTGGTATAGTATACAACAGAACATAGGAATGTACTGCTGGAATGGTATACAACAACAGAGCAGAGCAGGTTGACTGGAGGTCTGGCCTCCCTAGAGACTGTACTGTACATTATATAGAGAGATTTATTGCCTGATCTCTCCAGGCTAGAGGAGATACTGCCCCCTGCCGTTAGCTCCGTCCTCCTACATCACTGCTGCCTATTGCCGTGTCAGCCCCACCAGGGGTCTTGTCCACTCTATACTGGCTTATAGCTGTGTCCTCAGTAACCACACGGACCTCTGGTACTTACACACATGGGTTGTTTCACTATTATCTGACTAGAGAAATCACCAGTTAAAAGGAGAATATTGGTTGTTTTGTGTATGACATAATAACAGAGTGGGATATACATTTCAAAGTGGAAGCTGGCTCGAATTAGCAGTGTTATTGAGGTAGAAGGATAAGCTTACTATAGTATCACATATAATTATAATAATAAAAAGTATTAGATTGTATTAATAATATGTATTGTTATAATTATAAGGTAATTGTAATATATAATTATCGTTTAATAATAGCAATAACATTTACTGATAATAATCATAATTACAATAATAACAATAATGTATTTAAATTACTTTGGATGTTCATGCTAAATATACTGTTAATTTATGCACACTGAATAATGTCTATATTTATGTATATAATGAATACATATTAAAGGAATGTTAATTAGGTGTATGTTACAGCACACTTGACTGAAAACAGCGCATTTTAAGTGACATTGAGGTAAACAGCTCTGCGTAGGCTAACTGTACAACAATGTATAGGATGGCTTTCAATTGAAGTGACGTTGTGGTCAAAAGTACAGTAGGACTGTGATTGAAACTGGAGGGAGAATTTTGAAAGAGGTTTACACTTTCAGGCTAGATTTAGGACTGGACAGAGGCTTTGCCATATTGTCGATTATTGAAAAGGTTCAGCTGGTAGGTGATTGCTTAATGTAATCTGGGCTATATTGTACGCAAAAAGTACCATAGGCTATGTGAATCATATCACTTTTGAATCATAAACCTCAACTTGAGGTTAAAAATAAAGAAGAACGTTGAATATGTATCATAACATGTATATTACTTTGACGAATGAATGATGATCATTGATGGTGATAATTATGACACTATTTAGCCTCCAAATATCACTCAGCCTCTTTAAAACATGAAACTGTCATTGTTAATTGTAACGTGCGCCGTGATCTGTATATGGCTTCGACATGTATCCACGTCCAATAGACGTCTCTAATAGAAACTTTAAATCAGTGAAATAATTGTGTAGTTCCTAGTTGACTTGAGGACCAGGAGAGACCAGCCAGAAGGGAGCAGAGCCTGGAGATCAACACCAATATGGACTGGTGTCCGACGGGCTGGAGGAGTGGGTTACACCTCCCTCAGGCCGACCGGCGCACTGCATACACACACACACACACACACACACACACACACACACACACACACACACACACACACACACACACACACACACACTCACACACACACACACACACACACTCGGTGCTATAGCTGAACCCCATCTTTCCAATACTCCACTTGACGCTATTATCAACTGCAAGTTGACAAGGAAGACAAACCTGGATAATAGCAAATATCACTGTAATAAAAAATAATGTTTATATGTTTTATATAATATTTTTTTTATTTCAGTTGACAAGAAGTTTGCGCAATAAATACTGCCTGGATGTTACCTCAATTATCTCACTACTTGCATTGAGCATGGAAACGTTATTGTCATAAAACAAGTTAATTTCCCCAATATGCGCAGCTGCAGCAGACTAAAGAACATTCTGCCAGTGCATGTCTTCCCGCTCCACTGTCCTCTCCGTGTTGTTCCAACCAGGGTGCCATTTCAGAGCGAGAGGGCGGAGATGGAATATTCAGATCAGCTGAGTGACAGCTCGTGTTTTCCACGGTTCTCAGAACTCCACTGGCTCCTTCCACCAACTCCTCACTTCAGAGTTGAGGCTACTAAAAACATCGGACGCTAGGGGATAGAGACGTTGCCTGCCTCTATGTGCAGGGCACTTTGCTGATCTTTTGGGGGTCGCTTTTTAATTACTTTTTATTTTAGTTGTCTGAAGACCCGTTTAGTGAGCTGATTATTCTACAGAAGTTAATTTTCCGTGCTTTCCTCTTTGGAATCAGCAGCAGCAGACCCGCAGTGAGGCATGTCTTACCCCCAGGGTTACCTCTATCAGCCGCCGGGCTCCCTGGCGCTCTACTCCTGCCCGGCTTACGGGGCTTCAGCCCTGGCCGCCCCGAGGAGCGACGAGCTGGCCAGGTCCTCCAGTGGATCAGCCTTTAGTCCTTACCCCGGATCAGCTGCTGCCTTCACGGCTTCAGCCAGCGGCTTCTCCAGCCCAGTGCCATACTCCACAGACCCTGCCACGGGATTCCCTTCCTACATGGTAAGTACTCTACTTCCACTTATTCGTATTAGACAAATTATGGCAGTATGCATAAAAGCGATACAGGAGGGACAGCCTGGTGGAAAATAATTAGCTCTAATTTTGGCATTTAGTAGCCTACCATAGAGTATTTGCGTGCAGCGTGCAGAGAGCTACGGTTTCAGAGTGGGTCTAATGCGCTGTACAGTTCAAGGGTAAAATGAACCAGATCCTGCACACCATTATTTATTCGAGCTGTTTGGCACGGATAAACATTGTTCGTAGAAAGCATTGCATTTATCATAACGATACATATTCATGTGGTACATTATATTGTCTATCGTGCGTGAAGGTTGTAGGCTATGTATTGATAAATGGAATATTCTGTTTCTTCTTATTGCAAAAATTATCTGTGTATTCGTAGGCCCGTGTTTAACACAGTGCATGGCTAATTGAGTGGAATAATGCCCACCACAAAGAATAATATGATGTAAGCCAATAGTCTTAATTGAAATGAGCCTATAGCCTAATATCATATCCTTCGAATGGGAAATAAAATAGATTAAGTTTGTTCTCCATTTTGACAGTCACAAACTATATGCAATTTAAATTATTGGTATTAATATTAAATTAAATAAGCGAAATTTAAACATGAAAATAGGAATTACAATGCTAATGACATGGGTCTCGACGCGTTTAAAAAAGGTGCACATCCACTGGGTAGTTAATTGGATTTGTGATGCTGTAAAGCAATGATATGCTAACACGTCTCTCTCTCTCTGACAACAAAACTAATCTAGCTAAAGAAAAGCAGGAAGTTAGGCGGTGATTACTGGAAATTAGTGCAATTACGATGCATAATTCATCATTTATTTAGCATAATGCAATGCGATTAATCAAACCGATAATGATCAGGGTAATACAACGATTATATAGGCCCAACTCACAATACACATTAAGTTAACTCTCAACCCACACAACCACAATACACAACCTGTTGTGTTTAATTTTGTGTTAAAATGTTTCTATATGTATTACCAAAATTCTAAATTCTAACAAAACCTTTACTAATAATTGTTCCTTTCTAGAGCTCTCCTTACGACACGCAGGGCATGGCGGGGGCGCTCAGCTACCACCCGTATGGCAGCCCGGGATACTCCTACCAGCTCAACGACCCGGCCTACCGCAAGAACGCGACCCGAGACGCCACCGCCACCCTGAAGGCCTGGCTACAGGAGCACAGGAAGAACCCCTACCCCACCAAGGGAGAGAAGATCATGTTGGCCATCATTACTAAGATGACCCTGACGCAGGTGTCCACCTGGTTCGCCAACGCCAGGAGGAGGCTGAAGAAGGAGAACAAGATGACGTGGGCTCCCCGGAATAAGAGTGAGGATGAGGATGATGGAGACGGAGAGAGGAATGGTGACTGCTTGGAGAAGAACCTTGACAACAGTGAGACGTCCGCGGAGGATGAAGGTAAAGCACAAGACCCAGCCCATGACCCAGTCAACAGCCCGAGCTGCACAGTTCAGGGAATTAATGGCGGGTTTTATTTATTTGATGGTTATCCACAGATTATTAACGACATGTCTATACAGACAGAAAATAGGTGACACATTTCAATTGGCAGGCATGAAACTGAACGAGGCCTAATTATTATAATTATTATTAAGAATGAGAAAAATAATCATAATAATGTCGAATGCCATGGCTATTATATGATAATTATTCCTCTCAATCTCTTTTTTGTTGTTGTTGTTGTTGTTGTTGTTGCAGGTATCAGTTTGCACGTTGATACCCTCACAGACCATTCTTGTTCAGCGGAGTCTGATGGGGATAAGGTGAGCTGTAGGATCGGGGACCTGGTCTGTGAGTCTGGGTCAGACACTAAGGACAAATGTGAGGATGATGATGATGATGATCACGAGCTGAAGAATGATGAACGACACCGAAGCCTGTCACCTAAACCCGTGACATCATCACCACTAACAGGGCTCGAGGCCTCGGTCTTAAACCATCACCACCGGGAAAACAACAACAAATCATGTCTTGACAACCGAATGTCTTCCGGTCCTCACAATCAAGCCGTCAAACCCAAACTGTGGTCGTTAGCGGAGATCGCTACTTCAGACCCAAAGCAGCAGCAGCATCACCCGGGGCAGACCTGCCCATCCCTCGGTCTTCTAACATCCACCTCCTCCACCCCTTCCCCGGCCGTCCCTGGCACTGTGTACTCCGCCTCTTCCATCCTAGGACGACCCATCTACTACACGTCTCCGTTTTACAGTAATTACACAAACTATGGCAACTTCAGCTCGCTGCAGGGTCAAGGGATTCTGCAGTATAACTCTGCTGCTAACGACGGACTCACACAGACTGCTGCTGAGGTCAGCGCCATGCATAAACACACCACTGACTCTCTGCTTAAAACGAACTCTAACCACGTTGAACAACAGTTCAGACCCTCACATTTATACTCTAAGAAAGGTACGTAACATGCAACAAATACAACAAACATTGTGTTTTTGTGCAATTATAGTTTCAAAATAATGACTTTTATTTTATGTATTTTAATTCACTTCATTGGCCTTCTACTGAATATGTGATGTTTTAAAAGAACATAGACCTATTGCTCACTCCCAGAAGGCTTAAGAAGGCCTCAGTGTTATCAGCGCTAGTGTAGGCCTGAGTTGGTGGTAGCTGTAATGCCAGCCTGTGTGTCAGAATGTCTCTCAGGGCAATAAGCAGAGATATGTTGTTGTCATAACAGAGGTTCTATTAACAGAACTTATTGAGACCTGCTCACACAGTAGGAACACAGCGTTACCTAGCAAGGTAAGAAGATTGGCTATTATGGACACCAAATGATTGTGTTTTATAATTGGTTACACAATAATTAGATACCATCATGTTTGATTTTAACAACAAGTTGTGCAATTTATATTATAGTATCAGTGACTGGTGGGCCACTTTTTGTTATGTGAGACCTTTACAACTTCAGCTCTTACTTAATACAACCCGGAAGGACTTTAGGGCAAGCTCTGTGGGCTAAAGGTGAGGTTCTAAAGGTCATGTTATGGCTCTGATTCAGGTCTATAGGTAGGTATCACCCCTGCACCCTGGTCTTAACATTAACCTAACTAACCTTTCTCGAAAGTAAAGAGCAGCATCTTGCTCCTCAGACAAGACGCCTGGCCTACAGCACTATAGCTGTTCTCCTCCGAGACAGGCCCGAAGGATTAATTAAACCTGATTCAGGGTTGGGGGATGAATTAACCCTGACTTATTCTATCATTTCACTTTCGTTTTCATGAGATGTGCGTTGACTGGTTCAGTGGATGTCCCGCTTTATGTGATGATTTTGGAAGACGGTATTTCTCAGGATGCATCTGCTTCAATGCCACGGTATATTATACTTTATGTGAAGACAATATTAGGTATATTATACTTTATGTGAAGACAATATTAGGTATATTATACTTTATGTGAAGACAATATTAGGTACATTATACTTTATGTGAAGACAATATTAGGTAGATTATACTTTATGTGAAGATAATATTAGGTATTTTATACTTTATGTGAAGATTATATAAGGCCTTCTGTATCTTATTTGTAAAGGATGTATGAGGTCTGGAGATGGGACTGATGAACTTGAGCAATCTAAGTGGAATACATTTGATATTTATTTTTTTAATGACGGAAAATGCTGCCTTTAATTTATGCAAGTTGTATTGCAAAGGACACTGAACATTGTTTTGTAAATACATTATGCCCGTTTTTATTTGAAACGCATTTGAAAGTTACACAATCTTGTTAACAAGAGTACTTTTACTAATGTATATCTTATTGTAAATAAAACGCGCTAGTGTGTTATACTGGCGAGGTAGTGCTATTTATTATTCAAAGGAAAACCAAATTAAAATGTTTTCCTCTGTATTTCAATCTGCATTCATTATTTCATTAATCTCTTTCATATTGTCGCATGAAAATGTATTTCTCTTTGGTTAGGCTACTGCTTTTAAAAATCTCATTATTAATCAAGTATAAACGATAAGACTTTTGGGAATGCCGTAGCCTGTATTAATTGATATGTTTGTTTGAGACTGCACAGTGGAGAGAAGCTTACCACCTATCCGTGTTCTAAAGGGCCTTTTCACGCCATTCTTATGGCCGTTTAGCTCCATTCGGGGACTACTCGTGACCTTGGTTGGGATAAATGATATGCTTATTATAAATGATATAGTTATTATTATATAAATGATGTACTTATATCCGTGGCTGTCCGGGTTTATTTTTCAGTGTGATTAATCCGGCTCTAGGAGCAGTATGATGAGTTCCCAGCGGAGTGATCCCCCGGGCCCAGCCTCAGTCAGTATGCGGGTCAGTCGGTCTTCTTTACGGGCGGATATTAAACCATCCATAAAGCGGTGTCTAAACAGCCAGCCGCCAGCTCCAATGGCCTGTCTCATGCATTCATCCGACCGGCTATACCTCGCTGATCTTCCTTTCATCTGTTTATTTGTTTTTATTTGGCAAAGGGAATTATTATTATTATTAGTATTAACCTACTAATGCTTTATTTAGGCTATTTGCATAACTTCCAGAAGGGGAATTGCAACCTGTTTTCCTCATCTGAATAGGAGGCAAATTATGAAATATTTTCAAAGACAGAATATAGATTCTGTTGTTGTAACAGTTGGAACACTTTTTTAAAAACTGGAATGTGAGCAACACTGAAATATGTGTGATAAAAATGGAAATTAAAATGCAATTAATTGGTAGGACTATTGTTTCATCGCGTCCTTCAGGCTGACGAAATATGTTTTTCAAAGCGCAGCACCAACATTTAAATATCTGTTACAATGTATGTTTAGACAGCTCTTTTCTCTCCGAGCTTTACGGTATTTCCTACATTTCTGTCTGGGTTATTCCCTTTCCAGTCCTCTGAGAGGCGGTGAGAGAGCTGTACGTTCTTCATGACTTCTGAGGTGAATGTTATTGAGTCTCTTGGGACGCCACTTCACCTAGAAAGTTTTCCTTTCCGCCTCAACTTCCTAATGTCTGGCCCGGTGTCTGTAGGCCTATTGGGGAGTCAAGCAGCCCGGTGTCTGTAGGCCTATTGGGGAGTCAAGCAGCCCCTCTCTTTTCCCCTCTCTCCCCCAACCCCTCTCTCTTCCAGACCATTCTCTCTCGCTCTCGCTCTCGCTCTCGCTCTCTAGTCGCTTTACTTTCATTAGGGCTGATTTATTGAAATGCAGACTTAATGTGAGGTGGGCTCCCCAGGGATCTCACTGTTGTCAAATAGACCCAGAGGCGCTTTCCTTTCCACGGAGAGAGGCTCTGAGCTGCCTTCCACCGAGGCCTGCCCTGCTCCTATCCACGGCCTCTCTCTCCCAACCTCTCTCTACCTCTCTCTACCTCGCTCTCCCAGCCTCTCTCTACCTCTCTCTCCCAGCCTCTCTCTCCCAGCCTCTCTCTACCTCTCTCTCCCAGCCTCTCTCTACCTCTCTCTACCTCGCTCTCCCAGCCTCTCTCAACCTCTCTCTTCCTCTCTCTCCCAGCCTCTCTCTACCTCTCTCTCCCAGCCTCTCTCTACCTCTCTCTACCTTAATCTCCCAGCCTCTCTCTACCTCTCTACCTCTCTCTCCCAGCCTCTCTCTACCTCTCTCTACCTCTCTCTACCTCTCTCTCCCAGCCTCTCTCTACCTCTCTCTACCTCGCTCTCCCAGCCTCTCTCTACCTCTCTCTCCCAGCCTCTCTCTACCGCTCTCTCTTTCGCTCTCTACCTCTTTCTACTCCCTTCAAATGGCACCATTTGTTCTCAATAAAAATACTTATTGTTTCTGCTGAAGTGCAGTAGCCCCTTTGAACATGAAAATAATTCCACCACCTCTGTGTGTGTTTTAGCGGAATCAGGTGAAAGAGGCTCCGCACAACAAACACAGCCCGCCTGCGATAATTGAATTAATGGTGAATTTATTTACATTTACGTCATTTAGCAGACGCTCTTATCCAGAGCGACTTACAAATTATGTCATGATTAATTATCAAGTCAATATTAATAATTATGTAGTCCTAGATCTTTGTTCCCTTAGAGTTTAATAACTTGACACCGGCCCGCTGACCTGACAAATCCTCTGTATTTACAAAAAGCCTACAGTTTATGTATTCTAGAATAAACTGTAGTCTACTTAACAGTATCATACATTACTCTATATATCACAATAACATAGAGTTTCTCCTCGGAGTGGGTTTATATATGAATGTGTCATTAGAGCTGATTTGGGTGACCGATGGGATGAGCTTATCTCAGAACATCTCCATAGCATTAATCAAATAAGCAGTTTATTTGTAGATAATTCGTTATCTATATCCCTACCTTATCCTATTTAACACGTCATTTTCCACAACATTTATCTCTGATGCACACCTGCTCTTCCTTATAACAGCGTCAAGTTTAGCCTGCGTGTAGAAAGCCTTATTATAGCCATTTATAATTAATAAATATTTACAGCACCTACTCAAATTAAGATGATAGCCTATGTGTTGAATCTTTTAACAGTATTACCAGTTAGGTGAGTTATGTTTACAATAAAGATACTTCTAAACGTCTGATTGGATATGTTGTCTATAAAGACACATTCTATGAGTGGCCATATTGTTCGTAGTTCTCGCTTTCAATAACTTGCCTCAAGTGCTAAACTGGTAAGCGCTGTTTTCAATGGCTTAACCAAATCTTTATGGATTACCATTGGTTATGAATATGTCACTTATGTGATGCTGCCAATATGATATTGACATTATTGGCCTAGGAAATACACTTAGGTAGCCTAATCTTCATAGTGTGTGTGTATATTCCCGGTTTGAAGCTGCTAAGTGATAAACTAAAAAGATATGTTTCCTTCATGACATAACTGCTTTGGTCCTTTTCTAAATGTAACAGATCATTCTCACTGGTTTAATTTACCATAAAGGTCGCGTCGTAAATACCGTTCAGTTGGAAAAGGAAAGAGAATTATAAACAAATCCAGTACAGATGTGTAGAATACAGCACATCAAAGTGGTGTCGACCTTTCAAAGTCAGACCAAGGCCTGTCCACTCATAAAGGTGTCGGGAGAGATGTTCTCTGCTCGCTCTGATCAAGGACCGGGAACGGGAAAGAACTCTGATGTTTGTCCATACCACGATCTAAATAACGTCATTAGGGGCTCGCGCTTGGCTTCCACTATTTAATTGACAGTTGTGGTTTATGACAGGAGAGAGTTAAGAGTAACACGGTGAGAGACACTTTGAATCTGACATGTATTAAAACCTCCGTCTACAGCGCTAGGCTACCCTATGTAGGGAAACTAAACAGAAGGGAATGGCTCGAATAGAGTTCTGTGAATTTTAAGGCCTTCCTTAACTCATTGCACTAAAATCGTGAAGTAATATATTGAATTAAAGAATAATATTGCCTTATTCGTGGTGCAACGCAACCTCAAAAAAGAATTCTCAAAACAAAACATTCAATGTTTTTTGCAAAATGTACAAACGTGACACACTTCCAGAAATTATTATAGGATGCATTTTTTACATTAGAGGAATTCATAAGATAAATACATTTGAGACAAACCATCAACTTCACTGAAAATGGCTGAATGAAGCAAGTCAAAAGAGGAAAACCTCTCTGGCCTGTGTAGCTGATTTAATGAAGAAGTGAGGGGATTTCAGCACTACTGTGAATGGGAGAGCAGAGGGGGAGACGGACCACTGGTCTTTTTGATAAGTATGTTGTCATACCACTGGGAAATATCAAATATTGATCTTTAAATATGAAGTAAGAGAGACATTTCAAATGTTTTACTGATATTCATGAGACACATTAAACAGCTATTTACACACTCATAATGAGACACATTGTGTATTTTCAATCTTTAGAGCTATACATTGATGTTGATATTTCTGACAATGTTAAATGTTCTCATTCTAGTTCTGTCAGTGACTGAAGAGAAACTACAACATTACACTAATATGGTCCAGGGAAGGTAGAAATCTACACAACACCAGTTTAGTCCAGATATGGTCCAGGGAAGGTAGAAATCTACACAACACCAGTTTGGTCCAGATATGGTCCAGGGAAGGTAGAAATCTATCACGTTTCAGAAGAAGATACAGATGCAGACAGTGTTGAAGTAACACAAGTTTATTACAAAAACAGGGGGCAGGCAAACGACAGGTCAAGGGCAGGCAGAGGTCAGTAATCCAGATCAGAGTCCAAAAGGTACAGAACGGCAGGCAGTCCCAGGGTCAGGGCAGGCAGAGGTCAATAATCCAGGGTGGTGTGACAAGGTACAGAACGGCAGGCAGTCTCAGGGTCAGGGCAGGCAGAATGGTCAAAACTAGGAAAACTAGAAAACAGGAACTTGAGAAAGACAGGAGCAAAGGGAAAAGAGCTTGTAGGCTTGACGAAACAAAATGAACTGGCAACAGACAAACAGAGAACACAGGTATAAATACACTGGGGTTAATGGGGAAGATGGGCGACACCTGGAGGGGTTGGAGACAATCACAAAGACAGGTGAAACAGATCAGGGTGTGACAGTACCCCCCCCCCCCCCCCCCCCCCCCCCCCTCTAGGGGTGTCACCTGGTGTCCTACCTGGGCGTATACCTGGTTGACCGGGGTGCCGGCGTTGAAACTCAGTGATGAGGCCATCTCCTCCAACACCATCCTCACTGCGAGAAGCTCACGATTCCCCACATCATAATTCCTCTCCATGGTGTTGAGGCGATTGGAGAAGAAGGCGCAGGGGTGTGGTCCAGGGCCAAACGCTGGGACAGGACCACCCCCACTCCAACATCCAAATCATCGTCTCCACCACGAGCTGGCGGGACGGGTCAGGATGAACCAAGATGGGAGCAGTGGTGAAACGGTGTTTGAGGTCCCGGAACACCCAGTCAGCAGCTGGGGACCATGTGAATGGAAACTTTGGAGAGGTGAGTTCAGACAGGGGGAAAGCCCCTGTAACCCCGAATAAAGCAGCGATAAAATATGGTGAATCCCAGGAAACGTTGCAGCTGCACTCTGGACATAGGCTTGGGCCAATCCACCACCGCTCTCACCTTCCTGGGATCCATCTGTACTCTCCCTGCAGTGATGATGTAGCCCAGGAAGGGGATGGTGGAGCGATGGAATTCACATTTCTCTGTTTTCACAAAAAGCTTGTTCTCCAGGAGGTGTTGGAGGACATGTTGGACGTGGAGCACATGTTCTTGGATGGAGCGGGCGAAGATGAGGATGTCGTCAAGGTAGACAAAGATGAACCGGTTCAACATGTCGCGGAGAACATCATTAACCAGGGCCTGGAACACAGCTGGAGCATTGGTACGGCCAAATGGCATGACCAGATACTTGTCGTGACTGTTGGCCGTGTTGAAGGCAGTCTTCCACTCGTCCCCCTCCCATATCCGCACCAGGTGGTAGGCGTTCCGTAGGTCCAGCTTGGAAAACATGTTGGCCCCCTGGAGTGTCTCGATAGCCGAGGAGATGAGTGGTAGCGGGTAGCGGGTCTTCACCGTGATGTACTTGAGGCCCCAGTAGTTGATGCATGGGCGCAGGGTTTTGTCCTTCTTCTCCACAAAGAAGAACCATGTGCCGGCGGGAGAGGCAGAAGGACAGATGAACCCGGCAGCCAGGGAGTCCTCAATGTAGGTCTCCATAGCCTTGGTCTCTGGACCCGACAGTGAGTACAGTCGTCCCCGGGGTGGAGTGGTGCCTGGGAGAAGGTCAATTCCGCAGTCGTAGGGTCGGAGCGGCAGAAGCGAAGTGGTCCGGGCCTTACTGAACACCTCCCGGAGGTCCTGGTACTCCACGGGAATGGCGGAGATCCGAGGCAACTTCAGAGCCCCCAGGAAGACGTCCCAGGGCAGGCTGCACTGCCTTCAGGCAATGAGCATGATAGAACAGACTCCAGCCCATGATGGCACCAGTAGACCAGTCAATAAAGGGGTTGTGTTGCTGGAGCCAAGAGAAATCCAATACCACGGGAACCTGAGGAGACTTAATTAGCAGGAATTGGATTATATCGCTGTGGTTCCCTGATACTCTTAGGTTGATGGGGTGGTTTTAGCTAGGTGGTGGAGCTGGTGGTGGAGATACGCTACTGGTCAAAAGTTTTAGAACACCTACTCATTCAAGGGTTTTTCTTTATTTTGACAAGGTACAGAACGGCAGGCAGGCTCAGGTTCAGGGCAGGCAGAATGGTCAAAACTGGGAAAACTAGAAAACAGGAACTTGAGAAAGACAGGAGCAAGGGGAAAACCGCTTGTAGGCTTGACGAAACAAAACGAACTGGCAACAGACAAACAGAGAACATAGGTATAAATACACTGGGGATAATGGGGAAGATATGCGACACCTTTATGGGGGTGGAGACAATCACAAAGACCAGTGACCAGTAGTCCCGCAATACAGGCAACTCTTCGTGTGAAGTATGTTTTGCCGTTCGGCTGGAGACAGCCTAGCTCTGCCTATTTGCATCGGCTCGGGAAGAGGTGAATCGGCAGACTTTCAGAGACTCTCGGGGGAACTCGGGTAGCCTCAGGTTCTCTCGGCAACGCAGCCATCGGGGACTTCCAGGATGCCTTGGAGGCGAGGTGGAACCAGACCTCCTCTCCTTCCTTCGTTCCCGTAGTCGCCCATTGATCCGAATGGTTAAGGTGATGAGTGAGTCGAGATCTGGGTCAGGGCAGGCAGAATGGTCAAAATCAGGAAAACTAGAAAACAGGAACTTGAGAAAGACAGGAGCAAGGGGAAAAAACGCTGGTCAGCTTGACGAAACAAAACGAACTGGCAACAGACAAACAGAGAACACAGGTATAAACACACTGGGGATAATGGGGAAGATATGAAACACCTTTATGGGGGTGGAGACAATCACAAAGAAAGGTGAAACAGATCAGGGTGTGACAAATCTACACAACACCAGTTTGGTCCAGATACGGTCCAGGGAAGGTAGAAATCTACACAACACCAGTTTGGTCCAGATACGGTCCAGGGAAGGTAGAAATCTACACAACACCAGTTTGGTCCAGATACGGTCCAGGGAAGGTAGAAATCTACACAACACCAGTTTGGTCCAGATACGGTCCAGGGAAGGTAGAAATCTACACGACACAGGTTTGGTCCAGATATGTTCCAGGGAATGTAGACATCTACACAACACCAGTTTGGTCCAGATATGGTCCAGGGAAGGTAGAAATCTACACAACACCAGTTTGGTCCTGTTGTATATTTGTATAGAATAAGGCTGCCTGGATATTGATAACATATATGGTATTCCAACCATGTTGCTACATAAAAAAATACAATATAGCTAGGTGGTGCAGTTAGGTGCAGCTAGGTGTAGCTAGGTGGAACTAAGTGGTGTATCTAGGTGGTGTAGGTAGGTTGTTGTAGCTAGGTGGAGCTAGGATGTGTAGCTAGGTGGTGGAGCTAGCTGGAGCTAGGTAGAGCTAGGGGTGGAGATAGGTGGAGCAAGGTGAAGATATGTGTAGCTAGGTCTAGCTAGGTGGTGTAGGTAGGTTTAGCTATGTGTAGCTAGGTTGTGTAGCTAGATATAGCTATGTGGAGCTAGCTGGTGGAGATTGGTGCAGCTAGGTGGTGCAGCTAGGTGGTGTAGCTAGGTGTAACTAGGTGGAGCTAATTGGAGGTAATTGGAGATAGGTTGTGTAGCTAGGTGGTGTAGCTAGGTGGTGTAGCTAAGTGGAGGTGAGTGGAGCTAGGTGGTGTAGCTAGGTGTAGCTAGGTGGAACTAGGTGGCGCAAGGTGTTGTAGCTAGGTGTAGCTAGGTGTAACTAGTAAATGTAGCTAGGTGGAGCAAGGGGGAGCTAGGTGGTGTAGCTAGGTGTAGATATTTCGATCTTTGGGGCGCTAGGTAGAGTTAGGTGGAGCTATTGCAGCTAGTAGAGGCAGGTGTTGGAGCTAGGTGGAGCTAGGCAATAGAGCTAGGTGTAGCTAGGTGGTGTAGCTAGGTAGAGGTAGGTGGTGAAGCTAGGTGGAGCTAGATGCAGCTAGGTTATGGCGTTAGGTGGTGTAGCTAGGTGGAGGTAGGTCGTGTAGCTAGATATAGCTAATTGGAACTAGGTGGTGTAGCTAGGTGGTATAGCTAGGCAGAGTAGCTAGGTGAAGCTAGTTTTAGCTATGTGGAGCTAGGTGGTGTAGCAAGGTGTAGCTAGGCATAGCTAGGTGGAGTAGCTAGGTGTAGCTGGGTGTAGCTAGGGTGGAGTAGCTAGGTGTAGCTAAGCGGTGTAGCTAGATGGAGTACCTAGGCGGAGCTAGATAGTGTAGCTAGGTGTAGCTAGTTGGTGTAGATAGGTGGAGTAGCTAGGTGGTGGAGCTAGGTATAGCTAGGTGTAGCTACGTGGAACTAGGTGGTGTAGCTAGGTGGTATAGTTTGGTAGTGTAGCTAGGTGTAGCTAGGTGGACTACCTAGGATAAGCTAGGTGGATGTAGGTGGTGGAGCTAGGTGGAGCTAGATGGTGGAACTAGTTGGTGTAGCTAGGTGGAGTAGCTAGGTGTAGCTAGGTGGTAGAGCTAGGTGTAGATAGGTGGTGTAGCTAGGTGGAACTAGGTGGTGTAGCTAGGTGGAGTAGCTAGGTTAAGCTAGGTGGATGTAGGTGGAGGAGCTAGGTGGCGCTAGATGCAGCTAGTTGATGGAGCTAGGTGGTGTAGCTAGGTGTAGCTACATGGTGGAGTTAGGTGTAGCTAGGTGGAACTAGGTGGTGTAGCTAGGTGGCGTAGCTAGGTGGAGTAGTTAGGTGAAGCTATGTTAAGCTAGGTGGAGCTAGGTGGTGTAGGAAGATGTAGCTAAGTGTATTTAGGATGGAGTTGCTAGGTGTAGCTAGGTGGTGTAGCTAGATGGATTAGCTAGGTGTAGCTAGGTGGTGTAGCTAGGTGTTGCTAGTTGGTGTAGCTAGGCGGAGTAACTAGGTGGAGCTAGAATGTGTAGCTAGGTGGAGCTAGGTGGTGTAGCTAACTGGTGTAGCTAGGTATAGCTAGGTGTAGCAAGCTGGAACTAGGTGGTGTAGCTAGGTGAGGTAGCTAGGTGTAGCTAGGTAGAACTAGGTGATGTAGGTAGGTGGAGTAGATAGGTTAATCTAGGTGGATTTAGGAGGTGTAGCTAGTTGTAGCTAGGTGGTGTAGCTAGGTGGTGGAGCTACACTACCGGTCAAAAATTTAAGAACACCTACTCATTCTTTATTTTGACTATTTTCTACATTGTAAAATAATAGTGAAGACATCAAAACTATGAAATAATAAATATGGAATCATGTTGTAACCAAAAAAGTGTAAAATAAATAAAAATATATTTGAGATTTGAGATTCTTCATATAGCCACCCTTTGCCTTGATGACAGCGTTGCACACTCTTGGCATTCTCTCAACCAGCTTCACCTGGAATGCTTTTCCAACAGTCTTGAAGGAGTTCCCACATATGCTGAGCACTTGTTGGCTGCTTTTTCTTCACTCTGCGGTCCGACTCATCACAAACCATCTCAATATGGTTGAGGTCGGGGGATTGTGGAGGCAAGGTCATCTGATGCAGCACTCCATCACTCTCCTTCTTGGTAAAATAGCCCTTACACAGCCTGGAGGTGTGTTGGGTCATTGTCCTGTTGAAAAACAAATGATATTCCCACTAAGCCCAAACCAGATGGGATGGTGTATCGCTGCAGAATGCTGTGGTAGCCATGCTGGTTAAGTGTGCCTTGAATTCTATATAAATCACAGACAGTGTCACCAGCAAAGCACCCCCACATCATAGCACCTCCTCCTCCATGCTTTACAATGGGAAAAACAAATGCGGAGATCATGCATTCACCCACACCGCATCTCACAAAGACACGGTGGTTGGAACCAAAAATCTCAAATTTGGACTCCAGACCAAAGCACAAATTCCCACTGGTCTAATGTCCATTGCTCGTGTTTCTTGGCCCAAGCAAGTCTCTTCTTATTATTGGTGTCCTTTAGTAGTGGTTTCTTTGCAGAAATTCGACCATGAAGGCCTGATTCACACAGTCTCCTCTGAATAGTTGATGTTGAGATGTGTCTGTGACTTGAACTCCGTGAATCATTTATTTGGGCTGCAATTTCTGAGGCTGGTAACTCTAATGAACTTATCCTCTGCAGAAGAGGTAACTCTGGATCTTCCATTCGTGTGGCAGTACTCATGAGTGCCAGTTTCATCATAGCGCTTGATGGCTTTTGCGATTGCACAAAGGTCTTGACATTTTCCGGATTGACTGACCTTCATGTCTTAAAGTAATGATGGACTGTCGTTTCTCTTTGCTTATTTGAGCTGTTCTTGCCATAATATGGACTTGGAATTTTACCAAATAGGGCTATCTTCTGTTTACCCCCACTACCTTGTCACAACACAACACATTGGCTCAAAACCATTAAGAAGGAAATAAATTCCACAAATTAACTTTTAAGAAGGCACACCTGTTAATTGAAATCCATTCCAGGTGACTACCACATGAAGCTGGTTGAGAGAATGCCAACAGTATGCAAAGTTGTCATCAAGGCAAAGGGTGGCTTTTTGAAGAATCTCAAATGTAAAATATATTTTGATTCATTTAACACTTTTTTGGTTACTACATAATTCCATATGTGTTATAGTTTAGATGTCTTCACTATTGTTCTGCAATGTAGAAAATAGTAAAAATAAAGAAAAACCCTTGAATGAGAAACAGAAAAAAAAACATGAAAAACAGCCCCAGACCATTATTCCTCCTTCACCAAACTTTACATTTGGCACTATGCATTGGGGCAGGTAGCGTTTCCTGGCATCCGCCAAACCCAGATTCGTAAGTCAGACTGCCGGATGGTGGAGCTTGATTTATCACTCCAGAGAACACGTTTACACTGCTCCAAAGTCCAATGGCTGTGAACTTTACACCATTCCAACCGACGCTTGGCATTGTGCATGGTGATCTTAGGCTTGTGTGCGGCTGCTCAGCCATGGAAACCCATTTCATGAAGCTCCCGACAAATAGTTGTGCTGACGTTGCTTCCAGAGGCAGTTTGGAACTCAGTAGTGAGTGTTGCAACCGCGGACAGACGATTTTTACACGCTACGCTCTTCAGCACTCGGCGGTCCCGTTCTGTGAGCTTGTGTGGCTTATCACTTCGCGACTGAGCCGTTGTTGCTCCTAGACGTTTCCACTTCACAATAACAGCACTTACAGTTGACCGGGGCAGCTCTAGCAGGGCAGAAATTTGACCAACTGACTTGTTGGATAGGTGGTATCCTATGACGGTGCCACGTTGAAAGTCACTGAGCTCTTCAGTAAGGACATTCTATTGCCAACTACACTGGACTTTGTGTATATCCTGATGCCACATTTATTGTAGCTGGGGACTTTAACAAAGGAAATCTGAGGAAAACGCTACCAAAGTTCTATCAACACATTGCCTGTAGTACTTTCAGACATTTTTACTCTCCCTTCCTGGATGGCTACAAGGCCCTCCCCCACCATTCCTTCGGCAAATCAGATCACGACTCCATTCTGCGCCTCCCTTCCTGTAGGCAGAAACTCAAACAGGAAGTACCTGTACTAAGGTCTATTCAACGCTGGTCTGAACAATCGGAATCCCATGCTTCAAGATTGTTTTGATCACACGGACTGGGATATGTTCCGGGTTTCCTCTGAGAATAGCATTGACGTATACACTGACACGGTGACTGAGTTCAACAGGAAGTGTATAGGGGATGTTCTTCCAACTACTATGAAAACCTAGCCAAACCAAAAACCTTAAAGTGCGAACCACCTCATTTAACCATGGCAAGGTGACTGGGAATATGGTCGAATGCAAACAGTGCAGTTATGCCCTCTGTAAGGCAATCAAATAGGCAAAGCGTCAGTACAGAGACAAAGTGAGGTCGCAATTCAACGGCTCAGACACGAGACGTATGTGGCAGGGACTCCAGACAATCACAGATTACAAAGAGAAAACCAGCCATGTCGCGGACACCGACGTCTTGCTCCCGGACAAGCTAAACACCTTCTTCGCCCTCTTTGAGGATAACACAATGCCACCAACGCGGGCCGCTCCCGAGGACTGTGGGCTCTCATTCTCTGTGGCCGATGTGAGTAAGACATTTAAGCGTGTTAACCCTTGCAAGAATGCCGGCCCAAACAGCATCCCTAGCCGCGTCCTCAGAGATTGCACAGACCTGCTGGCTGGAGTGTTTACGGACATATTCAATCTCTCCCTATCCCAGTCTGCTGTCCCCACTTGCTTCAAAATGTCCACCATTGTTCCTTTACCCAAGCAAGCAAAGGTAACTGAACTAAATGACTATAACCCTGTAGCCCTCACTTCTGTCATCATGAAGTGCTTTGAGAGGCTAGTTAAGGATCATATCACCTCCACCTTACCTGACACCCTAGACCCACTTCAATTTGCATACCGCCCCAGTAGATCCACAGACGACGCAATCGCCATCGCAATGCACACTGCACACTGCCCTATCCCATCTGGACAAGAGGAATACCTATGTAATAATGTTGTTCATTGACTACAGCTCACCCTTCAACACCATAGTACCATCCAAGTTCATCATTAAGCTGGGAGTCCTGGGTCTGAATCCTGCCATGTGCAACTGTCTTGGACTTCCTGATGGACCGCCCTCAGGTGGTGAAGGTAGGAAACAACACCTCCACTACGCTGATCCTCAGAAAAGGGGCCCAACAAGGGTGCGTGCTCAGCCCCCTCCTGTACTCCCTTTTCACCCATGACTGCGTGGCCACGCACGCCTCCAACTCAATCATCAAGTTTGCAGACGACACAACAGTAGTAGGCCTGATTACCAACAATGACGAGACAGCCTACAGGGAGGAGGTGAGGGCCCTGGCAGAGCGGTGGCAGAAAAACAACCTTTTCCTCAATGTCAACAAAACGAAGGAGCTGATCGTGGACTTCAGGAGACAGCAGAGGGAGCACGCCCCCATCTACATAAACGGGGCCGCAAAGGAGAAGGTGAAAAGCTTCAAATTCCTCTGCGTACACAACACTGACAATCTGAAATGGTCCACCCACGCAGACAGTTTGGTGAAGAAGGCTCCAGCGCCTCTTCAACCTTAGGAGGCTGAAGAAATCCGTCTTGGTCCCAAAGACCCTCACAAACTTTTACAGCTGCACCATTGAAAGCATCCTGTCGGGCTGTATCACAGCCTGGTACGGCAACTGCACTGCCCGCAGCCTCGGGCTCTCCAGAGGGTGGTGAGGTCTGCCCAACGCATCACCGGTGGCACACTACCTGCCCTCCAGGACACCTACAGCACCCGATGTCACAGGAAGGCCAAAAAGATCATCAAGGACATCAACCACCCGAGCCATGTCCTGTTCACCCCGCTATCATCCATAAGGCGAGGTAAGTACAGGTGCATCAAATCTAGGACCAAGAGACTGAAAAACTGCTTCTATCTCAAGGCCATCAGACTGTTAAATAGCCATCACTAGCCGGCCTCCACCCAGTACCCTGCCCTGAACTTAGTCACTGTCACTAGCCGACTACCACCCGGTTACTCAACCCTGCACCTTAGAGGCTGCTTCCGTATGTACATAGACATGGAATCATTGGTCACTTTAATAATGGAAAACTGGTCACTTTAATAATGTTTGCATAATGTTTTACTAATTTCATATGTATATAATGTATTCTAGTCAATGCCATCCTATTCAACTATTGCTGTATATATACAATTTATGTTCCGACCTCCGACATTGCTCGTCCTAATATTTATATATTTTTTTATTCCATTCTTTTACTTTTAGATTTGTGTGTATTGTTGTGAATTGTTAGATATTACTGCACTGTTGGAGCTAGAAACATAAGCATTTCGCTACACCCAAAATAACATTGCTAAATATGTATGCAAACAATAAAATTAGATTTATGTGGCCTATCACTTCGCGGCTGAGCCGTTGTTGCTCCTAGTTGTTTCCACTTCACAATAACAGCACTTACAGTTGACCGGGGCAGCTCTAGCAGGGCAGACGAACTGACTTGTTGGAAAGGTGGCATCCTATAACGGTGCCACGTTGAAAGTCACTGAGCTCTTCAGTAAGGCCATTCTACTGTTTGTCTATGGAGATTGCATGGCTGTCAGCAATGGGTGTGGCTGAAATAGCCAAATCCACTAATTTGAAGGGGTGTCCACATACTTTTGTATATATAAACTCAGCAAAAAAAGAAACGTCCCTTTTTCAGGACCCTGTCTTTCAAAGACAATTTGTAAAAATCCAAATAACTTCACAGATCTTCATTGTAAAGGGTTTAAACACCGTTTCCTATGCTTGTTCAATGAACCATAAACAATTAATGAACATGCACCTGTGGAACGGCCGTTAAGACACTAAGAGCTTACAGACGGTGGGCAGTTAAGTTCACAGTTATGTAAACTTAGAACACTAAAGAGGGATTTCCACTGAATCTGAAAAACACCAAAAGAAAGATGCCCAGGGTCCCTGCTCATCTGCGTGAACGTGCCTTAGGCATGCTGCAAGGAGGCATGAGGGCTGCAGATGTGGCCAGGGCAATACATTGCAATGTCCATACTGTGAGACGCCTAAGACAGCTCTACAGGGAGACAGGATGGACAGCTGATCGTCCTCGCAGTGGCAGACCACGTGTAACAACACCTGCACAGGATCGGTACATCCGAACATCACACCTGCGGGACAGGTACAGGATGGCAACAACAACAGAAAAGCACAATCCCTCCATCAGTGCTCAGACTGTCCGCAATAGGCTGAGAGAGGCTGGACTGAGGGCTTGTAGGCCTGTTGTAAGGCAGGTCCTCACTAGACATCACCGGCAACAACGTCGCCTATGGGCACAAACCCACCGTCGCTGGACCAGACAGGACTGGTCGCGGTTTTGTCTCACCAGGGGTGATGGTCGGATTCGCGTTTATCGTCGAAGGAATGAGCGTTACATCGAGGCCTGTACTCTGGAGCGGGATCGATTTGGAGGTGCAGGGTCCGTCATGGTCTGGGGCGGTGTGTCACAGCATCATCGGACTGAGCTTGTTGTCATTGCAGGCAATCTCAACGCTGTGCGTTACAGGGAAGACATCCTCCTCCCTCATGTGGTACCCTTCCTGCAGGCTCATCCTGACATGACCCTCCAGCATGACAATGCCACCAGCCATGCTGCTCGTTCTGTGCGTGATTTCCTGCAAGACAGGAATGTCAATGTTCTGCCATG
Source organism: Coregonus lavaretus (assembly GCF_964263955.1). Taxonomy (NCBI): domain Eukaryota; kingdom Metazoa; phylum Chordata; class Actinopteri; order Salmoniformes; family Salmonidae; genus Coregonus; species Coregonus lavaretus. The sequence continues at coordinate 79,992,951 of NC_139990.1, forward strand.
GCCAGCGAAGAGCCCGGATCTCAATCCCATTGAGCACGTCTGTGACCTGTTGGATCGGAGGGTGAGGGCTAGGGCCATTCCCCCCAGAAATGTCCGGGAACTTGCAGGTGCCTTGGTGGAAGAGTGGGGTAACATCTCACAGCAAGAACTGGCAAACCTGGTGCAGTCCATGAGGAGGAGATGCACTGCAGTACTTAATGCAGCTGGTGGCCACACCAGATACTGACTGTTACTTTTGATTTCGACCCCCCCTTTGTTCAGGGAAACATTATTCCATTTCTGTTAGTCACATGTCTGTGGAACTTGTTCAGTTTATCTCTCAGTTGTTGAATCTTGTTATGTTCATACAAATATTTACACATGTTAAGTTTGCTGAAAATAAACGCAGTTGACAGTGAGAGGACATTTCTTTTTTTGCTGAGTTTAGTTTATTTGTTATTGTCAGATGTGATTTCCTCATATGAACTGTAACTCAATAAAATAAATTCAATATATTGGGGGGGTGGGGTGATAAATGTATGCAGGTGTAGGCATTCTACTCAGGTGAGATAATGTATGGATCCTCTTCAGGTAGATAATGTATTGACCCTCTTCAGATAGATAATGTATGGATTCTCTTCAGGTAGATAATGTATGGATCCTCTTCAGACATATAATGTATGGATCCTCTTCAGATAGATAATGTATGGATCCTCTTCAGATAGATAATGTATGAATCTCTTCAGATAGATAATGTATGCATATTCCTCATTGTGTGGTAATGCATTCCTCCTCATAATGTATGCATCATCCACAGCGTTCTCAGTGTAAAGTTGAAAGTGACAACTGTGACCTCCATCTCACTTCAGGTTCTGAGAATGGATTTAAACTAATTAATTTCTCACTCACTGGAACAGCTCTGTGCTATTGTACTGTGGAAATATGAAACGATACCAGAGTCTCCTTTCTCTTAACGTGAGCTAAGCCAAGTCATTAGAAATCCATACAAGGGAAAATATTTCCTGAGAGGACTTTGAAAGTGGTGTCAATCTGGGAGAATGAAATGTAGCAGAGTAAACTGGGTTGTTATGGCTGACAGGGCCTTCAGGGTGTGTCCCAGACGGCCCCATATTCCCTACATACTGACCTACTGTTGGGTGTTCAGAGGAAGCAACATCAGTGCACTAAGTAGGGAATAAGGTGTTATTTTGGACATTGACAATACAACTCCCTGGCACCATTAAAACTAAGGGGAGAATAGAAAGACAGAACTGTCACACTGTATATATAGCTACTCTACTAAGGACAACACAGACACATCACTTCATACATCTTCATGTCAATGAATGGCTTATCTGCTGCTGTAGATAGTACTGATCTCTGTCAGTAAGTCAGGGGATTATTAACCACTTAACTCTTTAAAGAAAAAACATCTGGGTAATGTTCCATGAATTCTATTGATGTATTAATTAACCTCTTAATAAAAAATTATAATACACTGATTGCATTCATGAAGGAATCATCAGATTATTTCAAAACGAAATACTGTACATGACCAATTCATGTACCATATGGTAACAACATACTGCATTACACAGAAACATTATGGTAACAACAGACTGTATTACACAGAAACATAATGGTAACCACATACTGTATTACACAGAAACATTATGGTAACAACATACTGTATTACACAGAAACATTATGGTAACAACATACTATATTACACAGAAACATAATGGTAACAACATACTGTATTACACAGAAACATAATGGTAACAACATACTGTATTACACAGAAACATAATGGTAACAACATACTGTATTACACAGAAACATTATGGTAACAACATACTGTATTACACAGAAACATAATGGTAACAACATACTGTATTACACAGAAACATTATGGTAACAACATACTGTATTACACAGAAACATTATGGTAACATACTGTATTACACAGAAAAATTATGGTAACAACATACTGTATTGTACAGAAACATTATGGTAACAACATACTGTATTACACAGAAACATTATGGTAACATACTGTATTACACAGAAACATTATGGTAACATACTGTATTACACAGAAACATTATGGTAACAACATACTGTATTACACAGAAACATTATGGTAACAACATACTGTATTACACAGAAACGTAATGGTAACAACATACTGTATTACACAGAAACATTATGGTAACAACATACTGTATTACACAGAAACATTATGGTAACAACATACTGTATTACACAGAAACATTATGGTAACAACATACTGTATTACACAGAAACATTATGGTAACAACATACTGTATTACACAGAAACATTATGGTAACATACTGTATTACACAGAAACATAATGGTAACAACATACTGTATTACACAGAAACATTATGGTAACAACATACTGTATTACACAGAAACATTATGGTTACAACATACTGTATTACACAGAAACATTATGGTAACACCATACTGTATTACACATAAACATTATGGTAACAACATACTGTATTACACAGAAACATTATGGTAACATACTGTATTACACAGAAACATAATGGTAACAACATACTGTATTACACATAAACATAATCGTAACAACATACTGTATTACACAGAAAAATGATGGTAACAACATACTATTTTACCAGAAACATTATGGTAACAACATACTGTATTACACAGAAACATAATGGAAACAACATACTGTATTACACATAAACATTATGGTAACAACATACTGTATTACACAGAAACATAATGGTAACAACATACTGTATTACACAGAAACATTTGGTAACAACATACTGTATTACACATAAACATTATGGTAACAACATACTGTATTACACATAAACATTATGGTAACAACATACTGTATTACAAAGAAACATTATGATAACAACATACTGTATTACACAGAAATATAATTGTAACAACATACTGTATTTCACATAAACATTATGGTAACAACATACTGTATTACACAGAAACATTATGGTAACATACTGTATTTCACAGAAACATAATGGTAAGAACATACTGTATTACACAGAAACATAATGGTAACAACATACTTTATTACACAGAAACATTATGGTAACAACATACTGTATTACACAGAAACATTATGGTAACAACATACTGCATTACACAGAAACATTATGGTAACATACTGTATTACAAAAAACATTATGGTAACAACATACTGTATTACACAGAAACATTATGGTAACAACATACTGTATTACACAGAAACATAATGGTAACAACATACTCTATTACACAGAAACATTATGGTAAAAACATACTGTATTACACAGAAACAAAATGGTAACAACACACTGTATTACACATAAACATTATGGTAAAAACATACTGTATTACACAGAAACATTATGGTAACAACATACTGTATTTCACCGAAATATTATGGTAACATACTGGATTACACAGAAACATTATGGTAACAACATACTGTATTACACAGAAACATTATGGTGACAATGGATTACACAGAAACATTATTTTAACAACATACTGTATTACACATAAACATTATTTTAACAACATACTGTATTACACAGAAACATTATGGTAAGAACATACTGTATTACACAGAAACATTTAGGTAACATACTGTATTACACAGAAACATAATGGTAACAACATACTGTATTACACAGAAACATTATGGTAACATACTCTATTACACAGAAACATTATGGTAACAAAACATACTGTATTACACAAACATTATGGTAACAACATACTGTATTACACAGAAACATTATGGTAACATACTGTATTACACAGAAACATTATGGTAACATACTGTATTACACAGAAACATTATGGTAACAAAACATACTGTATTACACAAACATTATGGTAACAACATACTGTATTACACAGAAACATAATGGTAACATACTGTATTACACAGAAACATAATGGTAACAACATACTGTATTACACAGAAACATAATGGTAAAAACATATTGTATTACACAGAAACATTATGGTAACAACATACTGTATTAAACAGAAACATTATGGTAACAACATACTGTATTACACAGAAACATTATGGTACCAACATACTGTATTACACAGAAACATTATGGTAACAACATACTGTATTACACAGAAACATTATGGTAACATACTGGATTACACAGAAACATTATGGTAACAACATACTGTATTACACAGAAACATGATGGTAAAAACATACTGTATTACACAGAAACATTATGGTAACAACATACTGTATTACACAGAAACATTATGGTAACAACATACTGTATTACACAGAAACATAATGGTAGCACAGCACAGCCAGAGACCAGTTTCATAATGATCTCTCATCAGAACGTAGGAACGGAGACGGAGTGGCAGTGGTGTCTTAATGGTTATGAGAGGTGAGAGGAGCTCTCCAAAGACTGTCTTATGGCCCTGCTGTCTCCCTGCATCCAGCCAGGCAACTGGCCATGTCTTACATGATGTGATTAGGTGTAAATGAAAGCTTTATTCACTGTCACTGAGGATTAGCTGAACAGCTTTAGGAAGCCCTTTGTTCTAGACCACCACATTCTGTCCTTCCTCTGCTGATATCATCAGTTATGACGGTAATAATTATCATTTCCATATTATAAAGCTTTCATATCAATGTCTCATTACAACTGGAATTGCACACTTTGCATAAAATGATTACTTCACATTTGTAAAATGTATGTAAATAAAGAATCCTTAGTTTTATGAGGTCAATGCGTGGTTCTGATATTTCCGTCATATCATTAACAACAGTTATGGTATTAAACTGGTGTGATGCTGTACATAATCATTTCTGTGCAGAGAAGACTACTGCTGTTGTTCCTGTGTTGTGTGGACAATTATATGCCCTGGTTTATGAGGACTATTCTAGGTTATGCTTTATGAGGACAATTCTATACCATGCTTTATGAGAACAATTCTATGGCATGCTTTATGAGGACAATTCTATGCCATGCTTTATGAAGAACATTTTATACAATGCTTTAAGTTGACAATTCCATAAAAATGCTTTAGATTGACAGTTCCATATGTATAACATACATACACTATAGCCATGCTATTAATTATAGACACAAAGCCCTGGGTGATGTGTTATAGATTGACTGTTCTGGCCCCTGTAGTTGGGTTTGAGTTCTTTTAGGCTATTGTGTAATTCCATTGATGACCACTTGGGGGCCACTGTCCTGTGTTGATGTGTTTTGTTCGTTTAATATGCTAAATCCTGTAGAAGAAGAATTGTTTACATTCCAAAATGGTGAAAGTCACTCTGTGGAGCTGCACACATTATCAAAGTATATCCTTCTTGCTATCATTTTGTATCAATTCATGAAGATATTTTGTACGGATGATCGTTTTAATGGGATTGATGAATCTTCTTGATAGCCGCATGGATATCTATTCAGTGCATTTGATCTTGTCATGTTGTGGGGAATTATTTACATCTGATTTAATGCATAATGCTGCATATTTCTGTGTTTATGGACATGTATACAGATACATGCTGTGTTATTATTGAGAATGAAGCCTAGTAATCAGCTAGCATACAATGTCATACTGTGTTGTTATTGAGAATGAAGCCTAGTAATCAGCTAGCATACAATAACATTTTTTACATTTTTACATTTTAGTCATTTAGCAGACGCTCTTATCCAGAGCGACTTACAGGAGCAATTAGGGTTAAGTGCCTTGCTCAAGGGCACATTTACGTCATTTAGCAGACGCTCTTATCCAGAGCGACTCACAAATTGGTGCATTCACCCTATAGCCAGTGGGATAACCACTTTACAATTTTTTTTGGGGGGGGAGGGGTAGAAGGATTACTTTATCCTATCCCAGGTATTCCTTAAAGAGGTGGGGTTTCAATTGTCTCCGGAAGGTGGTGAGTGACTCCGCTGTCCTGGCGTCGTGAGGGAGCTTGTTCCACCATTGGGGTGCCAGAGCAGCGAACAGTTTTGACTGGGCTGAGCGGGAACTATGCTTCCGCAGAGGAAGGGGAGCCAGCAGGCCAGAGGTGGATGAACGCAATGCCCTCGTTTGGGTGTAGGGACTGATCAGAGCCCGAAGGTACAGAGGTGCCGTTCCCCTCACTGCTCCATAGGCAAGCACCATGGTCTTGTAACGGATGCGAGCTTCAACTGGAAGCCAGTGGAGTGTGCGGAGGAGGGGGGTGACGTGAGAGAACTTGGGAAGGTTGAACACCAGACGGGCTGCGGCATTCTGGATGAGTTGTAGGGGTTTAATGGCACAGGCAGGGAGGCCAGCCAACAGCGAGTTGCAGTAATCCAGACGGGAGATGACAAGTGCCTGGATTAGGACCTGTGCCGCTTCCTGTGTAAGGTGGGTCGTACTCTCCGAATGTTGTAGAGCATGAACCTGCAGGAGCGGGTCACCGCCTTGATGTTAGCGGAGAACGACAGGGTGTTGTCCAGGGTCACGCCAAGGCTCTTCGCACTCTGGGAGGAGGACACAACGGAGTTGTCAAACGTGATGGCGAGATCATGGAACGGACAGTCCTTCCCCGGGAGGAAGAGCAGCTCCGTCTTGCCAGGGTTCAGCTTGAGGTGGTGATCCGTCATCCATACTGATATGTCTGCCAGACATGCAGAGATGCGATTCGCCACCTGGTTATCAGAAGGGGGAAAGGAGAAGATTAGTTGTGTATCGTCAGCGTAGCAATGATAGGAGAGGCCATGTGAGGATATGACAGAGCCAAGTGACTTGGTGTATAGGGAGAAAAGGAGAGGGCCTAGAACTGAGCCCTGGGGGACACCAGTGGTGAGAGCACGTGGTGCGGAGACAGCTTCTCGCCACGCCACTTGGTAGGAGCGACCGGTCAGGTAGGACGCAATCCAGGAGTGAGCCGCGCCGGAGATGCCCAGCTCGGAGAGGGTGGAGAGGAGGATCTGATGGTTCACAGTATCAAAGGCAGCAGACAGGTCTAGAAGGACAAGAGCAGAGGAGAGAGAGTTAGCTTTAGCAGTGCGGACAGCCTCCGTGACACAGAGAAGAGCAGTCTCAGTTGAATGACCAGTCCTGAAACCTGACTGGTTTGGATCAAGAAGGTCATTCTGAGAGAGATAGCAAGAGAGTTGGCTAAAGACGGCACGCTCAATAGTTTTGGAAAGAAAAGAAAGAAGGGATACTGGTCTGTAGTTGTTGACATCAGTGGGATCGAGTGTTGGTTTTTTGAGAAGGGGAGCAACTCTCGCTCTCTTGAAGACGGAAGGGACATGGCCAGCGGTCAAGGATGAGTTGATCAGCGAGGTGAGGTAGGGGAGAAGGTCACCGGAGATGGTCTGGAGAAGAGAGGAGGGGATGGGGTCAAGCGGGCAGGTTGTTGGGCGGCCTGCAGTCACAAGTCGCAGGATTTTATCTGGAGAGAGAGGGGAGAAAGAAGTCAAAGCATAGGGTAGGGCAGTGTGAGTAGGACCAGCAGTGTCATTAGACTTAACAAACGAGGATCGGATGTCGTCAACCTTCTTTTCAAAGTGGTTGACGAAGTCATCCACAGAGAGAGAGGGGGGGGGGGGGGGGGGGGGGGGGAGGATTCAGCAGGGAGGAAAATGTGGCAAAGAGCTTCCTAGGGTTAGAGGCAGATGCTTGGAATCTAGAGTGGTAGAAAGTGGCCTTAGCAGCAGAAACAGATGAAGAAAATGTAGAGAGGAGGGATTGAAAAGATGCCAGGTCGGCAGGGAGTTTAGTTTTCTTCCATTTCCGCTCCGCTGCCCGGAGCTCTGTTCTGTGAGCTCGCAATGAGTCATCAAGCCACGGAGCTGGAGGGGAGGACCGAGCCGGCCGGGAGGATAGGGGACACAGAGAGTCAAAGGATGCAGAAAGGGAGGAGAGGAGGGTTGAGGAGGCAGAATCAGGAGATTGGAGGGAGAAGGATTGAGCAGAGGGAAGAGATGATAGGATGGAAGAGGAGAGAGTAGTGGGAGAGAGAGAGCGAAGGTTGCGGCGGCGCATTACCATCTGTGTAGGGGCAGAGTGAGTAGTGTTGGAGGAGAGCGAGAGAGAAAAGGAAACAAAGTAGTGGTCGGAGACATGGAGGGGAGTTGCAGTGAGATTAGTAGAAGAGCAGCATCTAGTAAAGATGAGGTCAAGCGTATTGCCTGCCTTGTGAGTAGGGGGGGACGGTGAGAGGGTGAGGTCAAAAGAGGAGAGGAGTGGAAAGAAGGAGGCAGAGAGAAATGAGTCAAATGTGGACATAGGGAGGTTGAAATCCCCCAAAACTGTGAGGGGTGAGCCATCCCCAGGAAAGGAACTTATCAAGGCGTCAAGCTCATTGATGAACTCTCCAAGGGAACCTGGAGGGCGATAGATGACAAGGATATTAAGCTTAAATGGGCTAGTGACTGTGACAGCATGGAATTCAAATGAGGAGATAGACAGGTGGGTTAGGTGAAAAATTGAGAATGTCCACTTGGGAGAGATGAGGATTCCTGTGCCACCACCCCTCTGACCAGATGCTCTCGGGGTATGCGAGAACACATGGTCAGACGAGGAGAGAGCAGTAGGAGTAGCAGTGTTTTCAGTGGTAATCCATGTTTCCGTCAGCGCCAGGAAGTCGAGGGACTGGAGGTTAGCATAGGCTGGGATGAAGTCAGCTTTGTTGGCAGCAGAACGGCAGTTCCAGAGGCTGCCTGAGACCTGGAACTCCAGGTGTGGGGTGCGTGCAGGGACCACCAGGTTAGAGAGGCAGCAGCCACGCGGTGTGAGGCGTTTGTGTAGCCTGTGCAGAGAGGAGAGAACAGGGATAGGCAGAGGCATAGTTGACAGGCTGTAGCAAATGGCTACAATAATGCAGAGGAGATCGGAATGAAATGAACTAAACATCTGGGAGAGGAGAGAGCAGGGCCTCCCTCACCAAAACTTCCACCTCAGAAATAAGTCATACTGTGTTATATTGAGAATTAAGCCTAGTAATCAGCTAGCATACAATAAGTCATACTCATAGTTATTTCTTTCTATATTTCAGTTTGACTCATTTCAGTCACTATTACCGTACCTATGAAGCGGTGGCAATAAATAATCCTTCAACACTACAGTAGCTGTACCGGGTTTATCTATCTGCTAAGCTTAAAAGGGGACTCTTTTGCGAGGGCAGAATAGTAATAAAAGACAGTGATTGCATCCTCCGGTAGACAAGATATCCAGTTGGCTCTACTCCTTTGCACACGTCCAAAGCAAGATGTCAGCTTCGGAACGTAAGGGCCTTGCAACCAGGTCAGAGTGTTCTCATTAATCTAAGTCGTCAAGACGCTCCTGCAAGTCTACAGCAAGCTTGGCTGCATTAGAAGCTCGTGCCAAGGCTGAAGCAGCACTAGGTAGAGCATCATACTCCCAGAGAGAAATAGAGGTGAAGGTTAAGAAAGACCAGCTTAAAGGGGAGGAGACCCGGCTGGAGGCCACATTAGAGGCTCTTCAGCATGAAAAGGAGGCAGCAGTAGATGCAGCTGAACAGTTGTCTGGGGTAGATGGCAAACAAGGCTCATCCCTTGAGAGGACTGAGAGGTATGTAGAAGATCAGCAAGCCTACATGAACTGCCATCAGCCCCAAACATACAAGGAGGTCTCACAGCTACAGTTGAAGTCGGAAGTTAACATACACTTAGGTTGGAGTCATTAAAGCTAATTTTTCAACCACTCCGCAAATGTATTGTTAACAAACTATAGTTTTGGCAAGTCGGTTAGGACATCTACTTTGTGCATGACATAAGTCATTTTTCCAACAATTGTTTACAGACAGATTATTTCACTTATAATTCACTGTATCATAATTCCAGTGGGTCAGAAGTTTACATACACTAAGTTGACTGTGCCTTTAAACAGCTTGGAAAATTCCAGAAAATTATGTCATGGTTTTAGAAGCTTCTTATAGGCTTATTGACATCATTTGAGTCAATTGGAGGTGTACCTGTGGATGTATTTCAAGGCCTACCTTCAAACTCACAGTGAATCTTTGCTTGACATCATGGGAAAATCAAAAGAAATCAGCCAAGACCTCAGATTATAATTTTTTTGACCTCCACAAGTCTGGTTCATCCTTGGGAGCAATTTCCAAACGCCTGAAGGTACCACGTTCATCTGTACAAACAATAGTACGCAAGTATAAACACCATGGGACCACGCAGCCGTCATACCGCTCAGGAAGGAGACGCGTTCTGTCTCCTAGAGATGAACATACTTTGGTGCGAAAAGTGCAAATCAATCCCAGAACAACAGCAAAGGACCTTGTGAAGATGCTGGAGGAAACAGGTACAAAAGTATCTATATCCACAGTAAAGAGTCCTATATCGACATAACCTGAAATGCCGCTCAGCAAGAAAGAAGCCACTGCTCCAAAACCGCCATAAAAAAGACAGATTACATTTTTTTTTTTTTTTTACGGTTTGCAACTGCACATGGGGACAAAGATCGTACTTTTTGGAGAGATGTCTTCTGGTCTGATGAAACAGAAATAGAGCTGTTTGGCCATAATGACCATCGTTATGTTTGGAGGAAAAAGGGGGTACTTGCAAGCTGAAGAACACCATCCCAACCGTGAAGCATGGTGGTGGCAGCGTCATGCTGTAGGGGTGCTTTGCTGCAGGAGGGACTGGTGCACTTCACAAAATAGATGGCATCATGAGGAAGGAAAATTATGTGGATATATTGAAGCAACATCTCAAGACATTAGTCAGGAAGTTAAAGCTTGGTCGCAAATGGGTCTTCCAAATGGACAATGACCCCAAGCATACTTCCAAAGTTGTGGCAAAATGGCTTAAGGACAACAAAGTCAAGATACTGGAGTGGCCATCACAAAGCCCTGACCTCAATCCTATTGAAAATGTGTGGGCAGAACTGAAAAAGCGTGTGCGAGCAAGGAGGCCTACAAACCTGATTCAGTTACACCAGCTCTGTCAGGAGGAATGGGCCAAGATTCACCCAACTTATTGTGGGAAGCTTATGGAAGGCTACCCGAAACGTTTGACCCAAGTTAAACAATTTAAAGGCAATGCTACCAAATACTAATTGAGTGTATGTAAACTTCTGACCCACTGGGAATGTGATGAAAGAAATAAAAGCTGAAATAAATCATTCTCTCTACTATTATTCTGACATTTCACATTCTTAAAATGAAGTGGTGATCCTAACTGACCTAAGACAGGGAATTTGTACTAGGATTAAATGTCAGGAATTGTGAAAAACTGAGTTGAAATGTATTTGGCTAAGGTGTATGTAAACCTCCGACTTCAACTGTAGATGTCAATGTTGAATGTTGGTTACCTCCAGCCACACAAACCCTATCCCTCCCACAGCAAGCCCAGAGCTACAACCACAACCACATACTCTCTCTCATGCCAACAGTAACAACGAAGCACCAGCCACCTCAGTACTCCAAAAGACTCACTGCATGCCTAGACCCACTTATAGGCTCCACACTGGGCGCTACACAGAAGACGACGGCCAGCCACCTGGTGTAGAACGACAAAAGTCCAGTGGGGTCCATCCTGATCGGGCCGTTGCTGACCTGGCGAAATTCCTAGCACTCCGTGACCTCCTCACTGCCAGACTAACCAAGTTCAACGACAAGCCAGAGAACTACTGGGCTTGGAAGTCAACTTTCACCAACACAATTGAAGGCCTCGACCTGAAGCCTAGTGAGGAACTCGACCTACTGATCAAGTGGCTTGGACCAGTCCGCTGAAAACGTGAGAGGAATGAGGTCTGTCCATGTCAATCACCCTGCTGCAGCCCTCAGTATGGTCTGGCCATGGCTAGAGGAGAGCTATGGGTCTGCTGAAGCTGAGGCAGCCCTCTTCAACAAGCTTGAACGCTTTCCAAAAATCTCCAACAAAGACCACCAGCGTCTGAGAGAGCTAGGTGACCTTCTGCTCGAGTTGGAGGCAGCCAAAGCTGAAGGTTACCTACCCGGTTTGTCCTACCTTGACACTGCAAGAGGCATCAGTCCTATCCTGGAAAAACTTCCCTTCAGCCTACAGGAGAAGTGGATATCACAGGGGACCAGATACAACAGGACGGTGTCAGCTTCCCACCCTTTTCACTATTCTCCAGTGTAATCCGTGCTGAAGCAAAGATGAGGAATGACCCCAGTTTCATCACTTCCACTTCCGGCCAACTACCATATAAAGGAGAGAAATTCTCAATGAGAACGGCAAGAGCCCCTATCACAGTGCACAAGACAGATGTGGACAATGCCATCCAGAAAGATGAATCTAAGATGGATGACCCTAACAAACAGTGCCCTATCCACAAAAAGCCACACCCCCTGCTAAAGTGCAGAGGATTTAGGGAATAACTCCTTGAAGAGAGGAAAACGTTCCTTAAAGAGAAATAAATGTATGTATGCTTCGGTGTGTCTCCTCAACCGCAGGAGAAGAACTGTAAATCATCCAGTGCTCAGAGTGTGGAAGCGACAGACACATTGCAGTTCTTCACGCGGGTCCTTCCCCTTGGTCTCAGAAAGAAGCCGTCAGCTCCTCCACACAGCATGGCGGGCAGGAAGACGAGTCTCCCTCCTCTCCAGTTGCCACTTCCACCTGCACTGAGGTCTGTGGGGACGCCCAGGGAAAATCTTGCTCCAAGATCTGTCTTGTTAATGTCCTCTGTAGCTCAATTGGTAGAGCATGGCGCTTGTAACGCCAGGGTAGTGGGTTCAATCCCTGGGACCACCCATACGTTTAAAAAAATGTATGCACACATGACTGTAAGTCGCTTTGGATAAAAGTGTCTGCTACTGTAAATGGCGTATTATAAAATGAAAATGTACGCCATTCTGGACAACCAAAGTAATACGTCCAGATCAGCCTTCTTGAAGATATGCAACATAGCCGACAACGCCTCACCTTACACCCTCAAAACGTGTGCAGGTGTTTCAGAGACCATGGGCTGGAGAGCGAGAGGCTTGATTGTGGAATCAGCTGATGGAAAGGCCTGTTTACCTCTTCCCACACTCATCGAGTGCAATGAGGTTCCGAACAATAGGGCAGAAATCCCTACACCAGATGCTGCAAGGTACCACCCTCACCTCAAGTTCTTAGACACCAAGATACCTCCCCTGGAACCTCAGGTTGAGATCCTGATACTACTAGGGAGAGACATAAAGGTGCTAGAGCAGCGCAACGGGCCCCTGCACGCCCCCTTCGTACAGCGCCACAACCCTCGGCTGGGTGATAGTGGGAGATGTCTGTCTCGGAGGGGCACACAAGCTTTCACCAGTCAATGCCTTAAGGAAACATTCTTGAGAATGGGGCGCCCCAGCCTCACGAGTCCATGTCTCAGCATCTTCCATGTCAAGGAGAGCTTCAGCCATACCCATCAGCCTCAAAGTTCTGCCACCCCGTCCCTGAAGCTGAGAGTCTCAGCATCTTCCATGTCAAGGAGAGCTTCAGCCATACCCATCAGCCTCAAAGTTCTCCCACCCCGTCCCTGAAGCTGATAGTCTCAGCATCTTCCATGTCAAGGAGAGCTTCAGCCATACCCCTCAGCCTCAAAGTTCTCCCACCCCATCCCTAAAGCTGAGAGTCTCAGCATCTTCCATGTCAAGGAGAGCTTCAGCCATACCCATCAGCCTCAAAGTTATCCCACCCTGTCCCTGAAGCTGAGAGTCTCAGCATCTTCCATGTCAAGGAGAGCTTCAGCCATACCCCTCAGCCTCAAAGTTCTCCCACCCCGTCCCTGAAGCTGAGTGAAATGCCAGCCGACGCAGTAAGACTCATGGGTGAGTCTGTATTCTGCTACACAAAGGATAAAGACAAACCAGCTCCTTCAATGGAAGATCTCACCTTCCTGAAGATGATGGAGAAAGAGTTCCATCAGGATGCATCAAACAGCTGGGCTGCTCCGCTCCCTTTCCGTAGCCCACGGCAACCGCGCCCAGGCCAACAATCACCTCACGTCACTCACACGCATGTCCAGAGATGAAGGACCACTTCATTGAGTTTATGCGCAAGATATTCAAGAATGAGCACGCTGAAATCGCTCCACCCTTACAAGCAGATGAAGAGTGCTGGTATCTTCCAATCTTCGGGGTGTATCTATCATCCACAAAAACCCGGACAGATAAGAGTGGTATTTGACTCCGCCGCCCAGCACCACAGGGTATCGCTGAACAACGTCCTGCTTACCGGTCCCAACATGAACAACAGTCTGCTTGGGGTACTTCTGCGGTTCAGAAAGAGCCAGTGGCTGTGACAGCAGATGTGCAGCAGATGTTTCACTGTTTTGTGGCTCGTGAAGACCATCGGAACTACCTGCGATTCCTCTGGTACCGCAACAACGGCCTGGATGATGATATTATGGAGTACAGGATGCGGGTCGCGTCTTCGGTAACAGCCCATCCCCACCAGTGGTCATGTATGGGCTCAGGAAAGCCACCTTAGACGGCGAGAGGGATCACGGAGCAGAGGCAAGGCACTTTGTGAGAGGAACTTCTACTTCGACGACAGTCTCGTATCCCTCCCCACAGAGAAAGAAGCCATCACTCTTCTCCACAATGCTCAAGAGATGTTGGCCCTCTCCAACTTACGCTTGCACAAGATCGCCTCTAACAAGGTAGAGATTGTGAGAGCCTTTCCTCCAGACAACCTAGCTAACGGGGTGAGCTGGGATGTCGCAGAGGATGTCTTCACATTTCAGGTGTCCTTAGCAGAGAAACCATACACTAGACGTGGAGTCTTATCAACGATCAAGAGCCTGTTCGATCCGCTTGGATTTGCAGACCCAGTAAGCATTCAAGAGATTCCCAGAATGAGTTTGAGCAGGTCAAGATTTCCCACACATACACCTCCACCTCCCTCAGCCTAGCACACAAGAAAGAGATGTGCGTCTTCTGTGATGCATCCACAAACGCCATCGCAGCAGTACCTTACCTGAAGACCACCGATGCCAGTGGGAACATAGATGTCGGCTTCATCTTTGGCAAGGCCAAGCTCGCTCCACGTCCTGAGATCACTGTTCCAAGACTCGAGCTATGTGCTGCTGTTCTAGCTGTGGAAATAGCAGAAGCAATCATCCTCCTCCTCCCCCTCCCTCCTCCCTCTCTGTGGATGACTTCGTCAACCATTTTGAAAAGAAGGTTGACGACATCCGATCCTCATTTATTAAGTCAAATGACACCGCTGGTCCTGCTCACACTGCCCTACCCTATGCTTTGACTTCTTTCTCCCCTCTCTCTCCAGATGAAATATTGCGACTTGTGATGGCCGGACGCCCAACAACCTGCCCGCTTGACCCTATCCCCTCCTCTCTTCTCCAGACCATTTCCGGAGAAAACCTTCTCCCTTACCTCACCTCGCTCATCAACTCATCCTTGACCGCTGGCCATGTCCCTTCCGTCTTCAAGAGAGCGAGAGTTGCACCCCTCCTCAAAAAAGCTACACTCGATCCCTCCGATGTCAACAACTACAGACCAGTATTCCTTCTTTCTTTTCTCTCCAAAACTCTTGAGTGTGCCGTCTCTAGCCAACTCTCCTGCTATCTCTCTCAGAATGATCTTCTTGTTCCAAACCAGTCAGGTTTCAAGACTGGTCATTCAACTGAGACTGCTCTTCTCTGTGTCACGGAGGCTCTCCGCACTGCTAAAGCTAACTCTCTCTCCTCTGCTCTTATCCTTCTAGACCTATCCGCTGCCTTTGATACTGTGAACCATCAGATCCTCCTCTCCACCCTCTCCGAGTTGGGCATCTCCGGCGCTGCTCACTCTTGGATTGCGTCCTACCTGACAGGTCACTCCTACCAGGTGGTGTGGCGAGAATCTGTCTCCGCACCACGTGCTCTCACCACTGGTGTCTCCCAGGGTTCAGTTCTAGGCCCTCTCCTATTCTCTCTATACAACAAGTCACTTGGCTCTGTCATATCCTGACATGGTCTCTCCTATCATTGCTACGCAGATGACACACAATTCATTTTCTCCTTTCCCCCTTCTGATAACCAGGTGGCGAATCGCATCTCTGCATGTCTGGCAGACATATCAGCGTGGATGTCGGATCACCACCTCAAGCTGAACCTCGGCAAGACGGAGCTGCTCTTCCTCCCGGGGAAGGACTGCCCGCTCCATGACGGTTGACAACTCCATTGTTTCCCCCTCCCAGAGTGCAAAGAACCTTGGCGTGACCCTGGACAACACCCTGTCATTCTCCGCTAACATCAAAGCGGTGACCCGATCCTGCAGGTTCATGCTCTACAACATTCGCAGTGTACGAACCTACCTTACACAGAAAGCGGCACAGGTGCTAATCCAGGCACTTGTCATCTCCCGTCTGGATTACTGCAACTCGCTGTTGGCTGGGCTCCCTGCCTGTGCCATTAAACCCCTACAACTTATCCAGAACGCTGCAGCCCGTCTGGTGTTCAAACTTCCCAAGTTCTCTCATGTCACCCCGCTCCTCCGCACACTCCACTGGCTTCCAGTTGAGGCTCGCATCTACTACAATACCATGGTGCTTGCCTACGGAGCTGTGAGGGGAACGGCACCTCCTTACCTTCAGGCTCTGATCAGACCCTACACCCAAACGAGGGCACTACGTTCATCCACCTCTGGCCTGCTAGCTCCCCTACCTTTACGGAAGCACAGTTCCCGCTCAGCCCAGTCAAAGCTATTCGCTGCTCTGGCACCCCAATGGTGGAACAAGCTCCCCCACGACGCCTGGACAGCGGAGTCACTGACCACCTTCCGGAGACACTTGAAACCCTACCTCTTTAAGGAATACCTGGAATAGTATAAAGTAATCCTTCTTCCCCCACCCCCCATACAAAAAAAAAAAAAAAAAAAAAGGTGGTTGTCCCACTGGCTATCATAAATTGAATGCACCAATTTGTAAGTCACTCTGGATAAAAGCGTCTGCTAAATGATGTAAATGTAAATGTAAATATCCAACTTGGCGCTGTCACATTCTACTCAGACAGTAAAGTAGTCCTGGGTTACATTCACAATGACTTCAGACTATTCTATGTGTATGTAAACAACAGGGTGCAGCGTATCAGGTGATCAACCAACCCAGAGCAGTGAAAGCACGTTCCTATTGACCAGAACCCTGCTGATCCTTAATCGAGATTAGTCCCAGCAGGCAGCCTGACTCACAGCACATGGTTGACAGGACCAGCTTCCTTGCTAAGGTCAGCAGAGCCAGAAACCCCTCAGACACCTTTCGACTTGGTTGACTCCAGATCTGATGTTGAGATCCGCCCCCCAAGTTGCTTGCCACGCCACCAACGTCTCCAGTAAGAGGTTCGACCCCCAGTTCTTTGAGAGGTTCTCAAGCTGGCGAGCACGAGCAAGAGCTCGGCTTGTGCACATTGCTCACTCCTTCAAACAAAGCAGCAGCTGCAAAGGATGGCACATCTGTGACAAACCCTGCTCCATCGAGGACCTGGATCAGGCCAAGACCACCATAATACGCAGTCTGCAACACAGCACCATTCAAAAGAAAATGGAATGCATCAGAGAAGGTCTACTGAGGATTGGAGGACGCCTGTCCCAAGCAAACCTTGGCCAAGATTAAATCAACCCTCTCATCCTCCCTTGAAGGAGCCACGTCACTACTCTACTCATCTGCCACCACCACGAGCATGTCCACCATCAAGGGAGCCACTTCACTGAGGGTGCTTTGAGAGAAGCTGGTCTGTGGGTAATTGGTGGGAAACGCCGCATCAGCATCACACTCTACCAATGCATCATTTGCTGAAGACTACGTGGAAAGACGGAATCTCAGAAGATGTCTGACCTGCCCGTGGATCGCCTTAGCACTGTCCCTCCCTTCTCCTTTGTCGGGTTGGATGTGTTTGGGCCATGGATGGTTACAGCACATCGCACCAGAGGTGGCCTAGCAAGCAGTAAGTGCTGTGCTGTGCTGTCTACATGTACGAGCACCAGGGCCATACACATTGAAGTCATTGAATCAATGAACTCCTCGAGCTTCATAAATGTTCTGTGGTGGTTCTTTTCTATCAGAGGACCAGCCAAACAAATCAGGTCCGATTGTGGCACAAACTTAATCGGGGCTTGCAGAGAGCTAAATATGGAGGCCGTTCAGAATGAAAAGCAAGTTCAAGAGTTCCTTAGTAACAAGGGGTGTCTTGGGTCTTCAACCCACCGCACTCATCTCACATGGGAGGCAGCTGGGAGAGAATGATCGGAGTCACGAGGCGCATCCTGGATTTCTTGTTGCTGAAGGTGTGTCCATCCAAGCTTACTGACCACATTTATGGTGGAAGTCTCCGCAATTGTGAATGCTTGTCCACTGGTTCCTGTGTCTACGGATCCAGACTCCCCCCTCATATTGACACCAGCGACACTCCTTACCCAAAAGGTCGCTGCCGATCCCCCTCCACAAGGGGAATTCAACCAGAAAGACCTCTTCAGCCGTCAATGGAGGAAAGTACAGAGCCTGGCCGACACCTTCTGGCACCATTGGAATAAATCATATCTTCCTTCCCTGCAGAGTCGTCGGAAGTGGCAAAATGAGAAGCCCAACCTTCAGCCAGGAGACATTGTGGTGTTGAAAGACAGCCAAACAAAAAGAAACGACTGGCCCATGGACATCGTCACAAAGACCTTTCCCTGCACAGATGGAAAGGTGAGAAAGGTAGAAGTCAAGACAGCAAGAGAGGGGTCATGCAAGACCTTCCTGCGTCCAATCTCAGAGACTATCCTACTCCTCTCTCCTGAGACTGATAAGTAACATTGAAGTTCTAACCTGCATAGTCTTAATGGTTAATGGTGGCATCCTTACAGATATCAGGCGGGGAGTGTTCTGGCCCCTGTAGTTGGGTTTGAGTTCCTTTAGGCTATTGTGTAATTCCATTGTTGACCACTTGAGGGCCACTGTCCTGTGTTGATGTGTGTTGTTCGTTTAATATGCTAAATCCTGTAGAAGAATTGTTTACATTCCAAAATGGTGAAAGTCACACTGTGGAGCTGCACACGTTATCAAACTCCGTCCTTCTTGCTATCATTTTGTAGAAGCATTGTCTGTAAGTAAAATTAATCATAACATATTTGGCGTTCAATTCATGATGATATTTTGTACGGATGATCGTTTTAATTAGATTTATGAATCTTCTTGACAGCCGCATGGATATATGTTCAGTGCATTTGATCTTGTCATGTTTTGGGGAATTATTTACATCCATTTAATGCATAATGCTGCATATTTCTGTATACAGATACATGCTGTGTTATTATTGAGAATGAAGCCTAGTAATCAGCTAGCATACAATAAGTCATACTGTGTTATTATTGAGAATGAAGCCTAGTAATCAGCTAGCATACAATAAGTTATACTGTGTTGTTATTGAGAATGAAGCTTAGTAATCAGCTAGCATACAATAAGTCATACTGTGTTATTATTGAGAATGAAGCCTAGTAATCAGCTAGCATACAAAAAGTCATACTGTGTTGTTATTGAGAATGAAGCCTAGTAATCAGCTAGCATACAATAAGTCATACTGTGTTATTATTGAGAATGAAGCCTAGTAATCAGCTAGCATACAATAAGTCATACTCAAGTTCTTTTCTTTCTATATTTCAGTTTGACTCATTTCAGTCACTATTACCGTACCTACGAAGCGGTGGCAATAAATAATCCTTCAACACTACAGTAGCTGTACCGGGTTTATCTATCTGCTAAGCTTAAGAAGGGGACTCTTTTGCGAGGGCAGAATATGGACAGTTCCATATGAATAACATACATTTACATACACTATAGCCATGCTATTAATTATAGACACAAAGCCCTGAGCGATGTGCTTTAGATGGACAGTTCTGTTAACCCTAACCCTGGTCAATCTTCCAGATCCACAGGCCCTAACCCTAACCCTGGTACACAGGCCCTAACCCTAACCCTGGTCCACAGGCCCTAACCCTAACCCTGGTCCACAGGCCCTAACCCTAACCCTGGTTCACAGGCCCTAACCCTAACCCTGGTCCACAGGCCCTAATCCTAACCCTGGTCCACAGGTCCTAACCCTAACCCTGGTCCACAGGCCCTAACCCTAACCCTAACCCTGGTCCACAGGCCCTAACCCTAACCCTGGTCCACAGGCCCTAACCCTAACCCTGGTCCACAGGCCCTAACCCTAACCCTGGTCCACAGGCCCTAACCCTAACCCTGGTCCACAGGCCCTAACCCTAACCCTGGTCCACAGGCCTGGGAGAACTGGTCAATCCCCCTGCCTCTGTCTTCCCTCGGCAGGCCCTGATAACCTACAGGCTATCCTGGGTCCAGTCTTCCATCTGTTTAGGATCTGCCGGCGGGCCCTGATAACCTACAGGCTGTCCTAGGTCCAGTCTTCCCTCTGTTTAGGATTGTCGGCAGGCCCTGATAACCTACAGGCTGTCCTGGGTCCAGTGTATCTGTGTACCTGTATGCTGCAGGCTTGCATTAAGCATCCTGACACCGCCACTCACTAGCCCTTGTCTAACATCTGAAACAGACTAACAGACTGATTCACAGACTAACATCTGAAACAGGCTGGTTCACAGACTAACATCTGAAACAGACTAACAGACTGGTTCACAACTGAGTCCTGTGTAGCTCAGTTGGTAGAGCATGGCAAGTATGAAAATGTATGCACTCACTAACTGTAAGTCGCTCTGGATAAGAGTGTCTACTAAATTACTCAAATGTAAAAACGTACTACTAACCTTGGGCCCTTCATTTAGCCTGATCTAAACACTGAGACTCCTGACCACCTCTTCATTTGGCCTGGTCTAAACACTGAGACTCCTGACCACCTCTTCATTTAGCCTGATCTAAACACTGAGACTCCTGACCACCTCTTCATTTAGCCTGATCTAAACACTGAGACTCCTGACCACCTCTTCATTTAGCCTGGTCTAAACACTGAGACTCCTGACCACCTCTTCATTTAGCCTGGTCTAAACACTGAGATTCCTGACCACCTCTTCATTTAGCCTGGTCTAAACACTGAGACTCCTGACCACCTCTTCATTTAGCCTGGTCTAAACACTGAGACTCCTGACCACCTCATCATTTAGCCTGGTCTAAACACTGAGACTCCTGACCATCTCTTCATTTAGCTGGATCTAAACACTGAGACTCCTGACCACCTCATCATTTAGCCTGGTCTAAACACTGAGACTCCTGACCACCTCCTCATTTAGCCTGGTCTAAACACTAAGACTCCTGACCACCTCTTCATTTAGCCTGGTCTAAACACTGAGACTCCTGACCACCTCTTCATTTAGCCTGGTCTAAACACTGAGACTCCTGACCACCTCTTCATTTAGCCTGGTCTAAACACTGAGACTCCTGACCACCTCCTCATTTAGCCTGGTCTAAACACTGCGACTCCTAACCACCTCTTCATTTAGCCTGGTCTAAATACTGAGGCTCCTGACCACCTCTTCATTTAGCCTGGTCTAAACACTGAGACTCCTGACCACCTCCTCATTTAGCCTGGTCTAAACACTGCGACTCCTAACCACCTCTTCATTTAGCCTGGTCTAAATACTGAGGCTCCTGACCACCTCTTCATTTAGCCTGGTCTAAACACTCCTGACCACCTTCATTTAGCATGGTTTAAACACTGAGACTCGTGACTACCACTTCATTTAGCCTGGTCTAAACACCGAGACTCCTGACCACCTCTTCATTTAGCCTGGTCTAAAGATACTCCTGACCACCTCCTCGTTTAGCCTGGTCTAAACACTGAGACTATTGACTACCTCTTCATTTAGCCTGGTGTAAACATGAGACTCCTGACCACCTCTTCATTTAGCCTGATCTAAACACTGAGACTCCTGACCACCTCTTCATTTAGCCTGATCTAAACACTGAGACTCCTGACCACCTCTTCATTTAGCCTGGTCTAAACACTGAGACTCCTGACCACCTCTTCATTTAGCCTGGTCTAAAGACTGAGACTCCTGACAACCTCATCATTTAGCCTGGTCTAAACACTGAGACTCCCGACCACCTCTTCATTTAGCCTGGTCTAAACACTAAGACTCCTGACCACCTCTTCATTTAGCCTGGTCTAAACACTGAGACTCCTGACCACCTCTTCATTTAGCCTGGTCTAAACACTGAGACTCCTGACCACCTCTTCATTTAACCTGGTCTAAACACTGAGTCTCCTGATAACCTCCTCGTTTAGCCTGGTCTAAACACTGCGACTCCTAACCACCTCTTCATTTAGCCTGGTCTAAATACTGAGACTCCTGACCACCTCTTCATTTAGCCTGGTCTAAACACTCCTGACCACCTTCATTTATTATGGTCTAAACACTGAGACTCATGACTACCACCTCATTTATCCTGGTCTAAATACCGAGACTCCTGACCACCTCTTCATTTAGCCTGGTCTAAAGATACTCCTGACCACCTCCTCATTTAGCCTGGTCTAAACACTGAGACTATTGACCAACTCTTCATTTAGCCTGGTGTAAACATGAGACTCCTGACCACCTCTACATTTAGCCTGCTCTAAACACTGAGACTCCTGACCACCTCTTCATTTAGCATGGTCTAAAGACTGAGACTCTTGACCACGTCTTCATTTAGCCTGGTCTAAACACTGAGACTCCTGACCACCTGTTCATTTAGCCTGTTCTAAACACTGAGACTCCTGACCACCTTCATTTAGCCTGGTTTAAACACTGAGACTCCTAACATTCTCTTCACTTAGCCTTGTCTAAAGATACTCATGACCATCTCCTCATTTAGCCTGGTCTAAACACTGAGACTACTGATCACCTCCTCATTTAGCCTGGTCTAAACACTGAGACTCCTGACCACCTTATCATTTAGCCTGGTCTAAACACTGAGACTCCTGACCAACTCTTCATTTAGCCTGGTCTAAACACTGAGACTCCTGACCACCTCCTCATTTAGCCTGGTCTAAACACTGAGACTCCTGACCATGTCTTCATTTAGCCTGGTCGAAACACTGAGACTCCTGACTAACTCTTAATTTAGCCTGGTCTAAACACTGAGACTCCTGACCACCTCTTCATTTAGCCTGGTCTAAACACTGAGACTCCTGACAACCTCTTAATTTAGCCTGGTCTAAACACTGAGACTCCTGACCACCTCTTCATTTAGCCTGGTCTAAACACTGAGACTCCTGACCACCTTCATTTAGCCTGGTCTAAACACTGAGACTCCTGACCACCTTCATTTAGCCTGGTCTAAACACTGAGACTCATGACCACCTCTTCATTTAGCCTGGTCTAAACACTGATACTCCTGACCACCTCTTCATTTAGCCTTGTCTAAACACTGAGACTCCTCACCACCTTCATTTAGCCTGGTCTAAACACTGAGACTCATGACCACCTCTTCATTTAGCCTGGTCTAAACACTGATACTCCTGACCACCTCTTCATTTAGCCTGGCCTAAACACTGAGACTCCTGACCATGTCTTCATTTAGCCTGGTCTAAACACTGAGACTCCTGACCACCTCTTCATTTAGCCTGGTCTAAACACTGAGACTCCTGACCACCTCTTCATTTAGCCTGGTCTAAACATTGAGACTCCTGACCACCTCTTCATTTAGCCTGGTCTAAACACTGAGACTCCTGACCACCTCTTCATTTAGCCTGGTCTAAACAGTGAGACTCCTGACCACCTCTTCATTTAGCCTGGTCTAAACACTGAGACTCCTGACCACCTCTTCATTCAGCCTGGTCTAAACACTGAGACTCCTGACCACCTCTTCATTTAGCCTGGTCTAAACACTGAGACTCCTGACCACCCCTTCATTTAGCCTGGTCTAAAGACTGAGACTCCTGACCACCTCTTAATTTAACCTGATCTAAACACTGAGACTCTTGACCACCTCTTCATTTAGCCTGGTCTAAAGATACTCCTGACCACCTTTTCATTTAGCCTTGTCTAAACGTCTGAGAAGAGGAATATGAGTAAGCACATGAATTTAACACTTCAAAGCTGCCTCACGGCCTCTCTCAGCCAATGACAGATAGGTTAGAGCCCACTAGAATTAATGACTTTGACAAATTGGAGCAGCACCTGGGTTGTGATTTATCAAGCTGTAGTCCCAGGGCCTGGGGGGGAATTCTAAAGCAGTATTCCTTCAGAACATCAACAGAGGACCTCGCCCAGGGAAACACTGACTTTAAACTAAACTTATTAATAGGATTCTTGCCCACAATTCATTTTGACAAATGTGTACTCCAGGTATTAGTCTAGTTTGACTGTGTGTAACAGTGACTCCCACTCCTGGTTTGATAACCTCCCACCTTGAAAGCTCAGCGAGAATATTTGATGGAACGATAAGGCCAGATGGAAAAGATACATTTTTGCAGGAAATGTAGTGAAATTCTCTGGGCAATGAGGACATGAAGAGGAAGTGGGAGGGTGGTTAGAACACTGATATCTCCCTCAGCTGTCACTCAAGGTCGTCAAGGTAACGCATAAAGAGAAATAAGAAATGAGCAATTAGCCAACTGTCATGTTGAGGTGTGTAACACGTTGTGATGTTCAGGACGGGATGTGGGTCAGAGTAGACACTCCTCAAGCAGAGAAGTGTTAATGAGAAGTCTTTAATGAAAGCATATGAAAAATATAGCTTTGCTTAAAATAATTGCAACATTTTAAAAAAGTCCATGGTAATTGACATGATCATAACTTCCAGACATGCAACAGTATAATCGTTATCATATTCTACAGTAATTGTCTTCTAAAACCATTCAAAACCTAAGTAGACATGGGTATGAAACCTTCATCCCATCAGTCATCAGACATCATAAAACACAAGAAGCACAACTAACACATCAGATATGATTTAACAGTTCCAGGGTATTATCAGGTAGGCATACCTACAGTGCCTTCGGAAAGTATTCAGACCCCTTGACTTTTCACACATTTTGTTACGTTCTAGCCTTATTCTAAAATGGATTAAATACAATGTTTTCCTCATCAATCTACACACAATACCCTATATTGACGAAGTGAAAACAGGTTTTTAGAAATTTTAGCAAATGTATTAAAAGTAAAAAACAGATACCTTATTTACATAAGTATTCAGACCTTTTGCTATGAGACTCTAAATTGAGCTCAGGTGCATTCTGTTTCCATTGATCATCCTTGAGATGTTTCTACAACTTGATTGGAGTCCACCTGTGGTAAATTAAATTGATTGGACATGATTTGGAGAGGTACACACCTGTCTATATAAGGTCCCACAGATGACAGTGCATGTCAGCGCAAAAACCAAGTAATGAGGTCGAAGGAATTGTCCGTAGAGCTCTGAGACAGGATTGTGTCAAGGCAGAGATCTGGGGAAGGGTACCAAAACATTTATGCAGCATTGAATGTCCTCAAGAACACAGTGGCCTCCATTATTCTTAAATGGAAGAAGTTTGGAACCACCAAGACTCTTCCTAGAGCTGGTACAGTGGCCAGACGGAAGCCACTCCTCAGTAAAAGGCACATGACAGCCAGCTTGGAGTTTGCCAAAAGGCACCTAAAGACTCTCAGACCATGAGAAACAAGATTCTCTGGTCTGATGAAACCAAGATTGAACTCTTTGGCCTGAATGCCAAGCGTCACGTCTGGAGGAAACCTGGCACCATCCCTACGGTGAAGCATGGTGGTGGCAGCATCATGCTGTGGGGATGTTTTTCAGCGGCAGGGACTGGGAGACTAGTCAGGATCTAGGAAAAGATTAACGGAGCAAAATACAGAGAGATCCTTGATGAAAACTTGCTCCAGAACTCTCAGGACTTCAGATTGGGGCGAACGTACACTTTTCAACAGGACAACGACCCTAAGCACACAGCCAAGACAACGTCCTTGAGTGGCCTAGCCAGAGCCCGGACTTAAACCCGATCGAACATCTCTGGAGAGACCTGAAAATAGCTGTTCATTGACGCTACCCATCAAACCTGACAGAGCTTGAGAGGATCTGCAGAGAAGAATGGGAGAAACTCCGCAAATACAGGTGTGCCAAGCTTGTAGCGTCATACCCAAGAAGACTCGAGGCTGTAATCACTGCCAAAGGTGCTTCAACAAAGTACTGAGTAAAGGGTCTGAATACTTATGTAAATGTGATATTTCAGAGTTTATTTGTATTTTTCTTTGCACCGATTTCTAAAAACCTGTTTTCGCTTTGTCATTATGGGGTATTGTATGTAGATTGAGATTTTTTATATTTATTAATCAATTTTAGAATAAGGCTGTAACGTAACAACATTTGGAAAAGGTCAAGGGGTCTGAATACTTTCCGAAGGCACTGTAAGTGGACTCAAATGGGTGGTCCCTGCAGGGCGATAACAGGTCAACTATCAACCCAGTCTTACCAGACCAGTCACTTGTCCAGTCTTACCAGACCAGTCACCTGTCCAGTCTTACCAGACCAGTCACCTGTCCATTCTTACCAGACCAGTCACCTCTCCAGTCTTACCAGACCAATCACCTGTCCAGTCTTACCAGACCAGTCACCTGTCTAGTCTTACCAGACCAGTCACCTGTCTAGTCTTACCAGACCAGTCACCTGTCCAGTCTTACCAGACAAATCACCTGTCCAGTCTTACCAGACCAATCACCTGTCCAGTCTTACCAGACCAATCACCTGTCCAGCCTTACCAGACCAATCACCTGTCCAGTCTTACCAGACCAATCACCTGTCCAGTCTTACCAGACCAGTCACCTGTCCAGTCTTACCAGACCAATCACCTGTCCAGCCTTACCAGACCAATCACCTGTCCAGTCTTACCAGACCAATCACCTGTCCAGTCTTACCAGACCAAAAACCTGTCCAGTCTTACCAGACCAAACACCTGTCCAGTCTTACCAGACCAATCACCTGTCCAGCCTTACCAGACCAATTACCTGTCCAGTCTTACCAGACAAATCACCTGTCCAGTCTTACCTGACCAATCACCTGTCCAGTCTTACCAGACCAATCACCTGTCCAGTCTTACCAGACCAATCACCTGTCCAGTCTTACCAGACCAGTCACCTGTCCAGCCTTACCTGACTAGTCACCTCTCCAGTCTTACCAGACCAATCACCTGTCCAGTCTTACCTGACCAATCACCTGTCCAGTCTTACCAGACCAGTCACCTGTCCAGCCTCAGGACATTAGGTAGAGCTACTAGATAGACCTTGAACCCCACATACAGCATATCAATAATCTTCACTATCTTAACCTGGGTCTGGGGAGGCTGAACCATGCAGCTCAGTGCTACCATTTCCATTGTGAACATACACCACAGGATTCATGCTACATATCATACTGCAGTAGCTTTCAATCAACACTCTCTGCGTCGCTATATTAGCTTAAATGCTACTAATTTAGCTGTTTGATAACAACTGAGCTCTATAAAGTTAGCCAACGTTGGGAGCTGTGAGGTATGGGAAATGTATCCATTTAAACTGCCACAGTGGGAAGGACTAAAGGCAAGGTTAGCTCTGTTGTTTGGCTCTCCTTGGTCTGCTTTAGTAGGTGCCTCTCCCCTCGGGGTGTTTGGAGCAGAACACGGCCCAGCCACCCAGCACCTCCCCGGGCCCTCAGCCCAGCCAAGGCTGTGGCATGTGCTTATCCTGCCCTGCCGCTAGCAAGGCTGCAGGAGACGTCTGGATGCACAACACAATGTCATTTTCTGTCATGAGCACAGAAATTTGTAGTGACAATGTTAAGGATTTTAGAGGCTTAGGACAGAGTACACTCTTAGAAAAAAAGGTGCTATATGGAACCTAAAATGGTTATTCGGCCGTCCCCGTAGGAGAACCCTTTGAAGAACCTTTTTTACTTTCAGGTAGTTTTAGTTCTAGTTTCCACAGAGGGTTCTATATGGAACCCAAAAGGGTTCTACCTGGAACCAAAATGGTTATACCTGGAACCAAAAGGGTTATACCTGAAACCAAAAAAGGTTTTCCCATGGGGACAGCTGAAGAACCCTTTTGGAAGCCTGTCTTGTAAGAGTGTAGCTAGACCAGTAGACCTGTAGACCAGTGCAGCCTACACAGTACAGATGATATGGCTGCTTTATGTGGCTCATTCTCCAGCCAGCTCCAGGACCAGGACCAGTGCAGCCTACACAGTACAGATGATATGGCTGCTTTATGTGTCTCATTCTCCAGCCAGCTCCAGGACCAGTGCAGCCTACACAGTACAGATGATATGGCTGCTTTATGTGGCTCATTCTCCAGCCAGCTCCAGGACCAGGACCAGTGCAGCCTACACAGTACAGATGATATGGCTGCTTTATGTGTCTCATTCTCCAGCCAGCTCCAGGACCAGGACCAGTGCAGCCTACACAGTACAGATGATATGGCTGCTTTATGTGTCTCATTCTCCAGCCAGCTCCAGGACCAGGACCAGTGCAGCCTACACAGTACAGATGATATGGCTGCTTTATGTGTCTCATTCTCAAGCCAGCTCCAGGACCAGTGCAGCCTACACAGTACAGATGATATGGCTGCTGTATTTGTCTCATTCTCCAGCCAGCTCCAGGACCAGTGCAGCCTACACAGCACAGATGATATGGCTGCTTTATGTGTCTCATTCTCCAGCCAGCTCCAGGACCAGGACCAGTGCAGCCTACACATTACAGATGATATGGCTGCTTTATGAGTCTCATTCTCCAGCCAGGTCCAGGTCCAGGACCAGTGCAGCCTACACAGTAGAGATGATAAGGCTGCTTTATGTGTCTCATTCTCCAGCCAGCTCCAGCTCCAGGACCAGTGCAGCCTACACAGTACAGATGATATGGCTGCTTTATGTGTCTCATTCTCCAGCCAGCTCCAGGACCAGTGCAGCCTACACAGCACAGATGATATGGCTGCTTTATGTGTCTCATTCTCCAGCCAGCTCCAGGTCCAGGACCAGTGCAGCCTACACAGTACAGATGATATGGCTGCTTTATGTGTCTCATTCTCCAGCCAGCTCCAGGACCAGGACCAGTGCAGCCTACACCGTACAAATGATATGGCTGCTTTATGTGTCTCATTGTCCAGCCAGCTCCAGGACCAGTGCAGCCTACACAGTACATATGATATGGCTGCTTTATGTGTCTCATTCTCCAGCCAGCTCCAGGACCAGGACCAGTGCAGCCTACACAGTACAGATGATATGGCTGCTTTATGTGTGTCATTCTCCAGCCAGCTCCAGGACCAGTGCAGCCTACACAGCACAGATGATATGGCTGCTTTATGTGTCTCATTCTCCAGCCAGCTCCAGGACCAGTGCAGCCTACACAGCACAGAGAATATGGCTGCTTTATGTGTCTCATTCTCCAGTACCAGGACCAGTGCAGCCTACACAGTACAGATGATATGGCTGCTTTATGTGTCTCATTCTCCAGCCAGCTCCAGGACCAGTGCAGCCTACACAGTACAGATGATATGGCTGCTTTATGTGTCTCATTCTCCAGCCAGCTCCAGGTCCAGGACCAGTGCAGCCTACACAGTACAGATGATATGGCTGCTTTATGTGTCTCATTCTCCAGCCAGCTCCAGGACCAGGACCAGTGCAGACTACACAGTACAGATGATATGGCTGCTTTATGCGTCTCATTGTCCAGCTAGCTCCAGGACCAGTGCAGCCTACACAGTACAGATGATATGGCTGCTTTATGTGTCTCATTCTCCAGCCAGCTCCAGCTCCAGGACCAGTGCAGCCTACACAGTACAGATGATATGGCTGCTTTATGTGTCTCATTCTCCAGCCAGCTCCAGGACCAGTGCAGCCTACACAGCACATATGATATGGCTGCTTTATGTGTCTCATTCTCCATGACCAGGACCAGTGCAGCCTACACAGTACAGATGATATGGCTGCTTTATGTGTCTCATTCTCCAGCCAGCTCCAGGACCAGGACAATTGCAGCCTACACAGTACAGATGATATGGCTGCTTTATGTGTCTCATTCTCTAGCCAGCTCCAGGACCAGTGCAGCCTACACAGCACAGATGATATGGCTGCTTTATGTGTCTCATTCTCCAGGACCAGGACCAGTGCAGCCTACACAGTACAGATGATATGGCTGATTTATGTGTCTCATTCTCCAGCCAGCTCCAGGACCAGGACCTGTGCAGCCTACACAGTACAGATGATATGGCTGCTTTATGTGTCTCATTCTCCAGCCAGCTCCAGGACCAGTGCAGCCTACACAGTACAGATGATATGGCTGCTTTATGTGTCTCATTCTCCAGCCAGCTCCAGGACCAGTGCAGCCTACACAGTACAGATGATAAGGCTGCTTTATGTGTCTCATTCTCCAGCCAGCACCAGGACCAGTGCAGCCTACACAGTACAGATGATATTGCTGCTTTATGTGTCTCATTCTCCAGCCAGCTCCAGGACCAGGGCCAGTGCAGCCTACACAGTACAGATGATATGGCTGCTTTATGTGTCTCATTCTCCTGCCAAATCCAGGACCAGTGCAGCCTACACAGTACAGATGATATGGCTGCTTTATGTGTATCATTCTCCAGCCAGCCCCAGGACCAGGACCAGTGCAGCCTACACAGTACAGATGATATGGCTGCTTTATGTGTCTCATTCTCAAGCCAGCTCCAGGACCAGTGCAGCCTACACAGTACAGTTGATATGGCTGCTTTATGTGTCTCATTCTCCAGCCAGCTCCAGGACCAGGACCAGTGCAGCCTACACAGTACAGATGATATGGCTGCTTTATGTGTGTCATTCTCCAGCCAGCTCCAGGACCAGTGCAGCCTACACAGCACAGATGATATGGCTGCTTTATGTGTCTCATTCTCCAGCCAGCTCCAGGACCAGTGCAGCCTACACAGCACAGAGAATATGGCTGCTTTATGTGTCTCATTCTCCAGTACCAGGACCAGTGCAGCCTACACAGTACAGATGATATGGCTGCTTTATGTGTCTCATTCTCCAGCCAGCTCCAGGACCAGTGCAGCCTACACAGTACAGATGATATGGCTGCTTTATGTGTCTCATTCTCCAGCCAGCTCCAGGTCCAGGACCAGTGCAGCCTACACAGTACAGATGATATGGCTGCTTTATGTGTCTCATTCTCCAGCCAGCTCCAGGACCAGGACCAGTGCAGACTACACAGTACAGATGATATGGCTGCTTTATGCGTCTCATTGTCCAGCTAGCTCCAGGACCAGTGCAGCCTACACAGTACAGATGATATGGCTGCTTTATGTGTCTCATTCTCCAGCCAGCTCCAGCTCCAGGACCAGTGCAGCCTACACAGTACAGATGATATGGCTGCTTTATGTGTCTCATTCTCCAGCCAGCTCCAGGACCAGTGCAGCCTACACAGCACATATGATATGGCTGCTTTATGTGTCTCATTCTCCAGGACCAGGACCAGTGCAGCCTACACAGTACAGATGATATGGCTGCTTTATGTGTCTCATTCTCCAGCCAGCTCCAGGACCAGGACAATTGCAGCCTACACAGTACAGATGATATGGCTGCTTTATGTGTCTCATTCTCTAGCCAGCTCCAGGACCAGTGCAGCCTACACAGCACAGATGATATGGCTGCTTTATGTGTCTCATTCTCCAGGACCAGGACCAGTGCAGCCTACACAGTACAGATGATATGGCTGCTTTATGTGTCTCATTCTCCAGCCAGCTCCAGGACCAGGACCTGTGCAGCCTACACAGTACAGATGATATGGCTGCTTTATGTGTCTCATTCTCCAGCCAGCTCCAGGACCAGTGCAGCCTACACAGTACAGATGATATGGCTGCTTTATGTGTCTCATTCTCCAGCCAGCTCCAGGACCAGTGCAGCCTACACAGTACAGATGATAAGGCTGCTTTATGTGTCTCATTCTCCAGCCAGCACCAGGACCAGTGCAGCCTACACAGTACAGATGATATTGCTGCTTTATGTGTCTCATTCTCCAGCCAGCTCCAGGACCAGGGCCAGTGCAGCCTACACAGTACAGATGATATGGCTGCTTTATGTGTCTCATTCTCCTGCCAAATCCAGGACCAGTGCAGCCTACACAGTACAGATGATATGGCTGCTTTATGTGTATCATTCTCCAGCCAGCCCCAGGACCAGGACCAGTGCAGCCTACACAGTACAGATGATATGGCTGCTTTATGTGTCTCATTCTCAAGCCAGCTCCAGGACCAGTGCAGCCTACACAGTACAGTTGATATGGCTGCTTTATGTGTCTCATTCTCCAGCCAGCTCCAGCTCCAGGACCAATGCAGCCTACACAGTACAGATGATATGGCTGCTTTATGTGTCTCATTCTCCAGCCAGCTCCAGCTCCAGGACCAGTGCAGCCTATACAGTACAGATGATATGGCTGCTTTATGTGTCTCATTCTCCAGCCAGCTCCAGGACCAGTGCAGCCTACACAGTACAGATGATATGGCTGCTTTATGTGTCTCATTCTCCAGCCAGCTCCAGGACCAGGACCAGTGCAGCCTACACAGTACAGATGATATGGCTGCTTTATGTGTCTCATTCTCAAGCCAGCTCCAGGACCAGTGCAGCCTACACAGTACAGATGATATGGCTGCTTTATGTGTCTCATTCTCCAGCCAGCTCCAGCTCCAGGACCAGTGCAGCCTACACAGTACAGATGATATGGCTGCTTTATTTGTCTCATTCTCCAGCCAGCTCCAGGACCAGTGCAGCCTACACAGCACAGATGATATGGCTGCTTTATGTTTCTCATTCTCCAGCCAGCTCCAGGACCAGGACCAGTGCAGCCTACACATTACAGATGATATGGCTGCTTTATGTGTCTCATTCTCCAGCCAGCTCCAGGTCCAGGACCAGTGCAGCCTACACAGTAGAGATGATAAGGCTGCTTTATGTGTCTCATTCTCCAGCCAGCTCCAGCTCCAGGACCAGTGCAGCCTACACAGTACAGATGATATGGCTGCTTTATGTGTCTCATTCTCCAGCCAGCTCCAGGACCAGTGCAGCCTACACAGCACAGATGATATGGCTGCTTTATGTGTCTCATTCTCCAGGACCAGGACCAGTGCAGCATACACAGTACAGATGATATGGTGGTCCTCTGTAGCTCAGCTGGTAGAGCACGGCACTTGTAACGCCAAGGTAGTGGGTTCGATCCCCGGGACCACCCATACACAAAAATTTATGCACGCATGACTGTAAGTCACTTTGGATAAAAGCGTCTGCTAAATGGCATATTATTTATTATTTATATGGCTGCTTTATGTGTCTCATTCTCCAGCCAGCTCCAGGACCATTGCAGCCTACACAGTACAGATGATATGGCTGCTTTATGTGTCTCATTCTCCAGCCAGCTCCAGGTCCAGGACCAGTGCAGCCTACACAGTACAGATGATATGGCTGCTTTATGTGTCTCATTCTCCAGCCAGCTCCAGGACCAGGACCAGTGCAGCCTACACAGTACAGATGATATGGCTGCTTTATGTGTGTCATTCTCCAGCCAGCTCCAGGACCAGTGCAGCCTACACAGCACAGATGATATGGCTGCTTTATGTGTCTCATTCTCTAGCCAGCTCCAGGACCAGTGCAGCCTACACAGCACAGAGAATATGGCTGCTTTATGTGTCTCATTCTCCAGGACCAGGACCATTGCAGCCTACACAGTACAGATGATATGGCTGCTTTATGTGTCTCATTCTCCAGCCAGCTCCAGGACCAGGACCTGTGCAGCCTACACAGTACAGATGATATGGCTGCTTTATGTGTCTCATTCTCCAGCCAGCTCCAGGACCAGTGCAGCCTACACAGTACAGATAATATGGCTGCTTTATGTGTCTCATTCTCCAGCCAGCTCCAGGACCAGTGCAGCCTACACAGTACAGATGATATGGCTGCTTTATGTGTCTCATTCTCCAGCCAGCTCCAGGACCAGTGCAGCCTACACAGTACAGATGATATGGCTGCTTTATGTGTCTCATTCTCCAGCCAGCTCCAGGACCAGTGCAGCCTACACAGTACAGATGATATGGCTGCTTTATGTGTCTCATTCTCCAGCCAGCTCCAGCTCCAGGACCAATGCAGCCTACACAGTACAGATGATATGGCTGCTTTATGTGTCTCATTCTCTAGCCAGCTCCAGG
The DNA here is from genome assembly GCF_964263955.1 of Coregonus lavaretus. Taxonomy (NCBI): domain Eukaryota; kingdom Metazoa; phylum Chordata; class Actinopteri; order Salmoniformes; family Salmonidae; genus Coregonus; species Coregonus lavaretus. The sequence continues at coordinate 80,027,021 of NC_139990.1, forward strand.
ACCAGTGCAGCCTACACAGTACAGATGATATGGCTGCTTTATGTGTCTCATTCTCCAGCCAGCCCCAGGACCAGGACCAGTGCAGCCTACACAGTACAGATGATATGGCTGCTTTATGTGTCTCATTCTCCAGCCAGCTCCAGGACCAGGACCAGTGCAGCCTACACAGTACAGCTGATATGGCTGCTTTATGTGTCTCATTCTCAAGCCAGCTCCAGGACCAGTGCAGCCTACATAGCACAGATGATATGGCTGCTTTATGTGTCTCATTCTCTAGCCAGCTCCAGGACCAGTGCAGCCTACACAGCACATAGAATCTGGCTGCTTTATGTGTCTCATTCTCCAGGACCAGGACCAGTGCAGCCTACACAGTACATATGATATGGCTGCTTTATGTGTCTCATTCTCCAGCCAGCTCCAGGACCAGTGCAGCCTACACAGTACAGATGATATGGCTGCTTTATGTGTCTCATTCTCCAGCCAGCTCCAGGACCAGGACCATTGCAGCCTATACAGTACAGATGATATGGCTGCTTTATGTGTCTCATTCTCCAGCCAGCTCCAGGACCAGGGCCAGTGCAGCCTACACAGTACAGATGATATGGCTGCTTTATGTGTCTCGTTCTCCTGCAAGCTCCAGGACCAGTGCAGCCTACACAGTACAGATGATATGGCTGCTTCATGTGTCTCATTCTCCAGCCAGCCCCAGGACCAGGACCAGTGCAGCCTACACAGTACAGATGATATGGCTGCTTTATGTGTCTCATTCTCCAGCCAGCTCCAGGACCAGGACCAGTGCAGCCTACACAGTACAGATGATATGGCTGCTTTATGTGTCTCATTCTCCAGCCAGCCCCAGGACCAGGACCAGTGCAGCCTACACAGTACAGATGATATGGCTGCTTTATGTGTCTCATTCTCAAGCCAGCTCCAGGACCAGTGCAGCCTACACAGTACAGTTGATATGGCTGCTTTATGTGTCTCATTCTCCAGCCAGCTCCAGGACCAGTGCAGCCTACACAGTACAGATGATATGGCTGCTTTATGTGTCTCATTCTCCAGCCAGCTCCAGCTCCAGGACCAGTGCAGCCTATACAGTACAGATGATATGGCTGCTTTATGTGTCTCATTCTCCAGCCAGCTCCAGGACCAGTGCAGCCTACACAGTACAGATGATATGGCTGCTTTATGTGTCTCATTCTCCAGCCAGCTCCAGCTCCAGGACCAGTGTAGCCTACACAGTAGAGATGATATGGCTGCTTTATGTGTATCATTCTCCAGCCAGCTCCAGGACCAGTGCAGCCTACACAGTACAGATGATATGGCTGCTTTATGTGTCTCATTCTCCAGCCAGCTCCAGGACCAGTGCAGCCTACACAGTACAGATGATATGGCTGCTTTATGTGTCTCATTCTCCAGCCAGCTCCAGAACCAGTGCAGCCTACACAGTACAGATGATATGGCTGCTTTACGTGTCTCATTCTCCAGCCAGCTCCAGGACCAGGACCAGTTTAGCCTACACAGTACAGATGAAATGGCTGCTTTATGTGTCTCATTTTCCAGCCAGCTCCAGGACCTGTGCAGCCTACACAGTACAGATGATATGGCTGCTTTATGTGTCTCATTCTCCAGCCAGCTCCAGGTCCAGGACCAGTGCAGCATAAACAGTATAGATGATATGGCTGCTTTATATGTCTTATTCTCCAGCCAGCTCCAGGTCCAGGACCAGTGCAGCATAAACAGTATAGATGATATGGCTGCTTTATATGTCTCATTCTCCAGCCAGCTCCAGGACCAGTGCAGCCTACATAGTACAGATGATATGGCTTCTTTATGTGTCTCATTCTCCAGCCAGCTCCAGGTCCAGGACCAGTGCAGCATAAACAGTATAGATGATATGGCTGCTTTATATGTCTCATTCTCCAGCCAGCTCCAGGACCAGGACCAGTGCAGCCTACACAGTACAGATGATATGGCTGCTTTATGTGTCTCATTCTCCAGCCAGCTCCAGCAGCACAACAGCATGCTGGTCACACTGTGTTCCTCTCTCTCTCTCTCTGTAGAAGACGCTTCTCTATCCCTATATTCATCCCTGGCTCTACCTCTCCTTTTCTCTCCTTCTCAACATGATTGACTTGTGTCCTAACCAATAGACACAGTGATTGACTTGTGTCCTAATCAATAGACACAGTGATTGACTTGTGTCCTAATCAATAGATGGAGGTATACTATAATGACACAGTGATTTACTTGTCCTAATCAATAGATGTAGGTATCTGATAATGTGGTCTAATACAGTGATTGACTTGTGTCCTAATCAATATACACAGTGATTGACTTTTGTCCTAATCAATAGACACAGTGATTGACTTGTATCCTAATCAATAGACACAGTGATTGACATGTGTCCTAATCAATAGATGGAGGTATACTATAATGACACAGTGATTTATTTGTCCTAATCAATAGATGTAGGTATCTGATAATGTGGTCTGATACAGTGATTGACTTGTATCCTAATCAATAGACACAGTGATTTACTTTTGTCCTAATCAATAGATGGAGGTATCCGATAATGTGGTCTGATACAGTGATTGACTTGTATCCTTATCAATAGACACAATGATTGACTTGTGTCCTAATCAATAAACACAGTGATTGACTTGTGTATCACGACACAGGATGAGACCAAGATGCAGACACAGGAGGCAGATGGTTCTCTGATATTTATTAATAAACAAGGGGCAGGTCGAGGACAGGCAGAAGTTCGTAAACCAGGTCAGAGTCAGATAGGTACAGGACGGCAGGCAGGCTCAGGGTCAGGTCAGGCAGAATGGTCAAAACCGGGAGAACTAGAAAACAGGGACTAAAGAGAACAGGAGTACGGGGAAAACACGCTGGTAGGCTTGAAGAGACTAAACGAACTGGCAACAGACAAACAGAAAACACAGGTATTAATACACTGGGGATAATGGGGAAGAATGTGAGACACCTGGTGTGGGGTGGAGACAAGCACAAGACAGGAGATACAGATCAGGGTGTGACATGTGTCCTAATCAATAGATGGATGTATCCGATAATGTGGTCTGATACAGTGATTGACTTGTGTCCTAACCAGTAGACACAGTGATTGACTTGTGTCCTAATCAATAGACACAGTGATTGACTTGTGTCCTAACCAATGATGGAGGTATCCTATAAAGCAGGGATGTTCAACAGATAATACACAGAAGACTAAACCAAACCAAATGCAACCCTGAAACCCCCAAGACATCCATACACAACAATATGTGGTGCTTGAATAACATTGAATAGCATTGAATAACATTGAATAGTATTGAATAGTATTGAAAAACATTGAATAGTATTGAACAACATTGAATAGCATTAACTAACATTGAGTAGTATTGGATAGTATTGAATAGTATTGAAAAGCATTGCATGGCACTGAATAACATTGAATAGTATTGAAACACATTGAATAGTATTGAATAGTACTGAATAGCATTGAATAGTATTGAAAAACATTGAATAGCATTGAATAACATTGAATAGCATTGAATAACATTGAAAAGCATTGAATAACATTGAATAGCATTGAATAGTATTGAGTAACATTGAATAGCATTTCATTGCATTGAATAGCATTGAATAAAATGTAATAATATTGAATAGCACTGAATAGCATTGAATAACATTGAAACGCATTGAAAAACATTGAATAGCATTGAATAGTATTGAATAACAGTGAATAGCATTTCATTGCATTGAATAGCATTGAATAAAATGTAATAATATTGAATAGCATTGAATAGTATTGAATAATACTGAATAACATTGAAACATTGAATAGCATTGAATAACATTGAATAGCATTTAATAACATTGGATAGTGTTGAATAATACTGAATAGCATTGAACACATTTGAATAACATTGAATAACATTGAAAAACATTGAATAACATTGAATAGCTTTGAGTTAACCTCGACCTGGATGAAGATTTTTTCTTTAACGAGTCTGACGAAGGATATACTGCTTTCTCGAGACCAGGCCCAAATCCCCGTCATTTGTGTGAAGAATAGACAGAGAAAAAGAGGGCGGAGGTCGGGCTGCCATCTGAGCATTTATAGACCAGGGACTAAACCTCCACTTCCATCCGTTCTATTGGCCAACGTGCAATCATTGGAAAATAAAATGGATGATCTACGATTAAGACTATCCTACCAACGGGACATTAAAAACTGAACGACGACACGGAAAATATAGAGCTGGCTGAGTTTTCCGTGCATCGGCAGGACAGAGCAGCTACGTCTGGCCACCCCGGCCTATTTACATTGACTCCCCCTTTGTTTTTACACTGGTGCTACTCGCTGTTTATTATATATGCATAGTCACTTTACCCCTACCTACATGTACAAATTACCTCGACTCACCTGTACTCCAGCACATTAACTCGGTACCGGTACCCCCTGTATATAGCCTCGTTATTGTTATTTACAGAAAAAGGTGGTTGTCCCACTGGCTATCATAAGTTGAATGCACCAATTTGTAAGTCGCTCTGGATAAGAGCGTCTGCTAAATGATGTAAATGTAATGTATTGTGTTACTTTTTTTTTAATGTTTTACTTTAGTTTATTTAGTAAATATTTTCGTAACTCTATTTCTTGAACTGCATTGTTGGTTAAGGGCTTGTAAGTAAGCATTTCACGGTAAGGTCTACACCTGTTGTATTCGGCGCATGTGACAAATAAAATGTGATTTCATTTGATTTCAATAGCATTGAATAACATTGAATAGCATTGAATAACATTGAATAACATTGAATAGCATTGAATAACATTGAAAAGCATTGAAAAGCATTGAATAACATTGAAAAGCATTGCTCTTCCTACAGTGTGTACTGTCTAACCACAGCTGTGGCTGAAGGCTTGAAGCACTTTGCTGAATGTGTGATGAGATTAACTGGATCATTTGCATAGTAAGAAGTGAAATGTTCTTCTAAAGTCACCCCCTTATTAAAACCCAGCTGCCCCAGCTAGTCCCGGAGGGGAGGTCACTGAGGATGTTACTGGAAAATACGATTATTTGTGGACGTGGCGAGGCATGAGGCTGTTCTCCTGAACCCCAGAGATATAGTTCCAGCCTGTTCCCCACTGCTCATAGATATAGTTCCAGCCTGTTCCCCACCGCTCACAGATATAGATCCAGCCTGTTCCTCACCGCTCACAGATGTAGTTCCAGCCTGTTCCCCACCGCTCACAGATGTAGTGCCAGCCTGTTCCCCACCGCTCAAAGATATAGTTCCAGCCTGTTCCCCACTGCTCACAGATATAGTTCCAGCCTGTTCCCTACCACTCACATATATACTTCCAGCATGACGTTCCCCACCACTCACAAATATAGTTCCAGGGCTGTTCCCCACCACTCACAAATATAGTTCCAGCCTGTTCCCCACCACTCACAGATATAGTTCCAGCCTGTTCCCCACCACTCACATACATAGATCCAGCCTGTTCCCCATCACTCACAGATAGTTCCAGCCTGTTCCCCACCACTCACAGATATAGTTCCAGCCTGTTTACAACTACTCACATACGTAGTTCCAGCATGTTCACCACCACTCACAGATATATTTCCAGCCTGTTCTCAACCACTCACAAATATAATTCCATCCAGTTCCCCACCACTCACAGTTATCGTTCCAGCAAGAGGTTCCCCAACACTCACATATATAGTTCCAGCCTGTTCCCAACTATTCACGGATATAGTTCCAGCCAGTTACCCACCACTCACAGAAAAAGATCCAGCCTGTTCCCCACCACTCACAGATATAGTTCCAGCCTGTTCCCCAACACTCACAGATATAGTTCCAGCCTGTTCCCCACCACTCACAGAAAAATATCCAGCCTGTTCCCCACCACTCATCGATATAGTTCAAGGCTGTTCACCGCCACTCACATATATAGTTCCAGCCTGATCCCCACCACTCACAGATATAGTTCCAGCCTTTTCCATACCAATCACAGATATAGTACCAGCCTGTTCCCCACCACTCATAGATATAGTTCCAGCCTGTTCCCCATCACTCACAGAAAATATTCAGCCTGTTCCCCACCACTCATAGAAAATATCCAGCCTGTTCCCAACCACTCACAGATATAGTTCCAGTCTGTTCCCCACTACTCACAGATATAGTTCCAGCCAGTTTCCCATCACTCACAGATATATGTCCAGCCTGTTTCCAATTACTCACATACATAGTTCCAGCATGTTTCTGCCACACACATATATAGTTCCAGCATGTAACCCCACCATTCACAGATATAGTTCCAGGCTGTTCCCCACTACTCACAGATATAGTTCTAGACTGTTCCCCACCACTCACAAATATAGTTCCACCTGTTCCCCACCACTCACAGATATAGTTCCAGCCAGTTTCCCATCACTCACAGATATATGTCCAGCCTGTTTCCAATTACTCACATACATAGTTCCAGCATGTTTCTGCCACACACATATATAGTTCCAGCATGTAACCCCACCATTCACAGATATAGTTCCAGGCTGTTCCAAACTACTCACAGATATAGTTCTAGACTGTTCCCCACCACTCACAAATATAGTTACAGCCTGTTCCCCACCACTCACAGATATAGTTCCAGGCTATTCCCCACCACTCACAGATATAATTCCAGTCTGTTCCCCACTACTCACCGATATAGTTCCAGCCAGTTCCACACTTCTCACAGATATAGTTCCAGCCTGTGCCCCAACACTCACAGATATAGTTCCAGCCTGTTCCCCAACAACTCAGAAAGATGATATATACAGTGGGGGAAAAAAGTATTTAGTCAGCCACCAATTGTGCAAGTTCTCCCACTTAAAAAGATGAGAGAGGCCTGTAATTTTCATCATAGGTACACGTCAACTATGACAGACAAAATTATTTAAAAAAATCCAGAAAATCACATTGTAGGATTTTTTATGAATTTATTTGCAAATTATGGTGGAAAAGAAGTATTTGGTCAATAACAAAAGTTTCTCAATACTTTGTTATATACCCTTTTTTGGGAATGACACAGGTCAAACGTTTTCTGTCTTCACAAGGTTTTCACACACTGTTGCTGGTATTTTGGCCCATTCCTCCATGCAGATCTCCTCTAGAGCAGTGATGTTTTGGGGCTGTCGCTGGGCAACACAGACTTTCAACTCCCTCCAAAGATTTTCTATGGGGTTGAGATCTGGAGACTGGATAGGCCACTCCAGGACCTTGAAATGCTTCTTACGAAGCCACTCCTTCGTTGCCCGGGCAGTGTGTTTGGGATCATTGTCATGCTGAAAGACCCAGCCACGTTTCATCTCCAATGCCCTTGCTGATGGAAGGAGGTTTTCACTCAAAATCTCACGATACATGGCCCCATTCATTCTTTCCTTTACACGGATCAGTCGTCCTGGTCCCTTTGCAGAAAAACAGCCCCAAAGCATGATGTTTCCACCCCCATGCTTCACAGTAGGTATGGTGTTCTTTGGATGCAACTCAGCATTCTTTGTCCGCCAAACACGACGAGTTGAGTTTTTACCAAAAAGTTATATTTTGGTTTCATCTGACCATATGACATTCTCCCAAATCTCTTCTGGATCATCCAAATGCACTCTAGCAAACTTCAGACGGGCCTGGACATGTACTGGCCTAAGCAGGGGGAAACATCTTGCACTGCAGGATTTGAGTCCCTGGCGGCGTAGTGTGTTACTGATGGTAGGCTTTGTTACTTTGGTCCCAGCTCTCTGCAGGTCATTCACTAGGTCCCCCCGTGTGGTCTGGGATTTTTGCTCACCGTTCTTGTGATCATTTTGACCCCACGGGTGAGATCTTGCGTGGAGCCCCAGATCGAGGGAGATTATCAGTGGTCTTGTATGTCTTCCATTTCCAAATAATTGCTCCCACAGTTGATTTCTTCAAACCAAGCTGCTTACCTATTGCAGATTCAGTCTTCCCAGCCTGGTGCAGGTCTACAATTTTGTTTCTGCTGTCCTTTGACAGCTCTTTGGTCTTGGCCATAGTGGAGTTTGGAGTGTGACTGTTTGAGGTTGTGGACAGGTGTCTTTTATACTGATAACAAGTTCAAACAGGTGCCATTAATACAGGTAACGAGTGGAGGACAGAGGAGCCTCTTCAAGAATAAGTTACAGGTCTGTGAGAGCCAGAAATCTTGCTTGTTTGTAGGTGACCAAATACTTATTTTCCACCATAATTTGCAAATAAATTCATTAAAAATCCTACAATGTGATTTTCTGGATTTTTTTTTCTCAATTTGTCTGTCATAGTTGACGTGTACCTATGATGAAAATTACAGGCCTCTCTCATCTTTTTAAGTGGGAGAACTTGCAAAATTGGTGGCTGACTAAATACGTTTTTTCCCCACTGCACTGATTTTGCAGGTTTTCCTACTTACAAAGCATGTAGAGGTCTGTAATTTTTATCATAGGTACACTTTAACTGTGAGAGACGGAATCTAAAACAAAAATCCCGAAAATCACATTGTATGATTTTTAAGTAATTCATTTGCATTTTATTGCATGACAAAAGTATTTGATACATCAGAAAAGCAGAACTTAATATTTGGTACAGAAACCTTTGTTTGCAATTACAGAGATCATACGTTTCCTGTAGGTCTTGACCAGGTTTGCACACACTGCAGCAGGGATTTTGGCCCACTCCTCCATACAGACCTTCTCCAGATCCTTCAGGTTTCGGGGCTGTCGCGGGGCAATACAGACTTTCAGCTCCCTCCAAAGATTTTCTATTGGGTTCAGGTCTGGCGACTGGCTAGGCCACTCCAGGACCTTGAGATGCTTCTTACGGAGCCACTCCTTAGTTGCCCTGGCTGTGTGTTTCGGGTCGTTGTCATGCTGGAAGACCCAGCCACGACCCATCTTCAATGCTCTTACTGAGGGAAGGAGGTTGTTGGCCAAGATTTCGCGATACATGGTCCCATCCATCCTCCCCTCAATACGGTGCAGTCGTCCTGTCCCCTTTGCAGAAAAGCATCCCCAAAGAATGATGTTTCCACCTCCATGCTTCACAGTTGGGATGGTGTTCTTGGGGTTGTACTCATCCTTCTTCTTCCTCCAAACACGGCGAGTGGAGTTTAGACCAAAAAGCTCTATTTTTGTCTCATCAGACCACAAGACCTTCTCCCATTCCTCCTCTGGATCATCCAGATGGTCATTGGCAAACTTCAGACGGGCCTGGACATGCGCTGGCTTGAGCAGGGGGACCTTGCGTGCGCTGCAGGATTTTAATCCATGACGGCATAGTGTGTTACTAATGGTTTTCTTTGAGACTGTGGTCCCAGCTCTCTTCAGGTCATTGACCAGGTCCTGCCGTGTAGTTCTGGGCTGATCCCTCACCTTCCTCATGATCATTGATGCCCCACGAGGTGTGATCTTGCATGGAGCCCCAGACCGAGGGTGATTGACCGTCATCTTGAACTTCTTCCATTTTCGAATAATTTCGCCAACAGTTGTTGCCTTCTCACCAAGCTGCTTGCCTATTGTCCTGTAGCCCATCCCAGCCTTGTGCAGGTCTACAATTTTATCCCTGATGTCCTTACACAGCTCTTTGTTCTTGGCCATTGTGGAGAGGTTGGAGTCTGTTTGATTGAGTGTGTGGACATGTGTCTTTTATACAGGTAACGAGTTCAAACGGGTGCAGTTAATACAGGTAATGAGTGGAGAACAGGAGGGCTTCTTAAAGAAAAACTAACAGGTCTGTGAGAGCCGGAATTCTTACTGGTTGGTAGGTGATCAAATACTTATGTCATGCAATAAAATGCAAATGAATTACTTAAAAATCATACAATGTGATTTTCTGGATTTTTGTTTTAGATTCCGTCTCTCACAGTTGAAGTGTACCTATCATAAAAATTACAGACCTCTACATGCTTTGTAAGTAGGAAAACCTGCAAAATTGGCAGTGTATCAAATACTTGTTCTCCCCACTATATATATATATATATATATATATACAGTGGGGAAAAAAAGTATTTAGTCAGCCACCAATTGTGCAAGTTCTCCCACTTAAAAAGATGAGAGAGGCCTGTAATTTTCATCATAGGTACACGTCAACTATGAGAGACAAATTGAGGGGAAAAAATCCAGAAAATCACATTGTAGGATTTTTTATGAATTTATTTGCAAATTATGGTGGAAAATAAGTATTTGGTCACCTACAAACAAGCAAGATTTCTGGCTCTCACAGACCTGTAACTTCTTCTTTAAGAGGCTCCTCTGTCCTCCACTCGTTACCTGTATTAATGGCACCTGTTTGAACTTGTTATCAGTATAAAAGACACCTGTCCACAACCTCAAACAGTCACACTCCAAACTCCACTATGGCCAAGACCAAAGAGCTGTCAAAGGACACCAGAAACAAAATTGTAGACCTGCACCAGGCTGGGAAGACTGAATCTGCAATAGGTAAGTAGCTTGGTTTGAAGAAATCAACTGTGGGAGCAATTATTAGGAAATGGAAGACATACAAGACCACTGATAATCTCCCTTGATCTGGGGCTCCACTCAAGATCTCACCCCGTGGGGTCAAAATGATCACAAGAACGGTGAGCAAAAATCCCAGAACCACACGGGGGGACCTAGTGAATGACCTGCAGAGAGCTGGGACCAAAGTAACAAAGCCTACCATCAGTAACACACTACGCCGCCAGACGTAGTGCCAGACGTGTCCCCCTGCTTAAGCCAGTACATGTCCAGGCCCGTCTGAAGTTTGCTAGAGTGCATTTGAATGATCCAGAAGAGGATTGGGAGAATGTCATATGGTCAGATGAAAGCAAAATATAACTTTTTGGTAAAAACTCAACTCGTCGTGTTTGGAGGACAGAGAATGCTGAGTTGCATCCAAAGAACACCATACCTACTGTGAAGCATGGGGGTGGAAACATCATGCTTTGGGGCTGTTTTTCTGCAAAGGGACCAGGACGACTGATCCGTGTAAAGGAAAGAATGAATGGGGCCATGTATCGTGAGATTTTGAGTGAAAACCTCCTTCCATCAGCAAGGGCATTGAAGATGAAACGTGGCTGGATCTTTCAGCATGACAATGATCCCAAACACACCGCCCGGGCAACGAAGGAGTGGCTTCGTAAGAAGCATTTCAAGGTCCTGGAGTGGCCTAGCCAGTCTCCAGATCTCAACCCAATAGAAAATCTTTGGAGGGAGTTGAAAGTCTGTGTTGCCCAGCGACACTGCTCTAGAGGAGATCTGCATGGAGGAATGGGCCAAAATACCAGCAACAGTGTGTGAAAACCTTGTGAAGACTTACAGAAAACGTTTGACCTGTGTCATTGCCAACAAAGGGTATATAACAAAGTATTGAGAAACTTTTGTTATTGACCAAATACTTATTTTCCACCATAATTTGCAAATAAATTCATTAAAAATCCTACAATGTGATTTTCTGGCATTTTTTTTCTAATTTTGTCTGTCATATTTGACGTGTACCTATGATGAAAATTACAGGCCTCTCTCATCTTTTTAAGTGGGAGAACATGCGCAATGGGTGGCTGACTAAATACTTTTTTCCCCCACTGTATATATATATATATATATATATATATATATATATATATATATATATATATATATATATATATATATATATCAGCTTGTCAGATCTTCTCCTGTTAGCGCCGGGTCACCCAGCTAAACAAAACAATTGTCTCTCCCATTGGTTAATTGGGCCAATCCTATAACGCAGCACAGCAAAGTGCTTGATTAGGCATAAAATGATGATTAATTAATTTACTGCTCTGTTGATCATCAAACTGAGAGGTTTATGGAGCTCACAGCGGTCAGCGCTTTCCGCTCAATGAGCAGCAGCAGGAATACTGCAGGCAGAGCCAGACTGTCCAACAAGATATAACAGAGTATGTTACAGCCCAACACTATTCAATGAGCAGCAGCAGTAACAGAGCAGGCAGACTGATATAGGAAAATGCTCTGTTCCTCTATCAGTCTGCCTGCTCTGTTTCTCTATCAGTCTGCCTGCTCTGTTCCTCTATCAGTCTGCCTGCTCTGTTCCTCCATCAGTCTGCCTGCTCTGTTCCTCTATCAGTCTGCCTGCTCTGTTCCTCTATCAGTCTGCCTGCTCTGTTCCTCTATCAGTCTGCCTGCTCTGTCCCTCTATCAGTCTGCCTGCTCTGTTCCTCTATCAGTCTGCCTGCTCTGCTCCTCTATCAGTCTGCCTGCTCTGTTCCTCTATCAGTCTGCCTGCTCTGTTCCTCTATCAGTCTGGCTGCTCTGTTCCTCTATCAGTCTGCCTGCTCTGTCCCTCTATCAGTCTGCCTGCTCTGTTTCTCTATCAGTCTGCCTGCTCTGTTCCTCTATCAGTCTGCCTGCTCTGCTCCTCTATTAGTCTGCCTGCTCTGTTCCTCTATCAGTCTGCCTGCTCTGTTCCTCTATCAGTCTGCCTGCTCTGTTCCTCTATCAGTCTACCTGCTATGTTCCTCGTTCAGTCTGCCTGCTCTGTTTCTCTATCAATCTGCCTGCTCTGTTCCTCTTAGTCTGGACCAGTAAGCAGAGTCTACGGTGTGGATCAGAGTACTATTACTATAGACAACACTAAAGACATAGGTTTATTCTGTTTGCTATGAAATAGCCTTTCCTCTGTGTTACACAACAAGGAAACAACAAACAAGAATTTGATGCCAGGTCCAAAGCACACAGGTGACATCTTTAATGTAGTTACTACAATATGATACATTCAATTCTTCAGAAAACAGCATCATGATTGAGATGCCTGGTCTGAAACAGGCTGTCCTCATTCCTTCCAGTTAGTTTCTAGTCTGTCATGTTGATTAATTGGCTGATGTACCTGCAGCAATCTGCAGAATAACCTTTTCTCCCCGTCCTCACCTCACAGATACAAACAGCATTGAGAACAGAACAGCCAAGCCATATATTGTAAGTGCCGTCGTTATGAGAGCATTTATGGTAACAATGATCTCTTCATTCACATCAAAGGCTTGGCATCAGGATGACCTACCATACATATCATTGTATATACTGCACAATACGTTTCCTCAGCTTTGATCACGTCTTATGTTTACTGTAATGTGTGCCCTTTACAATTACACATTGAATTGGATCAACGTACGTTACCGTCTTATAATTCAGGTTTTGTAAATAGCTTACCAATAAAGCAACAATGCCATTGTAATGTTGTTAGTTAACATCAATCCATTCTACCCCCACATTATTGAAGTTACTCTGTGTTATACGACTTCTCTATATCGCTATTGTGTTCTCAACTGAAGAAGGAATACAGGCAACACAACATCTACCTTGGATTCAATTCTTCAGCTCCGTCTATTATTTGAGGCTGCCGTCAGAGCTAGGAGAGGCTTTTCAGAGAAAGTGCCAGAGTTAGTGAGGGGAGGGAGTATTCTGCAGGATGTGAGATGACAGGGCTCAGAGCTAGGAGAGGCTTTTCAGAGAAAGAGAGAGTTAGTGAGGGGAGGGAGTATTGTGCAGGATGTGAGACGACAGGGCTTCAGGCTACAGCAGGTACCTGGAGAGCCCTCTAAACAAACACATTATAATTTAAAGCTCTCCATTTACGCACCAGCAAATAGCAAGCTCCTGTTCTCAGGGGCAACTGACTATTGAGTTTCCTCCTGGAGACATCAGGTGAGATCCAGAGTAACAGTACCTGTCTTCAGGAGACGTCAGGTGAGATCCAGAGTAACAGTACCTGTCTTCAGGAGACGTCAGGTGAGATCCAGAGTAACAGTACCTGTCTTCAATAGATGTCAGGTGAGATCCAGAGTAACAGTACCTGTCTTCAGGAGACGTCAGGTGTGATCCAGAGTAACAGTACCTGTCTTCAGGAGACGTCAGGTGAGATCCAGAGTAACAGTACCTGTCTTCAGGAGACGTCAGGTGAGATCCAGAGTAACAGTACCTGTCTTCAGGAGACGTCAGGTGAGATCCAGAGTAACAGTACCTGTCTTCAGGAGACATCAGGTGAGATCCAGAGTAACAGTACCTGTCTTCAGGAGACGTCAAGTGAGATCCAGAGTAACAGTACCTGTCTTCAGGAGACGTCAGGTGAGATCCAGAGTAACAGTACCTGTTTTCAGAGACATCAGGTGATATCCAGAGTAAGAGTACCTGTCTTCAGAAGACGTTAGGTGAGATCCAGAGTAACAGTACCTGTCTTCAAGAGATGTCAGGTGAGATCCAGAGTAACAGTACCTGTCTTCAGGAGATGTCAGGTGAGATCCAGCGTAACAGTACCTGTTTTCAGAGACGTCAGGTGATATCCAGAGTAACAGTACCTGTCTTCAGGAGACATCAGGTGAGATCCAGAGTAACAGTACCTGTCTTCAGGAGACGTCAGGTGAGATCCAGAGTAACAGTACCTGTCTTCAGGAGACGTCAGGTGAGATCCAGAGTAACAGTACCTGTCTTCAGGAGACATCAGGTGAGATCCAGAGTAACAGTACCTGTCTTCAGGAGACGTCAAGTGAGATCCAGAGTAACAGTACGTGTCTTCAGGAGACGTCAGGTGAGATCCAGAGTAACAGTACCTGTTTTCAGAGACATCAGGTGATATCCAGAGTAAGAGTACCTGTCTTCAGGAGACGTTAGGTGAGATCCAGAGTAACAGTACCTGTCTTCAAGAGATGTCAGGTGAGATCCAGAGTAACAGTACCTGTCTTCAGGAGATGTCAGGTGAGATCCAGCGTAACAGTACCTGTTTTCAGAGACGTCAGGTGATATCCAGAGTAACAGTACCTGTCTTCAGTAGATGTCAGGTGAGATCCAGAGTAACAGTACCTGTCTTCAGGAGACATCAGGTGAGATCCAGAGTAACAGTACCTGTCTTCAGGAGACGTCAGGTGAGATCCAGAGTAACAGTACCTGTCTTCAGGAGATGTCAAGTGAGATCCAGATAACAGTACCTGTCTTCAGGAGACGTCAGGTGATATCCAGAGTAACAGTACCTGTCTTCAGGAGTTGTCAGGTGAGATCCAGAGTAGCAGTACCTGTCTTCAGGAGATGTCAGGTGAGATCCAGAATAACAGTACCTGTCTTCAGGAGACGTCAGGTGAGATCCAGAGTAACAGTACCTGTCTTCAGGAGACATCAAGTGAGATCCAGAGTAACAGTACCTGTCTTCAAGAGACGTCAGGTGAGATCCAGAGTAACAGTACCTGTCTTCAGGAGATGTCAGATGAGATCCAGAATAACAGTACCTGTCTTCAGGAGACGTCAGGTGAGATCCAGAGTAATAGTACCTGTCTTCAGGAGACATCAAATGAGATCCAGAGTAACAGTACCTGTCTTCAAGAGACGTCAGGTGAGATCCAGAGTAACAGTACCTGTTTTCAGAGACATCAGGTGAGATCCAGAGTAACAGTACCCGTCTTCAGGAGACGTCAGGTGAGATCCAGAGTAACAGTACCTGTCTTCAGGAGACATCAGGTGAGATCCAGAGTAACAGTACCTGTCTTCAGGAGACGTCAGAGAAGATCCAGCGTAACAGTACCTGTTTTCAGAGACGTCAGGTGAAATCCAGAGTAACAGTACCTGTCTTCAGGAGACGTCAGGTGAGATCCAGAGTAACAGTAGCTGTCTTCAGGAGAAGTCAGGTGAGATCCAGAGTAACAGTACCTGTCTTCAAGAGACGTCAGGTGAGATCCAGAGTAACAGTACCTGTCTTCAGGAGACGTCAGGTGAGATCCAGAGTAACAGTACCTGTCTTCAGGAGAGGTCAGGTGAGATCCAGAGTAACAGTACCTGTCTTCAGGAGAGGTCAGGTGAGATCCAGAGTAACAGTACCTGTCATCAGGAGACGTCAGGTGAGATCCAGCGTAACAGTACCTGTTTTCAGAGACGTCAGGTGAGATCCAACGTAACAGTACCTGTTTTCAGAGACGTCAGGTGAGATCCAGCGTAACAGTACCTGTCTTCAGGAGACGTCAGGTGAGATCCAGAGTAACAGTACCTGTCTTCAGGAGACGTCAGGTGAGATCCAGAGTAACAGTACCTGTCTTCAGGAGACATCAGGTGTGATCCAGAGTAACATTACCTGTCTTCAGGAGACGTCAGGTGAGAGCCAGAGTAACAGTACCTGTCTTCAGGAGACGTCAGGTGATATCCAGAGTAACAGTACCTGTCTTCAGGAGACGTCAGGTGAGATCTAGAGTAGCAGTACCTGTCTTCAGGAGACGTCAGGTGAGATCCAGAGTAACAGTTCTTCTCTTCAGGAGACGTCAGGTGAGATCCAGAATAACAGTATCTGTCTTCAGGAGACATCAGGTGAGATCCAGAGTAACAGTACCTGTGTTCAGGAGACGTCAGTTGAGATCCAGCGTAAAACTACCTCTTTTCAGAGACGTCAGGTTATATCCAGAATAACAGTACCTGTCTTCAGAAGACGTCAGGTGAGATCCAGAGTAACAGTACCTGTCTTCAGGAGACGTCAGGTGAGATCCAGAGTAACAGTACCTGTCTTCAGGAGAGGTCAGGTGAGATCCAGAGTAACAGTACCTGTCTTCAGGAGACATCAGGTGAGATCCAGCGTAACAGTACCTGTTTTCAGAGACGTCAGGTGAGATCCAACGTAACAGTACCTGTTTTCAGAGATGTCAGGTGAGATCCAGCGTAACAGTACCTATCTTCAGGAGACGTCAGGTGAGATCCAGAGTAACAGTACCTGTCTTCAGGAGACGTCAGGTGAGATCCAGAGTAACAGTTCCTCTCTCCAGGAGACGTCAGGTGAGATTCAGAATAACAGTATCTGTCTTCAGGAGACATCAGGTGAGATCCAGAGTAACAGTACCTGTGTTCAGGAGACGTCAGTTGAGATCCAGCGTAACAGTACCTCTTTTCAGAGACGTCAGGTTATATCCAGAATAACAGTACCTGTCTTCAGAAGACGTCAGGTGAGATCCAGAGTAACAGTACCTGTTTTCTGGAAATGTCAGGTGAGATCCAGAGTAACAGTACCTGTCTTCAGGAGACGTCAGGTGAGATCCAGAGTAACAGTACCTGTCTTCAGGAGACGTCAGTTGAGATCCAGCGTAACAGTACCTCTTTTCAGAGACGTCCGGTTACATCCAGAATAACAATACCTGTCTTCAGAAGACGTCAGGTGAGATCCAGAGTAACAGTACCTGTCTTCAGGAGAAGTCAGGTGAGATCCAGAGTAACAGTAGCTGTCTTCAGGAGACGTCAGGTGAGATCCAGAGTAACAGTACCTGTCTTCAAGAGACGTCAGGTGAGATCCAGAGTAACAGTACCTGTCTTCAGGAGACGTCAGGTGAGATCCAGCGTTACAGTACCTGTTTTCAGAGACGTCAGTTGAGATCCAACGTAACAGTACCTGTTTTCAGAGACGTCAGGTGAGATCCAGCGTAACAGTACCTGTCTTCAGGAGACGTCAGGTGAGATCCAGAGTAACAGTACCTGTCTTCAGGAGACGTCAGGTGAGTTCCAGAGTAACAGTACCTGTCTTCAAGAGACGTCAGGTGAGATCCAGCGTAACAGTACCTGTCTTCAGGAGACGTCAGGTGATATCCAGAGTAACAGTACCTGTTTTCAGAGATGTCAGGTGAGATCCAGCGTAACAGTACCTGTTTTCAGAGACGTCAGGTGAGAACCAGAGTAACAGTACCTGTCTTCAGGAGACGTCAGGTGAGATCCAGTGTAACAGTACCTCTCTTCAGGAGACGTCAGGTGAGATCCAGCGTAACAGTACCTGTTTTCAGAGACGTCAGGTGAGAACCAGAGTAACAGTACCTGTCTTCAGGAGACGTCAGGTGAGATCCAGAGTAACAGTACCTTTCTTCAGTGGGACAGAACAGAGCTAGGGGGAATGTACTCTACCTGACGTTACATTGTCTAAACTTCACTGTGAAGATTTCTTTAAATCTTGGACTTTGGTGCTACTGCCAAAAAGCAGATCAAGATTACTGATCTTAGTGTGATCACGTATAGGAGGTGGAGACAGTTTTCAAATATGGTTCATCATTACATTACTCTCTGTATAAGTTTTTACAATAACTATGCCATGATATTACAGGAAACTATTTGTCTGTTCAGCTCTCTGATAGGGTGTTGGTAAAGGCTGTATAATATAGGACAAAATTATATCCAAACATATAGATATTACTGACCTATGCTCCAGAGTCTTTATGTCTTCTAAAACAGCTGATTGACAGAATGTGAACAGTCTCAGTCTAAGTGCTTAGTTCACAATGATAAAGGGGTGGAGGGCAACGCTGAGGTGTTCATAAAGAAGAAAAACAATATAGGTTTCGCCGCCGGCCCTACGGCCTCTTCCAGCCTCTCCGTGGTTTTTAGAGGGTCATAATTGCTTTAGGACTTTGAATCCACTTTTGAATTCAAATCATCAGACGAATAATTGGATTCCCAGCAAACATGCTGAGCGGTGTTGCTCTCACTGTCCTGCCTTGTCCTCGGGGCTACACACAGATGAACAACAAACTGAGCCCAAGTACCCTATTCCCTATATAGTTCGCTACTTTTGACCTGGGCCCTAGTGCACTATATTGAGAATAGGGTGCCATTTGGGATACACACTGAGCTCTGTAGCAGGCCGTACCCACTGTAGCACAGGGGAGGGGGAGCATTAAGGTGGTCATCCATTTAGATGAAATAACTCAAAACCTCTCTGCTGGATTAGGGGCAACATCATCATCTTTAGACTGTTTTGATAAAGAGGAAACTAATATACCTTTATCTATGCTAGACTGCAACGTAGACGCAGGGAGTCAGGAAGCAAGTGCAGTTAGTGAGTTTAATGAAGAAGCACATGGAACGATACAAAACAAGGGAAGCGTCTAACATGGAAACATAGACAATATTGCCTGGTGGGTGATAACAACGGAGTGCTAGATAAAGGGGAAGTCATCAGGGAGGTGATGAAGTCCAGGTGTGCCTAATGATGAGGCTTCAGGTGTGCGTAAAGATGGGTTGCCAGGACCGGTGGTTAGTAGACCGTTAACGTTGAGCACCAGAGAGGGGGAGCGTGAGTAGACGTGACAGTACCCCCGGACGGCGAAGGTGGAAATCTCGGATGATGTCCACCGGATCCCAACACCGCTCCTCTGGACCGTACCCCTCCCAGTCCACCAGGTACTAAACTAATATACCTTTATCTACAGTAAACTCCCTTTAGCTACACTATAACTACTGCCCAATCCACTAGAGATTATCCACATCCATTACTCCTGCCATATTTCTCATGCCCCTAACAATTACCCATCCTCCAGCAGGTTGACGTTGTATTTGCATCTCAAATGGCCTTTTTCCTGTATAGTGCACTACTTTTGACCAGGGCCCATAGTGCACTATGTAGGGAATAGGGTGCCATTTGGGATGCGCTTGTAGTAGAGCTTCATGTCTGTCATGTCTGTAGGGCAGCTAGCTAGGTGCTAATGCTGCAGGGAGGAACTGACAGGTACGTCTACAGCTGCAGGTGGAGTAGAGGAGCTGATATCAGCTGATATCCTAATGCCAACCACCTGGCAGGCTGAGGACAGGCTATAGACAGGCTGACACCACAGATCACCTCACACCAAGCCACCAATGTCATGTTATACGAATAATAATGCCCCTTACAGTTGTACCACAACATACCTTAACCCCTTATAATCAACATTTAGAAATGTCCCACCTCTTTCCCATTGACAGTATTACTTGACTGACTATAGCAGGGAAAAGTAGCCTAACTCAATCAATTGGAGTTGAGTCCTGTAGTATTGATATGATAGGCAGAAATACATTCTGGGACCAGGCCCGTCAGTAAACAACACTAAATGAGGCCTAGATTCAATCGTTCTGGGACCAGGCCCGTCAGTAAACAGCACTAAATAAGGCCTAGATTCAATCATTCTGGGACCAGGCCCGTCAGTAAACAACACTAAATGAGGCCTAGATTCAATCGTTCTGGGACCAGGCCCGTCAGTAAACAGCACTAAATAAGGCCTAGATTCAATCATTCTGGGACCAGGCCCGTCAGTAAACAACACTAAATGAGGCCTAGATTCAATCATTCTGGGACCAGGCCCGTCAGTAAACAGCACTAAATAAGGCCTAGATTCAATCATTCTGGGACCAGGCCCTTCAGTAAACAACACTAAATACGGCCTAGATTCAATCATTCTGGGACAAGGCCCGTCAGTAAACAACACTAAATAAGGCCTAGATTCAATCATTCCGGGACCAGGCCCGTCAATAAACAACTCTAAATGAGGCCTAGATTAAATCATTCCGGGACCCGGCCCGTCAGTAAACAACACTAAATAAGGCCTAGATTCAATCATTCTGGGACCAGGCCCGTCAATAAACAACACCAAATAAGGCCTAGATTCAATCATTCTGGGACCCGGCCCTTCAGTAAACAACACTAAATAAGTGATGATTAAACAAAGGACACGAGACATGACATTGTGTTCTGTTTGCTGACAAGTGTTTCTGCGTGTCTCTACCTTTCTCACATGTTGGTTCACAGTTGCTTTTTTCTCCTGCAGGTGTGATTCTGTTCAATTACAGACAGCCCTGGTGGATTGAGGAACACAGAGGAACTAGGGATGCATCCAAAATGGCACCCTATTCCCTATATAGTGCATTACTTTTGACCAGCGCCCAGGTCAAAAATGGTGCACTATGTAGAGAATAGGGTGCCATTTTAGACACATCAAAGGACCTGTGGTGTGTCTGTCTGAGTGTCTGTCTGTCCAGCTGCCTTCAGGCTATACTGTATATTGTCAGGAACCTGTACAGCACATCTCTGAGGACGTCAGTAGAAAATATTCAGATGGAGAGTAGGTCCATCAGACTCTCAGGATGTCAAGGCTGAAGCAGACAAGATGAGTGGTGTTGTCTGTTTAACTTCCTGTGTTCTATACAAACACAGCAGTCAGGTGGACATACCACATGCCACAGAGAAACTAGACTCAGGTAAGAACAAGTAAGAACAGGTAGCGACAGGTAAGGACAGGTAAGGACAGGTAAGGACAGGTAAGAACGGGTAAGGACAGGTAAGAACGGGTAAGGACAGGTAAGAACAGGCAAGGACAGGCAAGGACAGACAAGGATAGGTAAAGACAGGTAAGGACAGGTAAGGACAGGCAAGGACAGGTAAGAACAGGTCAGGAAAGGTAAGGACATGTAAGGACAGGTAATAACAGGTAGGAACAGGTAAGGACAGGCAAGGACAGGCAAGGACAGGCAAGGACAGGTTATATAGGTAAGAACAGGTAAGGACAGGTAAGGACAGGCAAGAACAGGCAAGAACAGGTAAGGACAGGCACGGACAGGTAAGTTCAGGTAAGGACAGGTAAGGATAGGTAAGAACAAGGACAAACAGGACTTCAGGGTCTCTCATAAAATACGAGCTTTGTTTCCTGTCATATTCACTCTACATCCCAACAGGACATAGATACTAAACTGTTTCCTGTCATAGGCACTCTAAATCCCAACAGGTTATAGAGACTACACTGTGTTTCCTGTCATAGTCACACTACATCCCAACAGGACATAGAGACTACACTGTGGTTCCTGTCATAGTCACACTACATCCCAACAGGACATAGAGACTACACTGTGTTTCCTGTCATAGTCACTCTACATCCCAACTGGACATAGAGACTACACTGTGTTTCCTGTCATAGTCACTCTACATCCCAACTGGACATAGAGACTACACTGTGTTTCCTGTCATAGTCACTCTACATCCCAACAGGACATAGAGACTACACTGTGTTTCCTGTCATAGTCACACTACATCCCAACAGGACATAGAGACTACACTGTGTTTCCTGTCATAGTCACACTACATCCCAACAGGACATAGAGACTACACTGTGGTTCCTGTCATAGTCACTCTACATCCCAACAGGTTATAGAGACTACACTGTGTTTCCTGTCATAGTCACTCTACATCCCAACAGGTTATAGAGACTACACTGTGTTTCCTGTCATAGTCACACTACATCCCAACAGGTTATAGAGACTACACTCTGTTTCCTGTCATAGTCACACTACATCCCAACAGGTTATAGAGACTACACTGTGTTTCCTGTCATAGTCACACTACATCCCAACAGGTTATAGAGACTACACTCTGTTTCCTGTCATAGTCACACTACATCCCAACAGGTTATAGAGACTACACTGTGGTTCCTGTCATAGTCACACTACATCCCAACAGGTTATAGAGACTACACTGTGTTTCCTGTCATAGTCACACTACATCCCAACAGGACATAGAGACTACACTGTGGTTCCTGTCATAGTCACTCTACATCCCAACAGGTTATAGAGACTACACTGTGTTTCCTGTCATAGTCACTCTACATCCCAACAGGTTATAGAGACTACACTGTGGTTCCTGTCATAGTCACTCTTATCTCCCTCAATAACTTTAAGCATCAGTTGTCAGAGCACCTTACCGATCACTGCACCTGTACACAGCCCATCTGAAATTAGCCCACCCAACTACCTCATCCCTATATTGTTATTTATTTTGCTCTTTTGCACCCCAGTATCTCTATTTGCACATTATCTCTTGCACATCTAGCATTCCAGTGTTAATACTATTGTAATTATTTTGCACTATAGCCTATTTATTGCCTTACCTCCATAACTTGCTACATTTGCACACACTGTATATATATTTTCTGTTGTATTTTTGACTTTATGTTTTGTTTACACCATATGTAACTCTGTGTTGTTTTTATTGCACTGCTTTGCTTTATCTTGGCCAGGTCGCAGTTGTAAATGAGAACCTGTTCTCAACTGGCTTACCTGGTTAAATAAAGGTGAAATAAAAATAAAAATAAAACATCCCAACTGGACATAGAGACTACACTGTGTTTCCTGTCATAGTCACACTACATCCCAACAGGACATAGAGACTACACTGTGTTTCCTGTCATAGTCACTCTACATCCCAACTGGACAACACGTGGACTAGAATCAGTGGCAGAGAGACCAACCTGTCATAGAATGACATTTCAGTGCAGAGTTATCTTGCCAATCCAGGTGTCTGAAATATTATCTACATATCATACCTGACTACTGCGGTGATTAGTCTTATTGAGTCAGTTGATGAGGATGACTCCTGTTGAGTGAGTTGATGTGGATGACTCCTATTGAGTCAGTTGATGAGGATGACTCCTGTTGAGTCAGTTGATGAGGATGACTCCTGTTGAGTGTGTTGATGTGGATGACTCCTATTGAGTCAGTTGATGAGCATGACTCCTGTTGAGTGAGTTGATGTGGATGACTCCTATTGAGTCAGTATATTAGATTGACTCCTATTGAGTGTTGATGATGATGACTCCTATTGAGTCTGTTGATTTTAATGACTCATACTGAGTCAGTTGATGAGGATTGTTGTGTATTAGTGACACCTAGTGGTGCAATACCAGTGGGGACTATGAAGCACGTGAGGAACGGAGGGAGGCTATGCTTGGGTATGCAGTTGGATGGGTTTTGAGACCAGGAATAAAATACAGGTTAATGATTCCCGGGAGTCTGAGTCAAGTCGATACATTACAAGGATAATATGACTCCTATTCAGTTGATTAGGATGACTCCTATTGAGTCAGTTGATTAGGATGACTCCTATTGAGTCAGTTGATGAGGATGACTCCTATGGAGTCAGTTGATAGGATGATTCTTATTGAGTGAGTTGATTAGAATGACTCCTATTGAGTCAATGGATTTGGATGACTCCTATTGAGTCAGTTGATGAGGATGACTCCTATTGAGTCAGTTGATTAGGGTGACTCCTATTGAGTCAGTTGATGAGGATGACTCCTATTGAGTCAGTTGATTAGGGTGACTCCCATTGAGTCAGTTGATGAGGATGACTCCTATTGAGTCAGTTGATTAGGGTGACTTCTATTGAGTCGGTTGATTAGGGTGACTCCTGTTGAGTCAGTTGATGAGGATGACTCCTATTGAGTCAGTTGATTTTATTTTTATTTATTTTAATTTTTATTTCACCTTTATTTAACCAGGAAAGCCAGTTGAGAACAAGTTCTCATTTACAACTGCGACCTGGCCAAGATAAAGCAAAGCAGTGCGATAAAAACAACAACACAGAGTTACAAATGGGGTAAAACAAAACATAAAGTCAAAAATACACCAGAAAATATATATATACAGTGTGTGCAAATGTAGCAAGTTATGGAGGTAAGGCAATAAATAGGCCATAGTGCAAAATAATGTCAAGGACTGAGGTGTATGGTGTGTGGAAGTCAGGCGCAGGACACCGAAGCTAGTCCAACAAAGTTTACTGAAGTAATCCAAATGGCAAAATACAGAGAACAGACTCAACAAATAACAGAGGCGAGAAAATACGCAAACTGTGCGTAAAACAAAATGACACGAAAACAGGAACAAAACAAGCAGCACAACGGACAGGCAAAAAACAACACACAATCTAGCCTAAGCAAACCAAGGAACTTATTGGACAAGCAATCAACACACAAATGGACACAGGTGTACAAGACAGACGAAAGCAATCACACCAAGAAACATAGAGCGGTGGCAGCTAGTACTCCGGGGACGGCGAACGCCGAAGCCTGCCCGAACCAGGAGGAGGAGCAGTCTCGGTAGAATCCGTGACAGTACCCCCCCCTTGACGCGCGGCTCCAGCCGTGCGCCGACCCCGGCCTCGGGGACGGCCAGGAGGACGCGGACCCGGGCGCGTGGGATGCCCACGGTGGAACTCAGTCAGGAGGGATGGATCGAGGATGTCCCTCCTGGGCACCCAGCACCGTTCCTCCGGACCGTACCCCTCCCACTCCATGAGATACTGGAGACCACTCATCCGGCGCCTCGAGTCCAAGATGGTCCGGACCCTGTACGCCGGGGCCCCCTCGATGTCCAAAGGGGGCGGAGGGGTCTCTCCTATCTCATCTTCTTGGAGTGGGCCAGCTACCACCGGCCTGAGAAGAGACACATGGAACGAGGGGTTAATATTTTTGTACTCAATAGGCAGTTGTAACCTGTAACACACCTCGTTCAATCTTCTCAGGACTTTGAAGGGCCCCACAAACCGCCGACCCAGCTTCCGGCAGGGCAGGCGGAGGGGCAGGTTTCGAGTCGAGAGCCAGACTCGATCTCCCGGTGCGTACACCGGTCCCTCACTGCGGTGGCGATCGGCGCTCGCCTTTTGTTGACGGATGGCACGCTGCAGATGGACATGGGCAGCGTCCCACGTCTCCTCCGAGCGCCGAATCCACTCGTCCACCGCAGGGGCCTCGATCTGGCTCTCGTGCCATGGTGCCAGGACCGGCTGATAACCTAAAACACACTGGAAAGGTGTTAGATTGGTGGAGGAGTGGCGGAGAGAGTTCTGGGCCATCTCTGCCCAGGGGATGAACCTAGACCACTCCTCCGGCCGGTCCCGGCAATAGGACCTCAAAAACCTACCCACATCCTGGTTGACACGTTCAACCTGCCCATTGCACTCTGGGTGGTACCCCGAGGTAAGGCTTACCGAGACCCCCAAGCGTTCCATGAACGCCCCCCAAACTCTGGAGGTGAACTGGGGACCTCGGTCAGACACAATATCCTCGGGGACCCCATAGTGCCGGAACACGTGGGTAAATAGGGCCTCAGCGGTCTGTAGGGCAGTAGGGAGACCCGGCATTGGGAGGAGACGACAGGCCTTGGAAAACCGATCCACAACGACCAAAATGGTGGTATTCCCCTGGGAGGGGGGTAGGTCGGTCACAAAATCCACCGATAGGTGGGACCATGGTCGTTGTGGAACGGGCAGGGGATGTAACTTACCCCTGGACAAATGTCTAGGCGCCTTACACTGGGCGCACACCGAGCAGGAGGAGACATAAACCCTCACATCCCTAGCTAACGTTGGCCACCAATATTTCACGCTAAGGCAGTGCACTGTCCGGCCAATACCTGGATGTCCAGAGGAGGGTGATGTATGAGACCAATAAATCAGGCGATCACGAACCTCGAGCGGGACGTACGTCCGCCCCACAGGACACTCGGGGGGAGTAGGGTCGGTCTGCAGTGCCCGCTCGATTTCCGCATCGACCTCCCACACCACCGGTGCCACCAAACAAGACTCCGGCAGTATGGAAGTAGGCTCAATGGACCTCTCCTCTGTGTCATACAGCCGGGACAGGGCGTCTGCCTTACCGTTCTGGGACCCTGGGATGTATGTGATCTTAAAAACAAACCGGGTCAGGAACATGTTCCACCTAGCCTGACGAGGGTTCAATCTCCTAGCTGCCCTGATGTACTCCAGGTTACGGTGATCAGTCAGAATGAGGAAAGGGTGTTGAGCCCCCTCAAGCCAATGCCTCCACACCTTTAGGGCCTGGACTACAGCTAACAGCTCCCTGTCCCCAACGTCATAGTTTCGCTCCGCCGAGCTGAGCTTCTTGGAGTAGAACGCACAGGGGCGGAGCTTAGGTGGCGTGCCGGACCGTTGTGACAGGACTGCCCCAATGCCGGCCTCGGACGCGTCTACCTCTACTTGGAATGGTAAAGAGGGATCCGGATGCGCCAGCACCGGGGCCGAGGTGAACAGGTTCTTCAGTTTGGTAAATGCCCTGTCCGCCTCAGCTGACCACTGCAACCGAACCGGACCCCCCTTTAGCAAGGACGTAATGGGAGCTGCTACCTGTCCAAAGCCCCGGATAAACCTCCGGTAGTAATTAGCAAAACCCAAGAACTGCTGCACCTCTTTGACAGTAGTTGGAGTTTGCCAATTACGCACGGCCGACACACGGTCTACCTCTATCTCCACACCAGACGCGGACAACCGATAACCCAAAAACGAGACGGACTCCTGGAAGAACAGGCATTTCTCTGCCTTGACATACAAGTCATGCTCCAACAGTCTTCTCAACACTCGGCGCACCAGGGCTACATGCTCGGCTCGGGTGGAAGAGTACACTAGGATGTCGTCGATGTATACTACCACACCCTGCCCATGCATGTCCCGGAAAATCTCGTCAACAAAGGATTGGAAAACTGAAGGAGCATTCATTAACCCGTATGGCATGACGAGATACTCGTAATGACCCGAGGTGGTGCTAAATGCGGTCTTCCATTCGTCCCCCTCCCTAATGCGTACCAGATTGTACGCGCTCCTGAGATCCAACTTTGTGAAGAACTGCGCTCCGCGTAATGATTCTGTCATAGTCGCAATCAGCGGAAGAGGGTAACTGTACTTAACCGTGATCTGATTGAGACTACGATAGTCAATACACCGGCGCAAACCCCCGTCTTTCTTCTTCACAAAGAAGAAACTCGAGGAAACCGGGGAAGTAGAGGACCGTATGTATCCCTGTGCCAATGACTCGGCTATGTAAGTTTCCATAGCCGCTGTCTCCTCTTGAGACAGTGGATACACACGGCTCCGCGGAAGTGCCGCTCCTGTTTGGAGATATATCGCACAATCCCCCTGTCTATGAGGTGGTAGCCGTGTAGCCCTCGTCTTACTGAACACAAGTGCTAGATCCTCATACTCAGGGGGAATGTGCATTGCGGGCACTTGGTTCGGACTCTCTACCGAGGTCGCCCCTAAGGAAACACCTAGACATCTCCCTACACACTGGGCAGACCACTCCATAAGAGCCCTCTGTTGCCACGCAATGGTAAGATCATGGGTGCTTAACCAGGGAAGCCCCAGCACCACGGGATACGCAGGAGAGTCAATCAGATAAAACTGAATGGTCTCCTCATGACCCCCCTGCGTCGTCATCTTAAGTGGTGCTGTGACTTCTCTGATCAGCCCCGACCCCAACGGCCGGCTGTCTAGGGCGTGAACAGGAAAGGGGGCTTCTACCGGCCGAAGGGGAATTCCTAACTTATAACAAAAAGCTCGATCAACAAAATTCCCAGCTGCGCCTGAATCTACTAGCGCCTTATGCTGGGAATGAGGTGCCACCTGTGGAAATCTCACAGGTATACTCATGTGACCAACAGAGTGCTCTGGGTAAGTGGGGCGCCTACTCACCTGAAATGACTCCCCAGTGCGTGACCTGTTGTCCCCTCTCCCAGGCGACCCTCCCCAGCACCTGGCCGCGGTGTGTCCTCCACGGCCACAGTTGGTGCAGGGGATGGCCCCCCTCGGGTTCTCTCTCCTCCTCTCTCTAGCGCCAGCACCCCCGAGCTCCATGGGAACCGGCTCGGAGGTGCTGGAGGGTGGAATGGACGACCCCCACTCGGGACGTCCGCGGGTAGCCAGCAGGGTGTCTAGACGGATGGAGATGTCTACCAACTGGTCGAAGGAAAGGTTGGTGTCCCTGCAGGCCAGCTCACGACGAACGTCCTCTCGTAGGCTACACCGGTAATGGTTGATGAGGGCCCTCTCATTCCACCCCGCATCCGCCGCTAGAGTCCGGAACTCCAGGGCGAACTCCTGTGTGCTCCTCTTCCCCTGTCGGAGGTGGAACAGACGCTCCCCCGCCGCCTTCCCCTCAGGTGGGTGATCGAAGACAGCCCTGAAGCGACGGGAGAACTCCGCGTAGGTGATGGTAGCGGCGTCTATTCCCCTCCATTCAACGTTGGCCCACTCCAACGCCTTGCCGGATAGACAGGAGATGAGGGCGGAGACGCTCTCGTACCCCGAGGGCGCTGGGTGTATGGTAGCCAGGTAGAGTTCCACCTGCAGGAGGAACCCCTGACACCCGGCTGCAGAACCGTCATATGCCCTCGGGAGCGAGAGCCGTATGCCACTGGGTTCCGGTGCTGAGAGAGGAGGACTGGCCGTTGGTGATGGGATGGTGTGAGAAGGCGTGGGCACCTCTCCAGTCACCAACCGGCGCAGAGTGTTGGACACCTCGTTCATGGCGGCCCCAAGTTGCCGGATCATGGTGTCTTGATCGCTGATCCGATCCTCCAGCGACTTGGGTGCCGCCACTGCTCCTGCTGACTCCATGATAAAGGTGTGTTGTTCTGTCAAGGGCTGAGGTGTATGGTGTGTGGAAGTCAGGCGCAGGACACCGAAGCTAGTCCAACAAAGTTTACTGAAGTAATCCAAATGGCAAAATACAGAGAACGGCCTCAACAAATAACAGAGGCG
Source organism: Coregonus lavaretus (assembly GCF_964263955.1). Lineage (NCBI taxonomy): Eukaryota > Metazoa > Chordata > Actinopteri > Salmoniformes > Salmonidae > Coregonus > Coregonus lavaretus. The sequence goes on from NC_139990.1 coordinate 80,056,151, forward strand.
AGAAAATACGCAAACTGTGCGTAAAACAAAATGACACGAAAACAGGAACAAAACACGCAGCACAACGGACAGGCAAAAAACAACACACAATCTAGCCTAAGCAAACCAAGGAACTTATAGGACAAGCAATCAACACACAAATGGACACAGGTGTACAAGACAGACGAAAGCAATCACACCAAGAAACATAGAGCGGTGGCAGCTAGTACTCCGGGGACGGCGAACGCCGAAGCCTGCCCGAACCAGGAGGAGGAGCAGTCTCGGTAGAATCCGTGACAAATAATTACAATTAGTATTAACACTGGAATGATAGATGTGCAAGAGATGATGTGCAAATAGAGATACTGGGCTGCAAATGAGCAAAATAAATAACAATATGGGGATGAGGTAGTTGAGTGGGCTAATTTCAGATGGGCTGTGTACAGGTGTAGTGATCGGTAAGGTGCTCTGACAACTGATGCTTAAAGTTAGTGAGGGAGATAAGAGTCTCCAGCTTCAGAGATTTTTGCAGTTCGTTCCAGTCATTGGCAGCAGAGAACTGGAAGGAATGGTGGCCAAAGGAAGTGTTGGCTTTGGGGATGACCAGTGAGATATACAGTGAGGGAAAAAGTTGTGGAGTCCTATTGAGTCAGTTGATGAGGATGACTCCTATTGAGTCAGTTGATGAGGATGACTCCTATTGAGTGAGTGGTGTAACATCATCCTAGTGTTAGCGAGTCATGTTATGAAGCTATGCAGTGGTAACCAGAGGCAGGTAGCCCAGCAGCTAAGGAGTTGGACATCTAGCTGAAAGGTCACCTGTTTGAATCCCAGGCTGGGTAAATCGATCTGGTAACTGGAGGGCTGCTGGGTTCAGTTCAGCCCTTAACCCCACAACATGATCTCCATCCAGGGGCGCCGCACTGTGCTCATCTTAACTATATGTGTGCTAGGTGGGGGGTTGAGAATGGAGCAGAAGAAACATTTTCATTGTTAGCTGAACATGGACAATACAGTTAAATTGTATTGTAACCATAACACGGTTCATTCCATTGTCTTATCTCACACAGGCGTCAGGCCCTAATGTTCCCTCTAAACTGCGCGCATGCGCAAAATAAATGCCAGGCCGTGCAAGAGACGCAAGAGAGTGAACTTCACTGAGTTCGCCCCATTAGTTTGCACTATATAGAAAAAAATGTCTGTGATCGAATCAACATTATATCAGACCCTTTTCAATGCAACAACCCAAAAACAAATCTAACTTTGCAAGATTGAGTCTGATTTTGATGTATGCAGAGCAAGAGCGCAACGTAGTAGAATTCTATTGCCGGGGATAAGAGCGTCTGCTAAATGACTAAAATGTAAATATTGGCGGGGATAAGAGCCTCTGCTAAATGACTAAAATGTAAATATTGGCTGGGATAAGAGCCTCTGCTAAATGACTAAAATGTAAATATTGGCGGGATAAGAGCGTCTGCTAAATGACTAAAATGTAAATATTGGCGGGGATAAGAGCCTCTGCTAAATGACTAAAATGTAAATATTGGCATGGATAAGAGCGTCTGCTAAATGACTAAAATGTAAATATTGGCGGGGATAAGAGCGTCTGCTAAATGACTAAAATGTAAATATTGGCGGGGTAGCCCACGAGCAGTCTTTCAATCATGCGGGCGGCAGGTAGCTTAGTGGGTAAGAGCGTTGTGCCAGTAACCGAAAGGTCGCTGGTTCTAATCCCCGAGCCGACTAGGTGAAAAATCTGTCGATGTGCCCTTAAGCAAGGCACTTAACCCTAATTGCTCCTGTAAGTCGCTCTGGATAAGAGCGTCTGCTAAATGACTAAAATGTAAAAAAATGTAAATGTAATGCGCTTTTCAGATCAGTTCACATTTTTTGATATTCTTTGCTAGTTAGTGAGTTATTAGCCCAATTATAGATAAGTATAAGTCAGCGATGGGGAGTTACTGCTTCCTACAAGAACACAAAACGTGTAGGCTACATTTCAAGCTGTCTTTGGAAAGCCAGTCAGGTAAAAAGCATATGTCTTAATTAAAGGGGCAGTGTTGTATTTTGAGACAGGTTTGAATATGCTAATAAGCAAATAGGCAGAGGGGTAGCCTATATTCTCTAATTCTCTGTATGATAATAATACATTTTATTTTGCAAAGTGGTTTCTTGCATCATACAACACAATACGATACAATTTACAGTCAGCTATTTGGTCCATAGTGTTACAGACCAATAAATAAATAAATCATTAATTAGTGTCAAGCCCTTCATAATGTGAAAACGTATTTAAAAGTCTCATGCAATGTAAGCCTTCATTGAACACCACATATAGGCCACAGTAGGCTATATTATAGATATCAAAAGCTATTTCCATGTGAAAATGTTATGGGATTTGCTCCATTGGTTTTGTAGGCCTACATTATGCTCAAATAGCCACAATAGCCTACTGGAACGCGCACTGGAAGTTTCTCAGAACGTTCAAGTTTCCTAAAATTTGAGGGAACATTGGTCAGGCCTGCGGTCAAGGCTGTGACATGATTGGGTCTCACTGGTCATGAGTTAAGCTGTGTGTGTGACCTCCTGCCAGATGGCTTCTGTAGGCAGAGCAACACCAGAAATTATTTATAAGCACCCCCCCTCAGTCTAATCTGTTTTCACCAGGCCAGTCGTCTCTAACTCTCCTCTTGACGCAGCAACAATGGCCGCTGAACTTTTGATCCAGTTAATAGTTAATGACAGATTTGATTACAGAGGTGGCCCGTTATGGGATGATCTCATTATCTGGTTGTGAGGGTGTCTGAAGAGAACCAAGTAGTACTCTGGGTATTTGATAGTACTCTGGGTATTACTGCTGTTGTTCCGCTGATACAACACAATACACTTACTACACCACCAATTATCTCTAGTTCACTATGAACAGGAACACCCTTCAGGTCCAGCTGCACTGGTGTTAGTTCACTATGAACAGGAACACCCTTCAGGTCCAGCTGCACTGGTGTTAGTTCACTATGAACAGGAACACCCTTCAGGTCCAGCTGTACTGGTGTTAGTTCACTATGAACAGGAACAGCCTTCAGGTCCAGCTGTACTGGTGTTAGTTCACTATGAACAGGAACACCCTTCAGGTCCAGCTGTACTGGTGTTAGTTCACTATGAACAGGAACACCCTTCAGGTCCAGCTGTACTGGTGTTAGTTCACTGTGAGCAGGAACAGCCTTCAGGTCCAGCTGTACTGGTGTTAGTTCACTATGAACAGGAACACCATTCATGTTACATGCTGGTTGTAATACAGGCTGGTTGTGTTACAGGCTGGTTGTGTTACCGTCTGGTTGTATTACAGGCTGGTTGTGTTACAGGCTCGTTGTGTTAAAGGCTGGTTGTGTTAAAGGCTGGTTGTGTTACAGGCTGGTTGTGTTACCGGCTGGTTGTGTTACAGGCTGATTGTGTTACAGGCTGGTTGTGTTTCCGGCTGGTTGTGTTACAGGCTGGTTGTGTTAAAGGCTGGTTGTTTTCAAGGCTGGTTGTGTTACAGGCTCGTTTTGTTAAAGGCTGGTTGTGTGAAAGGCTGGTTGTAGAGGCTGGTTATGTTACCGGCTGGTTGCGTTACCGGCTGGTTGTGTTACCGGCTGGTTGTGTTACCGGCTGGTTGTATTACAGGCTGGTTGTGTTAAAGGCTGGTTGTGTTACAGGCTGGTTGTGTTAAAGGCTGGTTGTGTTACAGGCTGGTTTTGTTAAAGGCTGTTTGTGTTAAAGGCTGGTTGTAGAGGCTGGTTATGTTACCGGCTGGTTGTGTTACCGGCTGGTTGTGTTACCGGCTGGTTGTATTACAGGCTGGTTGTATTAAAGGCTGGTTGTGTTACAGGCTGGTTGTGTTAAAGGCTGGTTGTGTTAAAGTCTGGTTGTGTTACCGGCTGGTTGCGTTACCGGCTGGTTGTGTTACAGGGTGGTTGTGTTACAGGCTGGTTTGTTACCTGCTGGTTGTGTTACTGGCTGGTTGCGTTACAGGCTGGTTGTGTTACAGGCTGGATGTGTTACAGGCTGGTTGTGTTACCGGCTGGTTGTGTTAGAGGCTGGTTGTGTTACAGGCTGCTTGTGTTACCGGCTGGTTGTGTTAAAGGCTGGTTGTGTTACAGGCTGGTTGCGTTACCGGCTGGTTGTGTTAAAGTCTGGTTGTGTTACCGGCTGGTTGTGTTAAAGGCTGGTTGTGTTACAGGCTGGTTGTGTTACCGGCTGGTTGCGTTACCGGCTGGTTGCGTTACAGGCTGGTTGTGTTACCGGCTGGTTGCGTTACCGGCTGGTTGCGTTACAGGCTGGTTGTGTTACCGGCTGGTTGTGTTACAGGCTGGTTGTGTTACAGGCTGGTTGTGTTACAGGCTGGTTGTGTTTAAGGCTGGTTGTGTTACTGGCTGGTTGTGTTACCGGCTGGTTGTGTTAAAGGCTGGTTGTGTTACAGGCTGGTTGTGTTAAAGGCTGGTTGTGTTACCGGCTGGTTGCGTTACCGGCTGGTTGCGTTACAGGCTGGTTGCGTTACCGGCTGGTTGCGTTACCGGCTGGTTGCGTTACCGGCTGGTTGCGTTACAGGCTGGTTGTGTTACCGGCTGGTTGTGTTACAGGCTGGTTGTGTTACAGGCTGGTTGTGTTACAGGCTGGTTGTGTTACCGGCTGGTTGTGTTACAGGCTGGTTGTGTTACAGGCTGGTTGTGTTACAGGGTGGTTGTGTTAAAGTCTGGTTGTGTTACCGGCTGGTTGCGTTACTTGCTGGTTTTGTTACAGGCTGGTTGTGTTACAAGCTGGTTGTGTTACAGGCTGGATGTGTCACAGGCTGGTTGTGTTACCGGCTGGTTGTGTTAGAGGCTGGTAGTGTTACAGGCTGCTTGTGTTACAGGCTGGTTATGTTACAGGCTGGTTGTGTTAAAGGCTGGTTGTGTTACAGGCTGCTTGTGTTACAGGCTGGTTATGTTACAGGCTGGTTATGTTACAGGCTGGTTGTGTTAAAGGCTGGTTGTGTTACAGGCTGGTTGTGTTAAGGGCTGGTTGTGTTACAGGCTGGTTGTGTTAAAGGCTGGTTGTGTTACAGGCTGGTTGTGTTAAAGTCTGGTTGTGTTACCGGCTGGTTATGTTACAGGCTGGTTGTGTTACCGGCTGGTTGTGTTACAGGCTGGTTGTGTTACAGGCTGGTTGTGTTAAAGGCTGGTTGTGTTACAGGCTGGTTGTGTTAAAGGCTGGTTGTGTTACAGGCTGGTTGTGTTACAGGCTGGTTGTGTTACCGGCTGGTTGTGTTAAAGGCTGGTTGTGTTACAGGCTGGTTGTGTTACATGCTGGTTGTGTTACATGCTGGGTGTGTTACAGGTTATAGTCTCCAGGAAAGCTTTGTCCGACACTCTGCTCTGGATTATTGAGAAGGGGAAAGAAAAGGAGCCTTGTTGTTGTGGCTGCTGCCTAACAAAGCCTTTAGGAGCATGTATGGCCACACTGTCCAGGAGCAGTCTGGACACCCTAACCTAACCTAGCCTGTAGGAGCATGTATGGCCACACTGTCCAGGAGAGTGGAGGAGAGGAGCAGTCTGGCAGGCATGCAAATTTGACACCCATGATCTCTTTCTCACACACTCACCAAGTAATCAAAGACGCTACATAATCTTGGTAAAACAGCCTTGTCGTCCTGAATGGAGAAGTGATGCCTGTTAAGATGCACAGTGAAGGAACAGTGTAGGAACTTAGCGATAATGCACAACCATAAACAGTTAGTATCGTACAGTAAAGACAACAAGAATCAGTTAGCATCCTACCATAACGACAACAGGAAGCAGTTATTATCTAATAGTATAGACAACAAGAAGCAGTTATTATCTAATAGTAAAGACAACAAGAAGCAGTTAGTATCTAATAGTAAATACAACAAGAAGTAGTTGGTATTAAATAGTAAAGACAACAAGAAGAAGTTAGTATCTAATTGTAAAGACAATAAAAAGCAGTTACCATCTAATAGTAAAGACAACAAGAAGCAGTAAGTATCTTACGGTATAGACACAGAAAAGCAGTTAGTATCCAATAGTAAAGACAACAAGACGCAGTTAATATCTTACAGTAAAGACAACAAGAAGCAGTTAGTATCTAGTTATAAAGACAAAAAGTGGCAGTTAGTATCTTATAGTAAATACAACAAGAAACAGTTAGGATCTCACAGTAAAGACATCAAAAAGCAGTTAGTATCTAATTATAAAGACAACAGGAAGCATTTAGTATCTAATAGTATAGAAAAAAATAAGCAGTTACTATCTAATACTAAAGGCAACAATAACCAAATAGTATCTAATGCTAAAGACAACAATAACCAAATAGTATATAATACTAAAGACAACAATAACCAAATAGTATCTAATATTAAAGACAACAATAACCAGTTAGTATATAATAGTGAAGGCAATTAGATGCAGTTGGTATCTAACAGTACAATAACAAAAAGCAGCAGTTAGTATCTTACAGTAAAGACAACAAGAAGGAGTTAGTATTTAACAGTAAAGACAACAAGAAGCAGTTTGTCTCTTACAGTAAAGACAACAAGAAGGAGTTAGTATCTTACAGTAAAGACAACAAGAAGGAGTTACTATCTTACAGTAAAGACAACAAGAAGCAGTAAGTATCTTACAGCAAAGACAACAAGAATCAGTTAGTATCTTACAGTAAAGACAACAAGAAGCAGTTAGTATTTTACAGTAAAGACAACAAGAAGCAGTTTGTCTCATAAAGTAAAGACAACAAGAAGCAGTTGGTATCTAATGATAAAGACAACAAGAAGCAGTTAGTATTTTACAATAAAGACAACAAGAAGGAGTTAGTATCTAATGGTAAAGACAACAAGAAGCAGTTACTATCTTACAGTAAAGACAACAAGAAGCAGTTAGTATCTTACAGTAAAGACAACAAGAAGCAGTTAGTGTTTAACAGTAAAGACAACAAGAAGCAGTTTGTCTCTTACAGTAAAGACAACAAGAAGCAGTTGGTATCTAATTGTAAAGACAACAAGAAGCAGTTAGTATTTTACAGTAAAGACAACAAGAAGCAGTTTGTCTCTTACAGTAAAGACAACAAGAAGCAGTTACTATCTTATAGTAAAGACAACTAGAAGCAGTTTGTCTCTTACAGTAAAGACAACAAGAAGCAGTTGGTATCGAATGGTAAAGACAACATGAAGCAGTTAGTATTTTACAGTAAAGACAACAAGAAGCAGTTTGTCTCTTACAGTAAAGACAATAAGAAGCAGTTGGTATCTAATGGTAAAGACAACAAGAAGCAGTTAGTATTTTACAGTAAAGACAACAAGAAGGAGTTAGTATCTAATGGTAAAGACAACAAGAAGCAGTTACTATCTTACAGTAAAGACAAGAAGCAGTTAGTATATTACAGTAAAGACAACAAGAAGCAGTTATTATCTTACAGTAAAGACAACAAGAAGCAGTTAGTATTTTACAGTAAAGACAACAAGAAGCAGTTAGTATTTTACAGTAAAGACAACAAGAATTAGTTAGTATCTAATGGTAAAGACAACAAGAAGCAGTTTGTCTCTTACAGTAAAGACAACAAGAAGCAGTTGGTATCTAATAGTAAAGACAACAAGAAGCAGTTAGTATTTAATATTAAAGACAATTGATCTTGTCCTGAAGACTGCTGAGTAATTATATTACAGTTTAACTGCCACCAGAGTTGGAGCAGAACCATTCCGGGAAAATAAGGAAGAAAATATAAATTTTTGCAATTTCCACAAATTAACAAAATATATTAAGTTCATTTTTCATTTTATCATATGTGCTGTACTGTACATGGCAAAATATAAGGATGGGGGAACAATTTGCTTTATTATGGAAAAGTAATGGAATAATTTAGATATCTCTTTGTAATCTCAATAAAACTAACCCAGTAAAATAAATTTTAAATTTTAAATGAATAAATACAATATCAGGAGTATATTTGGTGATGTGGTGAAATATGGCCAGATATGAATAACTCAAAGGCAGTGAACCTGGTCTTAAGAGCACACAATGCTACTCACCTTGTTTTGACAAATTATGAAGTCAAGAGGACAAGCATTAGATAGTCAGAAAAACAAAACAATTAGTTGTTTTAACCGACCAAATTTTGTAACCTGGCCGCCTTAGAATGTTAAGTTGTGTCAACATCTTATACAGTTGAAACTACTGTACTACTTTGACATTTACACATTTCTGAGCTGACTAAGTCTTTGTAAATTATATAATAGAGATATAATCTGTCTCTTGGTCATGTGTGAGCGTTTTAGCCAGTTTCAAAACTGGCAGTGCACTCAGTAATGTCAACCAAACAACAGACCATTACAACAACATTCTCAGTAACGGTTAAAGAAAGGTTTTACTTGTTGCTACTTTTTAATTGTGGATGTCTTTACTGTAAGATAGTAACTGCTTCCTGTTGTCTTTACTGTAAGATAGTAACTGATTTTTGTTGTCTTTACTGTAAAATAGTAACTGCTTCCTGTTGTCTTTACTGTAAGATAGTAACTGCTTCTTGTTGTCTTTACTGTAAGATAGTAACTGCTTCCTGTTGTCTTTACTGTAAGATACTAACTGCTTCTTGTTGTCTTTACTGTAAGATATTAAATGCTTCTTGTTGTCTCTACTGTAAGATACTAAATGCTTCTTGTTGTCTTTACTGTAAGATAGTAACTGCTTCCTGTTGTCTTTACTGTAAGATAGTAACTACTTCTTGTTGTCTTTACTGTAAGATAGTAACTGCTTCCTGTTGTCTTTACTGTAAGATAGTAACTGCTTTTTGTTGTCTTTACTGTAAGATACTAAATGCTTCTTGCTGTCTTTACTGTAAGATAGTAACTGCTTCTTGTTGTCTTTACTGTAAGATACTAAATGCTTCCTGTTGTCTTTACTGTAAGATAGTAACTGCTTCCTGTTGTCTTTACTTTAAGATACTAACTGCTTCTTGTTGTCTTTACTGTAAGATACTAAATGTTTCTTGTTGTCTTTTCTGTAAGATAGTAACTGCTTCTTGTTGTCTTTACTGTAAGATAGTAACTGCTTCTTGTTGTCTTTACTGTAAGATACTAAATGCTTCTTGTTGTCTTTACTGTAAGATAGTAACTGCTTCTTGTTGTCTTTACTGTAAGATACTAACTGCTTCCTGTTGTCTTTACTGTAAGATAGTAACTGCTTCCTGTTGTCTTTACTGTAAGATAGTAACTGCTTCTTGTTGTCTTTACTGTAAGATAGTAACTGCTTCCTGTTGTCTTTACTGTAAGATACTAACAGACAGTGTCACCAGCAAAGCACCCCCACACCATAGCACCTCCTCCTCCAAGCTTTACGGTGGGAACTACACATGTGGATATCAACCGTCCACCCACACCGCGTCTCACAAAGACACGTCGGCTGGAACCAAAAATCTCAAATTTGGACTCCAGACCAAAGGACACCTGTCTAATGTCCATTGCTCGTGTTTCTTGGCCCAAGCAGGTCTTCCCTTCTTATTGGTGTCCTTTAGTAGTGGTTTCTTTGCAGCAATCTGACCATGAAGGCCTGATTCACACAGTCCCATCTGAACAGTTGATGTTGAGATGTGTCTGTGACTTGAACTCTGTGAAGCATTTATTTGGGATGCAATTTCTTAGGCTGGTAAATCTAATGAACTTATCCTCATGAGAGCCAGTTTCATCATAGCGTTTGATGTTTTTTGCGACTGCACTTGAGGAAACTTTCAACGTTCTTGAAATTTTCCGGATTGGCTGACCTTCATGCCTTAAAGTAATGATGGACTGTCATTTCTCTTTGCTTATTTGAGCTGTTCTTGCCATAATATGGACTTGATCTTTTACCAAATAGGGCTATCTTCTGTGTACCCCCCTACCTTGTCACAACACAACTGATTGGCTCAAACGCATTAAGAAGGAAAGAAATTCCACAAATTAACTTTTAACAAGGGACATCTGTTAATTGAAATGCACTTTTTAGGTTAGTACATTAATCCATATGTGTTATTTCATAGTTTTGATGTCTTCACTATTATTCTACAATGTAAAACATTGTAAAAATAAAGAAAAACCCTTGAATGAGTATGTGTGTCCATACTTTTGGCTGGTAGTTTATATCCTTGGAATGTTCTAACATTCACTAAAATGTTGTGCACAACATCTGTAACAACCACCACAGAACATTCCCCAAACGTTCTCATTAGTTTTCCAGGAACAGAACAGACTAAATTTGTTCTGGAAACGTTCTTGCATCAGGCAAATGTTTTATACAAACAATGTATAATCATCAGCACAACTGGACAGTTTTTGTGTTATGAGAACATATGCCACATCCCAATGTATGTTCTGGGATCTTCAACCGAACCAATTTTGGTTTGCTGGGGATTGATGTGTTGTTTTCCTGACTGGACAAAAGGTGAGTGTTATTGTTCCAGTGTGTG